>NC_069394.1:35693863-35996893 GCF_027475565.1 Acinonyx jubatus | reverse complement strand
TAAGGTGCAGGCTATTCTGCTGGGCAGAGAGCCAGCAGTCAGCCTCAAGGCCCCTAGGGTGTCTGCCCCACCTGGCTGACACCACATGGGACAGTCCCGAGACGGCACAGATGAGCTCTGCCCAAAGTCCTGGCCCACAGAATTGGGAGCAATAAAATTGTTTCGTAGTTTAAACTGCTCAGGTTTAGAGCGGTTTGTCACATAGCAATAGATAACGGAGACATTATACTCTCTGGACCTTCATTTCCTCATTGGCAAAATGGTGGGTCTGCCTTCCATCTTGGAGGCCAAGCCAATGCCTCCGTAAGCAGCATCAGACTCTCTCACTGTAAATAAACCTCCTGACATCTGGTCTCCAAACGAGGGTTGAAATCAGGAGAAGTGTCCCTGAGTCCTAAAGACCACCAGCACTGGTGCAACTGAAATTCATCAAGGAAAACGCAAGAATGTAGTGAGAGCACTGGCTTTGGAGTGAGACTTCCTAGCTTCGGATTCCAGTTCTGCCACTTCCTGGGCCCCCATCTTGGACAGGTCTCTTTCTCCAAGTCTCAGTCTCCTCTCCTGTAAAATGGGGATAAGAATAGTGCCTCCGTATAGGATTAATGCGAAGAATAGCTAAAATATTGCCCATATATTACCCAGCACGGTGCCTGGAATGTTGAAGGTATTCGATACACGGTAGCATTCCCTTTGCTGGCTCTTATGGTATTTTTGTTTTGTTTTGTTTTTATATCTTTCCATTGAGGAAGTGTAAAATAACCAAAACATGAGAACCTAACCTTGCCCCAGTCAATGAGAAAATGAAATTACGTATTACCAGGGGGCATCCATAGCACGGGTGTATATTATCGTCGTAGGTTCAGAGAGAATTTAAGTGATTTCTTTGGTGTAAAAAAAAAAAAAAAAAAAAAAAAAAGCAGACTGCGGGGGAAGGGCAGCAGGAAGAAACTGAATGATTTGCTTTCATTTCTAAAAAGATATTTATGATTAGAGGAAGGACGGATGAAAGGGATGAAAAAATTAATTTGTGGCTTTGTCAAAATCAAGCCCAAGGAAGCTGCACATTGGTTCGCACATTTTTAGAGAAAAACAACAGTGGAACAAGAGAAATCAGAACCTAACCTTCTACCATCTGCCACAGATGATTCTGTAGCTCTCTACCAGAATCTCATTAGCATCTTCTAAGAGGCTGATTGTGCCACCAGCGAAACAGTGGTGGAGAAAGGGCCACTCACCCGCTGGGCACAAACTCCACCTGAGTCTGTTCTGGCAGTGAGGTGGCTGGGTTGGAACCTGGTCCTCTCTCCCGATTCCCTCCCTCGCGCAGGAAGTCCCCGGGGCAGACAAAAGCTTCAGCAAGGAGAGAGTTACCCTTTAAAATCTCTGCTCCAGGCAGCAAGAACAAGGAGGAGGAGTGATTGGCCTAGCAAAGACAAGAATAACACCGAAAACCCACATTTGCTTCTAGTTCTGGGCCTCCTGGGTCTACTCTCCTCCTAGCTACATTTTCAAATGCTACATTTTCTGGAGCTTTTTAAAACCCGGGCCTGCCAGATTGGAGGTGCAGGGAAAATGGACTCCTCCCCCACCTTCCCAGCTCCTCAATCCTCCCACCTTGCCTCCCAAAGGAAAGCAAGACAATACAAGACTGTTCTCCAGTGGCTTTCACCTACTCAGGAGCTGTGAAAAGAATTTTGAGCTTTGAAAGGAAAATCTCACAGGAAAGGGGGCCAAGTCCAGAAGATGATTCCCCAGAAGGCTTTAAGGAATTCTGATGTTTCTTACCATTTTCTTAAATCCCCCTTTCTGGGGAAATGTGTGAGGCTGGAACCTGTGTGAGTGTGTGTGTGTGTGTGTGTACACACACACATACATACACACGTGCAGATGCTCACACATACATGTATACATACAAATATGTATGAACGAAGCAAATACCACCCAATGGTCTACTCTCTCCAGGAAGATTGGAATCCATAAGATTCTGGAAATCTGCTAAACCCTTCAGGGACCCATAATTCACTGGACCCTTTTACTGGGGCCAGAACTGTAGAAACCCAAATCCAAAGGTTTGCTTTGATCCCATCCAGTAGGATTTCAACCCAGGGTTACTTGACTCCTTTGCCCCAATCTCCTTGTCTACAGACGTCCCAGGTCCCTAAGCAATGTATATTGCCTATTTGGTGTCCTCTTTTCCCCAAATACTCTGATCACATTCCTTTCTTATGGACATCCCCCGAGGACTTCAGAATTCATATGGGCAAATGGGTAGGTCTACAGGGAAGGTGATAAACTAAAACTAGATTAGATACACTCCAAGTCACAGGACTTTTTTAAAAATGATTTTTTAAAAATGTTTATTTGAGAGAGAGAGCACGCACGCACGTGCGCATGCAAAGCTGGGGAAGGGCAGAGAGAGAGAGAGAGAGAGGGAGACAGGATCCGAAGCAGGCTCTATGCTGTCAGAGCTGACACGGGACTTGTGTTCACAAACCATGAGATCATGGCCTGAGCTGAAGTCCGATGCTTAACCGATTGAGCCACCCAGGTGTGCCAAAACTCAGTTTGTTTAATGCCATAAGAACTTGGGCTGGAACTTTCGACCTTCTAGGTTCATCATTCATGAAACCAAATGACAATGCTGAATTACTTTCAGGAAGGTCTCAGCTAAGACTGTGAAAATTAGCACCAGTGGAACTTAACATGAATTAGTTGGTCCTTTATGGTTGTGAGGAACCCCAACTAGCTTAAGCAAACAGCAGCTCAAGCACGGACTCCCATCACTGAGCCAGAGGCTCCGTTAAAGCCACAAAAACTCTCTCTCTTCTGGTTTTGTTCTCTCCTAATGGCTGATAGGCAAAGGGAGGTATGGATGCAGACAGTTCCATTCTTCTGTCATCGCAGCTCAGCAACCCCCCCGAGAAAGAAAGGTTATTCTCCCAATATCTGTAAAGCCAAAGGACCCTTTTCTGATTTGGTGTGGCTGGGATCACGCATCCACCTTTAGGCAACCACTGAGGACAGGGGGATGGGATCCACGAACGACACTGGGTGGGGGATGGGATGGTAACTCCAAGGAAGAGAGGGCTGCCATTACCAAGAGCAGGGGCAAGGGACGCTCTTCACACACACACACACACACACACACACACACACACACACACAGGTGTTTGCACCATGTGCAAGAAACACATTCAACATTCACCAGATCTTTCTCTTCCTTTGCCTTCAGATTCAGCTTTTACAGCCTAGGTGCTAATTGGAGGAACCTGAGTCATGGTCTGATGCATGTTTTCCCACACTACCAGGCAATTCTACAATCCTCAGCGGACACTGAGTGGGTGCCTACAACTCAGCTCAATTCTGACACTCCCCGGAGATGGCATCAGATCCCACAGGTGAAGGGCTCCCTCCCACAAGACTACCCTCCACGCCAGATGTCACTTGCCAGTCCAAGCTGTCACCTGGGCTTCTGACTGGCCATAAATTGGGGGGCCCCCACAACACCCTCCTCAGGTTTGATTAATTTGCTAGAGTGGCTCACAGGACTCAGAGAAACATTTACTTACATTTACCAGCTTATTATAAAGGAGATAAATAAACAGCCAGATGAGAGGTCCATAGGGTGAGGCCTGGAAGGGTCTGGAGCACAGGAGCTTCTGTCCCCATGGAAGTGGGGTGTGCCACCCACCTGGCACCTGGGTGTGTTTACCCACCAGAAGCTCGTCAAATCTCGTTACTCGAGAGCTTGAATAGAGTTTAACCTGCAGCCACCAACACCCCATTCCCTCCCTTTCCCAAAGGTCACGGGTGGGGCTGGTAAGTCCAACATTCTAATCGCTGGACCTTGCTGGTGGTGGCCAGCCCCATCCCGAGGTATTCCCAAGCTGAATCACCTCATTAGCATAACCTCAGGTATACTCCCGGGGTGGGGGGGGGGCCCAAAGATACTCCTGTCACTCAGGAAATCCCAAGAGTCTTAAAGATCTTTGTGCCAAGAACTGGGGACAAAGACGAAATGTATTTATTACACCCCACATGGTTAGGCATCAGATGCTAGCAAGGACAAAACAGAAGGCATTAAGCCGGGCTCCTGCCTACACTTATGTGCATTTTCGGGGCTAAGGCTATTCCCAAGGCTTGGTTTCGCTCCTTGCGGCCATCACCTTGACCTCTGCCTGCAGCCCCGCCCTCACGCAGTTACTGACCTGATCCCAAAGTCGCAGGGCTCACCCGCACCAGGGAGACCGCCCCGGGGCCACCCTCGCCCCTGGGACCGATTGTTGGAACAAGTATAAAAGAGTCCCTACCTCCCTCAGACCCAGCCCGACACCTTCCTGGCCCCGTCACCTTGAGCCGGCGCCCCTTGGCTGTGCAGATTCGGAACGTGTTACCTCTTCTCGCCTCTGAGGCCCGCGTGTGCTTAGCGGTGGCTCGCGGAACGACACAAGTGGACGCCAATGTGTGCCAACATCGTTCTGAGCGCTTTCATGATATTCATTTATTGGATACTCATACCGCCCTATGTGGTATGCATAATTATTGTTATCCCCACCTTGTAGATGAGCTAATGCGGGGGGGCGGGGGGGGGGCGCTGAAAGGCTAATTCACGTTAGGTCATGTGGCATCTAAGTGGCAGAAGTGAGAAACCTCAGGCATTAAAGGGAAGTGGGTAAGTACGCAGACTGTAAAATAAGACCAACTTTGTCACACCGTGTGACCTCGGGCAATTTGCTTCTCTCCTCTGAGCCTTGGTTTCCCCATCTGTAAAATGGAACTGGACATTCTCAGTATATTCCAAGACTCTTCCGCCGGCTCCTTCGTGGCCTATACTCTCCTCCCAGGTGCTGTCATTCAGCCTTGGGCCTTTGAAAGTCATCTACACATTGATGGTTCTCAAAGGTAGGTCTTCAGACTATTTCCCGCGAACTCCTGCCTCTTGAACGTTTCCACTCCAACGTTCGTCTGCATCTCGAATTTAGCAAAATGGAACTCTTGCTATTCTTCGTCAAGTTCCTTCCTTCCCCGGTGCTCCCAGTCTCGGGGCATGGTACCACCACCCACCCCGTTTCTCAGGCTAAGAATCTAGAATCTAAATTGTATTCCTCTTTTCGCTCACCCCATAACGAATCGTTCATTAAGTTCTATCGGCACAACCTCCCAAGTGTATCCTGAATTCTGGTCATTGTCACGGCTTCCACCGTCGCAGAGTTTTGGCCCAGAGTCTGCCTGGATCACACAGCCTTCTAGTGAATCTCCTCGACCCCATCCCTGTCAATTAGATCATTTCATGTCTCTGCTTACAGCCCTTCTGCGACTTTCCACTGCTTCAGGATAAAATCATTTCCATGATCTATCCGGTCCTCCTTAACCTGGCCTCTGCTTTCTCCTCCAGACCCTCCTGCCTGCTCTTTTCTTCTTGTTCTGTGACAGCAGTCTGTTCATCTATTTTGGTCACTGCTACATTTCGAGGGCCTAGAACACTGCCTGCAGCATATTACCCTTTTTTGTTTTTTTTTTCTGTTACATTGCCTGACTACCCCCCACCCCGCGAGAACGTGCCTCAATGACAGAGACCTTGTCTATCCACTCGTAGCTATATCCCAGCATCTAGAACAGTGCTTGCCACATAGTAGGTGCTCAATAAGCAACGGTGAACTGACTGATGAACGCTTACGGTTGTTGCAAAGATTAAACATAAGAAAACAACCTCTTTGGAAAGCTGGAGGTCTCTAATGAAGCTAAGCACACACTTACAAGGACCAGCAAATCTACCCCTGTGTATATATACAAGAGACAGGAGTATAGTACATACATCCATAAATTGCCTTGGACAAAAATGTTCATAGCAGCCTATTTATAATAGTCAAAAACCGGAAATAACCCAAATGTCCATCAAGAAGGGAACTGACAAATTGTGGTCTATTTATATAATGGGATAGGATTCGGCTTAACATGGCTGAATCTCACCAACGACGTATTGATCAAAAGCAGCCACACGCAAAAAAGGACATATTGTGTGATTCTATTTATATGAAACTCAAGAATAGAGAAAACTAATCCTGGCTGTGCCCGGTGACCCCTTTCCAGTGCCACTCGTGCTCTGAGTGGTGCGCACAGCCTTTGTGATACGCGGAAGTGAGACAACACTGGTTCGAAGGGGAAGGATTTGCATGAACAAATGGTGGAGGGGTCAGTGCGGATACTGTGGGTGGAAAGAATGTCGATGGCCTTGGTAATTTTGGAAAGCCATGTGCAAGGCTGTCCTGGCCGACAAAGGTTTGTGGAACAGCTGGAAAAACACAGAACTTTCAAAGAACACCAAAGAGGATGCTGTGGCTTCACGCAGGAATCAGATCTCAAAATGTAAAGCGCACGATGAGTGTGACCCCACCGGTGACCGTTGCTGCTGCGGCAGGTGGCTTCCTGCCCGGTGCTGGGAGGAACCCGGGAGGGTGGGGGGAGGGTAGCAGCAGATCTTTTTCCTGTTCCCTGGGCCCTTGTCTCCAGGGCTGCAGGGGTGAAGGTGCTCCTCCATCTAGTGGTGGAGCAAAGCCCTTTGGGGGGCCCTTTTCACTTCATCTGAAACTCTGCCAGTGAGAACAGGAAGAGAACGGTTTCGTAACACGTATCTACATACTAAGTAGTGAGGTGTCTACTTAAGAACCAAGAGATCAAGATTTCCTTTATAAGAAAAGCCCCCAGAGGCAGCGCGCAATGGCAAAGGCCCTCTGTCCATCACTCCCCTTGCATCCACCTTGCAGCCATTTCTCCGTCGTCCATCTGTCACGTTGCAGCAATGACTTTAGCTGGTTGGGAAACACGGCTATCAAAATTAACAGCTCGGTGTGTAACCAAAACCTTGTGAAACCTAAAGGAAAGCTGAATTCAGCAAATGTGCAACAGCAGGGCGGCAGAAATCAACCACAGTCGCTGGAGACCCTCGGGGATGCAGATAGGCATGGCTGGGGATGTTTGATTAGGTCGGCACTGATGCTAATTATGTACAGGTATTTACTGTGCTTTCTCTCCTCAGATACACCACACCCAGACTGATTAAAAAAAAAAAAAAATCCTCCGCTTTCTGGAAGGCTGGGAACGTGTTCTGTTGTTCCCAAAGATGTCCAGTTTAGAAAAGGGAATATGGTAAGTGCTATTCAGAACAAGTGGATAAGCACCAGTGAGGATTCCATGTGTCCCTCCAATCATCTTTCGTTTCAAAAAAAAAAAAAAAGCGGGGGCGCCTGGGTGGCTCAGTCGGTTAAGCGTCCGACTTCGGCTCTGGTCATGATCTCACGGTTTGTGAGTTCGGGCCCCGCATCGGGCTCTGTGCTGACAGCTCAGAGCCTGGAGCCTGCTTCGGATTCAGTGTCTCTCTCTCTCTTCTCTCTGCTCCTCCCCTGCTCATGCTCTGTCCGTCCCTGTCTCAAAAATACATAAAACATTAAAAAAAATTTTTTTTTGAATTAAAAAAAAAAGTGCCTTCCCACAAGAGCTCCTCAACCTGAAGATAAGTGAGTAAAGGAAAAGAGAGGTCAAAAGTTGAAGGAAATGGAAATTTGGGTTTCAGTTTGAATCGAAATACCGTGTAGTCAGTACCTACGGGTGACAGTGTTGTTAGAAGATTATCCTGGAGTGAATTCAAGAGGTGACCTATGAGATCAGTCATCTGTGGGCGGGACAAAGAGTCAGTGAATAAGCAGCTCCAGGGAATGAAGAACCTGTAATCCCCGTCCAGGCAGCCAAGAGACCAGCCAGGCATTGTCCCAGCGATGCAATAACCTGTCACTTGCGGTGGCTAAGACACCTGAAGAAAAGACCCCATCAAGCCCAAATCCTATCCATTAGGGAAAATGGCTGAAGCAAAACATGCTGACAATTAATTGTATCAACCAAGATGACGTGTAACCAGTTTTATTTAATTAGATGATACATACAATTTTCCCCTGGTCGATCCTCTTAGATCTTTGAGGGAATTGCTGTCTCATCCCAAATGCGTCTGGTGTGTTGTCGATCAAGATTCCTGGTCACTGGAGTGGCTTGTACCCCAGCCCTCCGCAACAGTGATCAGAATAAGAAGGACGAGCAGGGGTAGGGGTGAGGGGGCGCCTGGGTGGCTCCGTCGGTTAATCATCGGACTCTTGTTTGCAGCTAAGGTCGGCTCAGGTCATGATCTCACATTGTGTGAGTTCGAGCCTGGAATTGGGCTCTGAGCTGACAGCTGGAGATTTTCTCTCTCTCTCTCTCTCTCTCTCTCTGTCTCTCCCTCCCTCCCTCTGCCGCTCCCCTGATCTTTCTCTCTCTCAAAAATAAATAAATAAATAAATAAATAAATAAATAGAAAGAAAGAAAAGAGGACCAGCAGGAGACGGATGAAGCAGGACAAATCCTCTGACATGCAGAATGCAGATACCGAAAGATGCTTTGTTAATTGCTTCTTTTTTTTTCTATCGAGACTATGATAGGAGGGTAGACATCTGAGGCCATGGCGGAACGAGCTTTCTGTAGAATGGAACCCGGCAGAGAGAAGCAAGTCTGATGAAGAGATCATCTGCACAGCGGTTCTCAGCCTTGTCCGCACGCTGGGATCCCCTGAGCTTTACATCCGCTGATGTCCGGGTCCGACCCCAGAAATTTTTAGTTAATTGGTCTGAGTGCAGCCTGGGCCTCGGAGACTTTAAAAAAAAACAAAAACCCTCTGGGTGGTTCTTACAGGGAGCCAGAAGCCACAACCTCTCATCTAGAAGCTCCCCATCCCATCCTCAGGGGCTTGACTCAACAGCTCTTCCCGATTCGGTACCCCATCTCGGGGCCCGCGGCTGCCAATGACTTTTCTTTGTTTGCTTGGATTAGTTGGAATTGAATTTCTAGCGTTCTCGGCCGAGAGATCCAAGCAAAAAACTAAAAAGACTCTAATCACAACTAGCACCATTCAACATCAAGGATGTGTGAGGCAGTTTGCAATGCTTTTCTTACATTAACTCATTTAATTTAATCCCCATGTCCCCAGAGTCAGAAAACTATTATGGCCCCCATTTGACAGATGAGGAAATGAGACCTCAAAAGATGAAGTGATTTGCCTAAATGGACACAGCCTATAAAAACAGAGGTGGAATGTGAACCCAGAGACTTCCTTAACCACCACACTTCAAGGTAGAACCAAGAAAGGGGGCAAATTCTCTACATAAAGCCCAGAAAGGGGACCTCCCAACAGCCAGAATATGAACACTTATCAGGAAGACGCTTTTGGTTGTCGTAAGAGAAAAGGCCCAACTGCACCGGCTTGCACAATTATTTAACATATCGAAGGAACGGAGATGGGGCAGAATGGAGGTTGGCTGACCGAGGGGCTCATTCTGAGCCACCGGACACCCCAGTTCTCGCCACCTGTCCCCTCCGCTCGCCGTGATGGCCTCTTCCTCAGGCCGGCCGTCCTCAAACTCGCCGATGGTTGCAGGCCCGCAGACATCGTTTCCTCAGCCCGTAACTTGCCTGTTGAACTCTGGTAAATGGGTGGAAAGAGGAGGTAGCTTTTTAAGATCAGACTCCTTTAAAAAAGCACCTTTGCCCATAGGAAGAGTGAGTATCAGACTCCTCCTAGAGCATATTGGAGTCATCTTCTCCATGATTCCAAACCATCCTTTTTATTTCCTGAGCCTGGCTTGGACCTTGGCATTCTCGCAGGCAGCGAGATCTGCTACTTGGGCTCTGCTGTCTCTTTTCATTGGGCAGAAACACCTCGCGCCAGAGGCCTCCAGTCGAATTCGTCTCCCGCTTCGTCACGGGGAAGGGGAATGGAGGGGGCATCAGGACGTGCTGGGTCTGCGGCTCTCAGCCAGGGTGCTGAAGCAGCCGGGAGGGGTGCATTTTCGGTGGTCAGGAGGATTCAGGGAGGGCCATGACCGTTAGCACGTCGAGCCGGAAAGGCCAGGGGTGGTGAACTCCCTGCAGTGTGTGAGACAAGCCCATGCTTGTGAGCTACGTGATTTCTGAACATCTCATTGAACGTTCCCACGGGGTGGGGGGGGGGAACCTGTTCAAAATCATCTGAGCTAAAACCTACTTCTCTTTTATCTATGCACCCAAAGCATTTTAAAAATACCTCGTATTTTCCAGGAGAGCAACGACCGCGTATGTCAAAGGAACACCGTGCTCGGTTTTGTTCAGAACTTTTCCAGGAGTCGTTCGCTGCCTTAGAAAAATCACATGAGCAATGCCAACGCCATTCATGGAATTCGAGTCTCCACTACAACAAGCCTGTGTGGGCCTGCACGGGGAGCTGCCAGCCCAGAAGGATTCTGGGGAGGGACCCTAGCGCCTGGAACGTCGTTATTCATTTCTTCTAGCCATGGTCCTGCCCAGCACTTGCATGTTGCCATACGTCCTATTTTATTCTCAATTATTTTCCTCTTATTTTTTTTAAGTGCTTGTTAATGTATTTTGGGAGGGAGGGAGAGAAGCAGGAAGAGAGGGAAAGAGAGAATCCCAAGCGGGCTCTGAGCTGTTAGCGCGCTGCCGGTCTCGGGGCCCAATCTCACGAGCCGTGAGATCACGACCTGAGCTGAAATCCAGAGTCAGACGCTTCACCAACAGAGCCACCCAGGTGGCCTGATTATTTTCCTTTTCTTTCTTGATTTTTTAAAATGTATTTATTTACTTTGAGAGAGTGCAAGAGTGAATGGGGGAGGGGGAGAGGGAGAGAGGGAGAGAGAGAGAGAGGGAGTGAATCCCAAGCAGGCTGCATGCTATCAGCCCAGCGCCCAACACTGGGCTCGATCCCACAAACTGTGAAATCATGACCTGAGCCAAAATCGAGAGTCGGACGCTCAACTGACTGAACCACCCAGGCACCCCCAGCTCCAATTATTTTCCTTTTAAATTCTACTTGGCAACTTAGATCAGGCAGTTGGCTTATCAACAAGAGAAACTGATTTCTCCTGGTTCTGGAGACTAGAAATCCAAGATTCAGGAGGCAGCATGATCAGGTTCTGATGAGGGTGGATGGTCATTTTTTCTTTGTACCCTTATAACGCAGAGAGGGACAGTGAACTCTCGGGGGTCTTTTCGAGGGGCACTAATCCCATCCCAGAGAGCTCCACCCTCACGGCCAATTACCTCCCCAAGGCCCCACCTCCTAACACCATCACATTTGGGGTTAGGACTTCAACCTATGAATTTGGGGGGGGACACATTTAAGGCATAACACTTTGTAATATGGTTAGTGAATTTTTGGAAGTTATACGTATAGATAGACTGTATCATCTATAGATTTCATTTCCGTGTAGTACAGAGGAAGCTGTAAAAACATTTGCCGTAAAAAGAGGGTTGTTGGATCTAACAATGAGAGCCGCTATTCAGAGCGGTCAAGATGCACCTGTGGCACCAAGCATGGGACTCGCCTCCTTGACACCCAGGCCTCCACAGAGGAGGGTGGAACCTGGACAAAGCGAGGTTCCTTTGGGAAGAAAGAAGTGGGGCTGGGCCGCGGAGCAGGAAGAACGCTGTCCCACTGACCAAACCTACTTGTCCTGCCCTCTACTCCAGCGTCACCCAGCAACCCCCTGATGACCGATGTGGCCTCCTGGCTGCTTGGATACTGGGAAGAATTGGCAGGGGGTGGCTCCCCGTGCTGGTGACTAGGGTCCCCGAAAAGGAGCACCCTCGGTCAGGACAGATACACTGACAATCTGATTGATGCATCATTTCCTATGAGTTTGGTTACATCAGTCCAGGGCTGCCAAACTGATGGGTTCTGGGTGTGGTGACAAAGTGGCATTCTGGGATTGGCAATGCTGGCGGGGGGCAGGGGGAGGGCGGTGTGGGGCAGGGGGAATAAGCCCGCTGCTGGGCACTGTCACCTTGAACGCCTTTCTGGGTGGCTTCCTAGCTTGTGCTGGCTGCGCAACCTGTAAGCTAATGAAATGTCACACGGGGCCTAGCACGGAAGAACCAAGTAAAGGGAGCTACCCTGTTTGGGGGCTGGGATTGGGGGCCACGGAGACAGCTACCTACCTTTCCACGAGTCCCTCCCCGTGGTGGGGCTTCCACTGGGTACCTGTGTGTCCCTCACAGCTTTAGACTTCTCTCCCAACGTCAGGGTGCAGTCTCTGAGCCCAGTCCTTCCCTGGGGGTAGGAGAGGGAGCCAACCTCACACAAGCTCCCACTCAGGGACTCACCCCCCAGAGGTGCCATCAGGGAAGTCCCGCTGTACTCACTGAGGAGACAGGAAGGCCGAGGGGTTTGTGTCCTGCTGTGGGCAGGACTTCCTGCTCAGGTTCCTTCCAAATAAATCATTCTGCTTTTGCACCTTAAAAGTGAAGCAGAGGGGCACCTGGGCGGCCCAGTTGGTTAAGCATCTTACTTCGGCTCAAGTCATGATCTCACCATTTGTGGGTTTCAGCCCCGCGTTGGGCTCTGTGCTGACGGCTCGGAGCCTGGAGCCTGGAGCCTGCTTCGGATTCTGTGTCTCCCTGTCCCTCTGTCTCTCAAAAATTCATTGATTAATTAATTTTTAAACAAGTGAAACAGAGCAAGCTCCTCAGGCGAAACCACAGTTAAGTGGGCGGTGGGAGAGCATTTAAAACAAGCACCAACACATGAAAACCAATCAAAATATTAAAAGCACGTGGGGTATCTGGGCGGCTCACTCGGTTAAGCACCCGACTCAATTTCAGCTCAGGTCATGATCTCATGATTTGTGGGTTCCAGCCCTGCATCAGGCTCTGTGCTGACAGCTTGGAGCCTGCTTGAGATTCTCTCTCTCTCTCTCTCTCTCTCTCTCTCTCTCTCTCTGTCTCTCTCCCTGCCCCTCCTCTACTCACTCACACACTCTCTCTCTCTCAAAAATAAGTAAACCTAAAGAAATATTAAAAGCATTAAAAATTTCATGAACCCAAGTCATAGGTCGGTAAGGCCATCAGCTTTCCACCTTTATGAGAAAAGACTGTGGGGGAGGGGTCCTTTCTTTCTTTCCATTTCTAAAGGGTGCAGGGTTCAGCATCATGCATGGAGAACTCCAGAAAACCAGGACTCTTTGTTTTTTAATTTTTTTTTAATGTTTACTTATTTTTGAGAGAGAGAGACAAAGTGGAGTTGGGGAGGTACAGAGAGAGAGGGAGACACAGAATCCGAAGCAGGCTCCGGGCTCCGAGCTGTCAGCACAGAGCCCGACGTGGGGCTGGAATTCACAAACCGTGAGATCATGACCTGAGCTGAGATCTGACGCCCAACTGACTGAGCCACCCAGGTGCCCCTGGAAAAGCAGGACCCTTAAACTCGAAGATGGTTTATGTTCCCCACAGACCTGAGGGCCTAGGACCACTCCAGCTATACAAGGTGCCTGGGGGCCACAGGCCCAGGGGTGCTGGCAGTCCTGAGAGTGGAGATATGGTTCTAGCTCCCCGGGGCTACAGCAGCCATCACCGTGAGGCCAGAAAGCGTGGCTGAGGGGTGCTTGCGATTACCAGGACAGCGCCTTCCCTCAGCCTGATGTGCGGCCCAGCATGGCGACCATGGGACTTGCTCTTGACCGTCCATTTGACACATACTGATTACTGAGTGTCTATTCCATGTCAAGCACTGTTCCGAGTGCTCAGGATCGGTGTGGCTGAGGTCAAAATGGAGTGGGGTGGGCCTCAGCAGCTACCGCTTATAGAGGACATCTTTTGTTTCTTTGTGCTTTTTTATATATCAAAGGGGTTTGTGTTGCCTTTAAAGTCAGGGAAAAGGCTATTAAAGTAAGTTATTAGAGATCATTTTTGAATAAATGTCCACAAGGAAAATAAACGTGCATAGGAAATACCAGGTAATTCCAGATCCGCAATAACAGTGGACTTTGGACTCCCGGGAGGCCTTAGGGGGTGTGGTCAGAAAGCCAACACCAGAGGATTCTGGAGGGCTTGATTCTGAGCTGCTGTTGTTGGAGAAATCCTGTCCTTGAGAGTGTCCTTCCTGGGGGAGGGGGGCGGCTATGTCTGCGGTCCCAAACAATGGAATGTTAAAGGTGCCAAAGATGGACCAGGCCAAAGGTGCAGAAGAGACCCCTGAGGAAGGCGAGCACTGTGTCCATCTGACCACCATCTTATCATGGCCTATAGCACCCAGGCTGTTACCACCTAGGAGGCACTCAACGCGTTACTGAACACATAGCTGTTGGGCAAAGCTTCGTGGATATGGTGACCTGGTAACCGGAGCCTTGAGAGAAGCCTCTGCTCATTGCATCTCTTCAACTTGCCTTTGTTTCTCCCTCGGTAACGGCAGGAACCAGTAGGTGCTCTCTGACCACTGCTAACTTTGCTCTCGTCACATTCACCATGTGACCTTGCGTTTTCAGCCTTCCCACGGTGGTCCTTGGTTTAACTTTGTCCTATGTCGTTTAAACCTGCTCTTTCCTCATCGACTTCTGCTTTAAAAGGCCATGTCCTCTTCTGTCCTCACAAAGATGCAAACACAGTTTTCTAAAATTCTCTTCTGGTTCCCGCAGTACATTGTTTTCAGAAATACTTTGCCCTTCCTCGAGATTTCAGGATAACGGTGCGTTTCCTTTATATGAAGTATTCTAGAACTTACCCTGCAACGAAGAGTGATCTGTCCGGGTCTACTGATTGCCAAAAGATGCAGTGTGGCTTCCTCTTGGCACCCCTCACTGCCCGTCTGGATGTTGGTGGAATCCATTCCTCGGGTCTTCAACTGAAAGAGAGTATAATGTGCACAGCTAGGTGCAATTTCTAATATCCAGAAAGTAGTTACTCCCTTAGTCCCGCTTCGTAAGGTTGAGTCAGAATGTTCTCCTGCATCTAGTATCTGGTTTGTCGACATTCTGAATACATGAAGTGTGCGCGTGCGCGCACACACACACACACACACACACAACCATAGTCCCCAGAATGTACTGTTACCAGAATTCTTCCTGTATCTGTCATCCCCAAAGGTACCCCATGTGCTGGACTACACTCTCCCAGGGCACAACTGCCATAAACTATGCCCACCCACCCGCTGCCATCATGTATACATGTACACAGCTTTCCACTTACTGTTTTCTGGGAATATATTTATTAAACTGGGACTTGCAGTGTCTAAATAAATGCAGAAAGCGAGAGCTTACTGTTAGTAAGCTTGGGAAGAAAAGAATGAAGTTCTGTCTTGAAGCAAAGAACCTGAGTAATTGAAGAATGGATTCTTGACGTTTTGGGCAAGCCAGACCTTGGGCCTCTAGGCCAAAGGACAAAAATCTAGAGAGAAATAAAATGTCCAGCTTCCTTCTTTGGCATTATAGGCCTACATCGCTTGACATCATGGAGTAGGTCCTGTGCCCGACTTTGAGTCTCAAGTCGGCCGTATAAGACTTAGAATTACCCTAAATTTCCTCCAAATTCAGGCAGTGGATTTTCCAATTGTCTTAACTTATGGTGGGATTATGAACGCTTACTGTTTTGTGCATCCTGAATACGTATGTTAGTAGAAAGTTAAAAGGCTATATTAGGTATTGGTAAGCAAATTCCATTTCAAACGAGAAACTCTGAGGTATTTATTACATCTGCATTCATTCAACTAATATTTATTGTGTACAGATCATGTGCCTGGCACAATGGTAGACACTGATAGTGAAAACCCAGCCCCTGCCCTCTTGAAGGTTAGAGTCTAGAAGGTGTTTCAGACTCTGAGGAATTGTAATACAATATGATCAATTCTTCACGATGACATACAAGGAGGTTCTACCCTACCCTTCACTCTGGTCCGTGAACCAGGCATCGTGGGAGAAAACCCTGCGATGAGGCGCTGGGGCTCAGTATTGAAGGGTCTTGAATGTTGTGCTAATAAGTTTGGATTTGGATGGGGAGTCACTGAGGAACGTGGTGCAAGGGAGTGAGTGGCCGGTTTGAAGCTGGGATTTAGGACGTCACTCCAGTAGCCAAGTAAGGGGTTGACTGAGACGGGAGAGGAATGGAGCAGAAAGGCCACTCCAAGAAGCTGGCCCAGTCGTTCAGTGCAGATTGCAGCGCTGAGCCCTTGAATTCAGTGTGAGAGCAGCGGAAACAGAGGGGAGGCAGACAAGTTCAAGTTCAAGAATCTGGTGATCAGCTGCACGTGGCAGTGAGGAGCGGCAGCACTGGGGATGACACAAAGGGACTAGGTCCCTGGAAGATGGGGGGTGTCGGCACCCAAGCAGGAAATCCAGGAGCACAAGCAGGACTGGGAAGAAATGGATAGTGTGGCTTTGGACTTGAGAAGAAAGCACCCACCTCTCTACTCTTTCCTTCACACACTTATTCACTGTGTGAACTCCATTCTGAAGTTCCAACACATGAGGCGTTGAAAAGTTCTACAAAGAAAAGCCCGAATAAACCACTTGAAGAAGATATTGATGAGATAATTAACCAATGTAATCATGCTAACTCATCACTTAATTTCATATGCTCTGGGGTCAAATGCGGTTAAGCTGGTGCTTTTCATCGTGGAAATGTCCTTCACTCCAAATGAAGCAATGAACTTGCTTTGTGCTCCCAAAGGATATTTGTGATTTTCTGTCTGGAGCCAGTCGGGGCAGAAATGTAGGGACCTTTGCCCAAATCACGAACAGTGTTAAATGTCAAGGCAGAAACAAGGCTCCAGAAATCTGATCATTTCGATTTACACATTAAAAAACAGTCGCTAATTTAAAGGGGGAGGATAAGAATAAACTTGCCTCTGCTTTAGATTTATTATAATCTGGTTCTATTCTCCAGTATTTGGGTTTCTGGTAAAATTCCTCTCTGATTTGCCCATCCCTTAGGTCTGTGGGTATAATAAAAGAGAAGTCACAGACTAGTTCTGATTAATTTCCATCATGAGAATCAACTCTTGATTTTCAGGGAGAGAGTAGAGAAGGAATGACATGGGTAATTAAAATCCACAGATAGCACAAACATCCAATTTAACCAACAATTTCAAATCCTCCTCCACTGATTTTTTTTTTTCCCACTAGAGGTGCCAAGTAGCAAGGCTCAGCCCAACTTCTGGGGCGAGATCTAACAAAATGTGAACGAACTCATGAGAAGGCAAGTAGGTGGGCGCAAGAAGAACAATGAGAAGTTGGGGGTTGCTGGCCTTTCTGAAATGGAAAACCGGCCACTCTTTCTCACCCTGTTGGTTTTCTTTAGAAGAATCACAATATCGGCACTGTCGGTTTCACGTGGGGGATGCCAGGCTGAATTCTTAGAAAGGCCAGCTCGCTGTTTGCCCATCGCCGAAAGCAGCTCACAGGCAGAGCACGTAAGATGGGTTTTTAGTGAGTATAGGCAGAATGAAGGGACAGAGCGGGGGCTCACCTCCCAGAGCGGAGGCCCTTGTCACTTGCCTCAAGCTTTAAACGCCACCAGTTTGAGCTTCTGCTATGACACAGACCCAACCCAGGCTGCAACTGCCAGCATTTTAGACTTCCTTAGTCCTGGCCCTTTCTGAACGCCTTCATCCGGCCTCTCATCTGCTTGCCATTCAAGGCTGCACATTCTCTAACTAGAATCAGACCTTACTTCTCACTACCCTCCAAATCACATACATCAACCTCTGCCCACATTTACACACTGGTGCTGGAGGGTGTCTGCCCTTCTCACCATCTCGTCTTTTCTCATGTCATTCCTTGAACCCCCAAACATAAGTATTTTTCAAGGTCTAGCCCTCCTGCGAAAGCTTCCCTGTTTCCCCAAGTTCAAAGTGATCAGCACTGTGTTAGTATGTCTTTTATGACACTTAACCACATTATGCTTTCATTATATCACACTAGCTTATGTGCCCTGTGACTGTAATGTTCTCAGAAATGTGGATCATGACCCACTAGTGAGTTTTGAAATCACTGTGTTGGGTCATGACCTGAATTTTTAAAGATTAAGTAGAAAAAAAAATAGAACATTTTAGAGTGCATTACACATAAACATATTTCTCACTTTGGTTTATGACCAAAAAGCTTGAAAGTCACTGCCTCACATAGTTAAGACATTTTCAGCTTCTATGAAACAGAAAGCCTTGAACCAACCAGTTTAAATAACAAAGGATTGGGGCGCCTGGGTGGCGCAGTCGGTTAAGCGTCCGACTTCAGCCAGGTCACGATCTCGCGGTCCGTGAGTTCGAGCCCCGCGTCGGGCTCTGGGCTGATGGCTCAGAGCCTGGAGCCTGTTTCTGATTCTGTGTCTCCCTCTCTCTCTGCCCCTCCCCCGTTCATGCTCTGTCTCTCTCTGTCCCAAAAATAAATAAACATTGAAAAAAAAAATTTAAATAACAAAGGATTTATTATCTTACATAATGAGATGTCTAAAAGTGGAGGCAGCTCTGGGTTGGTTTATCATCGACTTATCAACAATCGAGGACTCAGATTTTCGCCATCTCTGTCATCCTTCCAGCTACCTCCCCTCACGTCTGCAGGATGGCTGCAGGAGTTCCTTGCATCATAACAACATCCAGAGGTCAAAAAAGGGAGCTACTAATTCTTTGGATCTTTTTTTTATCAGGAAAGAAATCTTTCTCAGAACCACCTTCCCCGCATCACGCGCAGCAGGACTCCTTTAATTCCTCGTTGAAATAAACTGACATAAAATGAATGCAGTGTCTAGCCGGGAGTGGCAAGGAAAACCAAAATTAGTTTAGATGAGGAGAAGAACACCTTCCCCGAGCACCTGTCCGGTCAGGAAGAAGGGGGAGATTGACGGATCTGAGGTAGGCAAGCAAAAGTATCTTCCAGCTCCATACAGAGTGCATTGGGGTAGGACCAGAGTCTCTTTCCCTTCACAGTCCCTGCCATGTGTACCGCTTCGCAAATCAAGACTGTCACCTCAATTTCCAGTGACAAATTAAACCAATCCCTTTGCCCCAAAGTATAAATATTCATGGGATGCACAGATCAAATATCCAACCTGAGATACTGGGAGGCATTCTGCAGGCATGAGTTGCCGACATAGAACTCACCAGGGGCTAGGATTTTTTTCGGTTTTCATTTTTTTACTGCCTTTCTAAACATGAAGGGCTAGATTAGCAACACTGTACGTCGTAATACCATTTAAATAATAAAATACATATTTGTCACAATGCAGATGGCAAGTGAAGAGCTCACAGATGGAAATGTGGCTCCTAAGAAGAGACGGTAAATGTGTGACGGTGGGTGTGGGGAGATGGCTGCATCGGGCTGGAGAGACATTACGTCATCCCAGATATGGGCTTTTTTTGGGAACCTGGCAGGATTACTGCTGAATCATTCAGCTAGGCAAATTATTGGCATGTTCGTTGGACAAAGGTCCCTGTAATTAAGCCCTTGTACCGCCACACTCTTTGGCATCTTTCTGCTGATGTTACCATTTAAGGGCAGCCTTGAAAACATGTATACGTGAAATAACCGTATCTACAAGAGTCAGTGGCTTTAGAGCATGGAGCCAGCACTCTTTGTCCTCTCTTGCACGCACACATATGTGCATGCATACACGACACACACACACGCACGCACCCCTCATCAGAGAAACCACGGGTTCAGAAAAATTTGAACTGCAGGGACGCCTTTTGCCTCTGAGATTCCGAGAATCCTTCTCTTTGCTGCTGTTACAAACGCCAAGATCCTCCCGTCTGCCCAGTAGGGAAGACTAGCCTTGTGAGTGTCTTGAAATTCCTTGAAAGATGGCCATGGTTGTGGAGTCACAGGGCAAAACTTGTCTCACCTGCTAGAACTTAGGAGGCTGGAGATGAATCTGGTTGTTCTAAGGGGGAGGCAATACACTTGCCTCTGCTACTAACTTATTACCTACGTGTGAGGCTGTGCTGGGTCTGCAGGCCTCAGGCCAGGTCCCGGCTCGGCCAGAGCTTGCTGGAAGTTCCACGCTCAGTTTCAGGGGCCTGGCTTAAGAAGGTCCTTGGCTAACCAGATGGTGTGCCGCCAGCCAGAACATGGGGTGTCCAGAGACTATGGGGAAACGACGGAGAAAGAACACAGTAGCAGTAAGTACCTTCGTTTAGGGCTTTCACAGACAAGTTTCCATTTGGTTTATTTTCTCTGCCAACCTGAGGAATGTACACGCATTTGAAAGAGGTTCTAGAGACCGTAGACCAGAGAGATGGACGTTGGTGCCCGGGAACATTCTTTTTTTTTTTTTTCTAATTCCCCAGGAACATTCTTACGTGGGTGATTTAACAGATGGCTTGGAACCTTGGAAAAGGAAGTGGCAATTACAGAGGGCCACATGGCCTCACCCTCGTTTCCTTTCTGTCGCATGACCCATAACTGACAATAAGAGCTAAAACATATAGAGTGCTTCCTGTGTGCCTGGCTGGATGCTGTGTTTCAATGCATTTAAGCTTCTCAAAAACCATGTAGCGGATGCTATTATTATCTCACTGTCTAGATGAGGAAACTAAGCCTTAGAGAGAGAAGAACCTTTTTTCTGTTGGTGGCTGTTCCTCATTTTCCCCCTAGCCCTCCAAAAGGCCATCTCATTCCCACTCTTCGGGACTCACTCGGATGCTCCGAGCAAGGCTTTCCCTGCCCGCTCGTCACTCAAAGTAGTCCACCCCAACTTCAGGTCCACTGTCACACTCCCCCCGTTCATTGCCTTCGGAGGACATATTAGAGACTTGTTTACTTACTGATGGGCTTTTTTCTTTTCAGTCTCTACCATTCCCTCAGATATAAGCTTGTGAGGCAGAGACCCCATCCCTCCCGATTACCCTATGGTAATGTCGAGCAGGGTGGCTGGAATATAATAGGTACTCACTAAAAATTTGAATGAGTGGATGAGTAGCATGTATGAGTGAATGAGTATGATTCGTCAAGGGGATTTGGACATGAGTTTGTCTCACGCCAGGGACCAAGTTTTCAGCCCCTGCTCACGTGTTTACTCACTCATCCCTTCAATAGCGTTCATTAAATTATCAACAGGTGCCAGGTACTGAGGTTGGTGCTGGAGAATCAAGAGAGTAAGACAAGTCTCTGTCCTTGAAAATCTCATGTAAGAAGGGTGATGGTGGTAGTTTGGAGGGGTGAGGAAGTGGGTTTATAAAAAAGCACAAATAAAAATGTAATTTGATATGTCTTATAATAGAGTTAAGTACAAAATGACACAGCGAGAAAGAGAGGAGACCACCTAAATGCCCCTGCCAAACTTGGAAGACTTCTACAGGGCAGGTGACTTTGAACCTGAACTTGAAAGAGGACTCCGGGGGTGTCTGGATGGCTCAGAAGATTTTGGCTCGGGTCGTGATCGTACAATTCGTGAGTTGGAGCCCCGTGTCGGGCTCTGCACTGACGGTGTGGAGCCTGCTTGGGATTCTCCGTCTCCCCCTCTCTCTCTGCCCCTCCTGCACTCTCTCTCAAAATAAATAAATAAACTTTAAAAACAAAAAACAAAAAAGAAAGAAAGAGGATTTCGGACTATTGGGGAGGAAAGCGCACGTGCAGAGGCAAAAAGGAGAGAACTCATGGATCTATCTGGGGAGCGGAACGGAACTTGTCCCCAAACCTACACCTACACTGAGTCATATTTTGCCCATGGTGCCCAGCTGTTGGGAGGGTCACTGGCCAATTGACCCCTTGGTGAAGCCATCAAGGAGGACAAGTGCACCTGATGTGGGGGTGGGGGGTGGGAGGGCACCAGGAGGTGCATCTGAGTGGTCTCAAAGGTGCCCTCTGACACTTAAGAGTAACACGACCCCAAGGCCTGTCTCTCAGAGGAAGGCACCAAAAGGCAGAGCCAGAAACAGCCACATTCCTGCCCCTAATACGGGGGATTTCCTAACAAAAGGGCTAACTATAACCGCTGTGTAGTTTTCAAAACCTCTTCTCAAATATGATCTCATTTGATCCTCTAACAGCCTGCTAGATCTGTTCTGAAGTTCAGTAACACCATTTATTATTTATTGGATCAACAGCTATGGAGCACCAGGGCCCAGCCTGACCGGGGCAATGCAAGTGGGAACCGCACAGCTTCTGGCTCCAAAGCGGCCACATGCAAAGAGACACGACAGCACAGAGTAAAAGGTGTGACCCCACCCAGCATGGAGGGAAGAGAGTTAGCCGAGGGCCCGCAAGAGCAGAGAATACTGAGTCAGCCAGTCCTGGGCCCAAATTCTTGCCCTGCACCCACTTGCTTGTAAGACCTTGGGCAATGAAATAAGATCATTAAAAAGAAATTAAATGAAATAATACATGTGTACCCGTTAGGTTATAGTCTAGCCACTAAAACAATGACTCTTACGTAAACAATCGCTTTAACAAGATGGAAATTGACTTCTCTTTCACATCAACATCCAGCCAGAGACTGTGGCTCTGCTCCAGGAAGTCACCTGTCCCAGGCTCTTTCCACCTGGTTACTCTGCCAGTTGTAGGGGTTGACCTCATGCACCTGGTCCAATACGGCTCCTCACCACAAGTGATGCTGTGTTTCGATGCAGTTTGATACGGAGCTAAAACGGGGTCGCCAAGACCTGGTCCTTTCGGTGTGGCTTCTCCCCTCTCCTCTAGATGAGGGCTGTGCTCTCCTATCCGGGTGGTAGGGGGGTTTGGGTGGCTCCAGACTTCATGGGCTGAGAGCTTTATGTCCACTGTGCCCCTTCTAGGAGCTGAATGTAAATCTTGGACCTGACTCTCAGCAACCCGCACCAATCCTATTGGCCAAGGGTGTGGGAGAAGTTGGTGAGCCAAGGCGAATTAGGGCCCCCTCACAACGGCATGGCTGAGAATGGGGGAGAGATGAGCCCACACACAAAACTCACCTTACCGCTTTACCAGGAGAAGGATGGATGGATACAAGGTGGTGGGGAAAAAAAATCCCTCACTCCTTCCTTCAATCAGTTATATGTACTTCTAGGGTATATAATCCATAGCAGTGGTCTTTGAACTGTACCCTAAAGGCCACAGTTTTGATTATGCCCCTAACAGGTGCATTTATTTTTTGTAAGTATACACGCGTGCGGGTGGCACCCCACTGTCCATGCTTCCTTCAATAGCATTCCCCGATAGGCACGTTTAGCATTCCCTAATAGATGACGTTTCGTAGGATCCTTTGCAGCTCGCAAAGTCATGTGACAAAATGCTAGGTAAATGCTAAATGCGGACAGTACAGTTTCCAGGAAGTGTCCTCACGGGAGGCACATGTGATTCTTCCTTTCTTTCTCCTTGCCGCCTAGAACGTGAACAGGACGGCTTGGCCATGAGCAACAGCCTTGGATAGTGAAGTGGCAGCTGCCTGTTGAGAATGTTGGAGCAACCAGGAAACACAGCTCACCAGCCGAGCGGCCTGCCTCCGGAGTCCATTTACCTGAGGGGCAAATTAACTTGTCTCCTGCTGAAGCTCCTGTCGTTTTGGCTATGCTCTTCTTTCTTAATCTCAGCCCAAACTGATCCTACTGGACACAATTATGTACGTTATGATACATGTACCAAAGCAGATTCAAAAAAAAAAAAAGTTCTGCATTTTGTACCCCATTGGATAGAGTCTCACACCCCTTTGGGCTGCATCCCTGCCCCCTTACTTTTGGTCTCCTCGGTCTTTGCCCTGCGGTGCTCCGTAAGGTCAGTGACGTGCGGGAAGCTGTCTGCTTCTTCTCCCGGAATACACTTTGCTCTTTGAGGCAGGGGTCCCGAAGCGAGTCCTCGGAACCAACCTAGCACAGTTGGGCCAGCATCCCTCCCAGGCCTTGCCTTTTGCTGCCTGCCGACTCTTCCGGGTCTGTTTCCATCATCTAGACTTTGTTTTTGCCTCGGGGAAAGAAAGCACGCCAGCCAGTCTGGTGGAATTGACAAGATGCGATGTAACCTGAACCTAAAGAAGTAGGCAACTGTGACCGTCAGGGAAAGAAAGACGTGCGCTCGCAGCCCGTGCTGTTGCTAAGGTGCACCCACTCACTGACCAACTTCTCAGAGCACGGGCTCGCGCTAACTTGCTAACATGGCCTGGTTCTGTGGGGAAGGAGGGGGTGGGGGCAGGAGGCAGAGAGCTTTGTTTTTGGAGAGCTTCCTCCAGGCCCCAGACCTCCTCTGCCCCGGAAGGCAATGGCCAGGCGCCAGGACTGCCCCGCCACGGCAGAGACTGGTGGAATATACCCACTTCCATGACTCCAAGTCTGAGGCTCTGCGGACCCCCTTCACGGTCGGGGCTGGGAAAGCAGACCCTGCCTGGTGTGTGGACGATCCGGGTGAGTCCATGCTCCCTGCCACCACCCCCTGGAGGCATCGCTGTCTTGATTGTATCACGGCTTCGAAATTCCCTGACTCATGCCATCCTCAGATTTTTTTAAAAAGAGCTTATTCAAGGGGTGTAGGCTGCATGCTCCACCCGTTCCCACTCAACACAGCTATTTAATTACAGCACCCATGTGTGTGTGTGTGTGTGTGTGTGTGTGTGTGTGTGTGAGGAGTCAGGGAAAGGAGGCGTTGGGGAGGGGCAGAGGGGCTCCTGGACCAGAAGGAGAAGCCCTTGAAGGAGGCTTGTGCTGATCCCATTATGAAAGGGAAATACTGCTGCTCAGAGAAAGGCTGGCCCTTCACCCCAGAGCTGGGCAGGTCAGAAATGAGGAAGACTTCTGGGGCCGTGCGGGTCGGCTAAGAAAAAGCCACCGATGTGGGGGAGGGATGCTCCCCCCCACCCCTGCTCCTCGGCTCCCACTGTTCTCCTACACCGCTAGGTAGCCAGGCTGCCACGTGACTTGCTAGTAACCATGGCAACGAACCCGGTTCCTCCGTGGAGCGTGTGGCGAGAAATCCCACAGAAAGATGACAGGGGTGCGGGACGTCGTGTGGTACCCAAGGGCAGGGGAAGCCAGCTCCGTCGCGGCCGGGGCAACTGTTGCCGTCGTTGTCGTGGAGGAAATAGCAGGGGCTTGTTCTCTTCTGAGCTCGAGACGCTGGCCGTTTTCTCCTTCTGACACTTGCCTCCCTGATCTTGGAACGCGGTTTCTGGAGATGAAAGACAAAAATAGCTCTCTCTGAAGGAGAGGATGCTAATGCACGCCGTGCTTTCAGACATGGGCTTCTTGCTGTCAGGCGTCCACCTCCAGTACGCGGAGCCTTGGGCCAGGTTCCTCTCACTGTCCCTGACCACAGCGACAGCCCCGGGGAAGCCGACACGCTGCCGGCAGCCAGAAGCCCCAAGAGGCGGTCTGGGGCCTGGAAGACCGCAGGGCGGTGCGCGGAGGACAGGCCAACCCGACTGCGGGCCCTCGCCACTCCCCTGCTCACAGGCACAGCTGGAGGAAGTGGCTCACATATTCCTTGTTGCTGACAAGGACATAATGACAGTTTGGGGAAACACATATTGTTAAGTGATCCGGCCTCCCACAGCCAACGTGGGAGCGCAGGGCGGCCCCTTCTGGGGGGCGAAGACCTGCCTCTGCGGAGGCCGGCTGGCAGGTGCTGCCTCCTTAGTGGGATGCCCCTGACTCAGCCAGTTACTGCCTGTGTGACCTTGAACCAGTCACTTAGTTTCCTTGGATGCTAGTTGCTCTCTCCATCTTTAAAAGAGGCACGGTAATATTTGCGTGGCCAGGCCCACTGGGTTTGTGTCACAGTCATGCTTGAAAATTCCCTACCAGATATCATCATCCTTTTCCTTAGTTGTAGAAGTATTCATTCTTAAAGGGTTCTGAAAGTTGGAATGAGTCAGCAATTAGGTCGAAAGTGACGTTAGTGCAAAGCTACAGAAATGACCGTGATGGGGTTTGTAGATAACATTTAATGAGTGCAAAGCAAATTGCCTGTTGCATTTAAATCCTAACAACACCCCTACTGGTATGACGGTTTCCGTTTCACAAATGAGGCCCAAATTCACATAGCTGGTGGTAGAGTCAGGATTCAAGTCCCGGGGAGTCTGATTCCCAAGCCAGGATCTTAACAGCCACAGGGGCCTGTGCTGGGGTGGGTCCACTGATGCATTCTCCATGCTCCTGGAGTTGAGTTACCAGGTGGTTTCCTGGGGGTTCACAGAACAGCATGGGGGCGGTGTGTGTATGTATGTGGGTGTGTTCACAAAGCAGCCTGGGTGTGTGTGTGCATGTGTATATTCATAGAGTAGCATGGGGTGTGTGTGTGTGTGTGCGTGTGTTCACAGAGCAGCATGGGGTGTGTGTGTGTGTGTGTGTGTGTGTGTGTGTGTGTGGTATGTGTATGTGTTTATAAAGACTGGACTGCCTTCCTTCCTCATCTGGGAGTTCCCCATTTGTCCCATGCTGACATGACTATCTCTTAGGGTCCTCGCAGAAGCTTCCAGAACAGCCCAGAATGCTGCCGTCTGCCCTAGTCTCAATGGAAGCACAATTAGTGGGCATGGGAGGCCAGACAAATGGAGTCACATGCCGCTGTCACAGAGACAGAGGAGCAGAGTGGGCAGGTTAAAAGCTAGACAGCAGGGGTTGCCTCACGTAGTGCTGGCTAGCCTAGTTACAATGGTCACTCCTGACTCTTCTCATCCTACCCGTGGCCTGGAAAGCCCACCCCTCTGACCGGCCGGGGTGCATTTGGCACCGGGGATCACGCCCCCTCTCCCCCGCCACCACCCACCCTGCAGGCAGAAGCAGAGGCCAGGGTATTTATGGTCCTGGCTCCCTCCCTCCTGGGATGCTGTGGGTTGGCTGCTCCTCTTATTTTGGGGGGTGATAAGGACTCTGCCGCCGCCAGCCCTGGGGTGCTTACCCTATTCCCTGCCGACTCCTTAAACCCTGCTCACCCTTTTACAAAATTCCTTTCATTAAACTCTTCTCAGTTCCCCGGCTTGAGAACACTAACCTGTCCCTTCTGGGAGCCTGCCTGATACAGCGGGAGGAGGGTACCTCCCACCCACAACTGTTAGGGGTATTAAATGGGCCAGTAGGCGTCAGTGAGCCAGCATGTGCTCCAAGCGAGTCAGCAGGTGAAGGGGTGTCAGTGCCCCTCCCCAGGGCATCTGCAGTCACCCTGCCCAGGGCTACAGCGTGGCTCGCAAAAGCCCGGACGGTGGCGCGGGCCTGGGTGGGGTGACTCTTCTTCCCCAAGCCTTGGCTGGTTTGCAACAGGAAACCGTGCCTACTAAAGAAATTGAAGATGGTGGGGTTTTTTTGTTTTTTTTAAATGGGAAAAGGAAACAAAACATTAAGGTCATTGAAGGCACAAATGCAGGGTCAGATAAGCAGATAATGATTACTCATTTATCCTAAAAATATTGATTGAGCACCTGCCACCTGCACAAGATTTAGCAATTAATAACATAGGCCTGGCCTCATTTTCTCATACAGCTTACATTCCAGTAGAGGAAACGCACTGTTAAGCAGAGGGCACTAAGCATTCTTTTCTCTTCTACTGGTGAGGGAAAAGGGGCTTTTGGCGGTGAGGAAAGTGCCTTTTAATTGAGTACTTACCACGTGCCAGGCACCATGCAAGGCGTTCCATTTATATCATCTCACTTAATTGCACAACACGGGAGAGGTCGACCTATCTCCTTTTTGCAGTGAGGAAGCTGAAACCCAGAAGATGTTACATGATTTACCAAAGTCAGTGACCATTCAAAAAAAAAAACCCCACCGTTTATTAAGCACCTACTGTATGTATGCCTTGTCTTATCCCTGCTTTTCAAGAATGTGTAGATAGTAGGAGAGATAGGCACCTGAACAGATACTCCTCAAACAGTGGGTTGTGTGTGGTGATCATAGAGATATGCTCAGGGCATTATGGAAACACTCAGGAGGGATCCTCAACCCCTCATGAAATGTCAGGAAAGGCTTAGGGAGGGCAGCCTTGAGGACGTGAAGCCTCATTCGATTTTTAAAGGTAAACTGGTAACGGCCAGGTTGGGGTACAGTGGTAGGGGGAGAAGAAAGCCACGCAGGAAGAGGGAGTGCCAGAAGCAAAAACAGACAGACAGACAAACAGACAAAAACCAGGTTGCAGCGAAGGGGTTGTGGGTAGGGGCCAGGTCCCCGCAGAATTTTATTTGGTAACAAGAAATGTGGGCTGCCAGTCCCATAGCTCACCCTCTAGGTTAAGGAGCTCAAACAGGGCAGTCACGTGGCTAGCTCTGGATTTAGATAGATCACTCTGGCTATCACGTGGAGGACAAACTTGAGGTGGACAAGAGAGGGAGCAGAGACTTTTTAGGAGGCCACCAGTAGTCATCAAGCCAAGAGATCATAAGACTCCAAAGGAGGTCAGAGGTCCAAGGGATGGAGAAGGCCATCGTTTGGAGAACTACTTTAAAAACCTCAGAATGTAATGACTGCCTGGTGTTGAGATACCTGAGTTGGGGGAAGGGGGGAGAGAGGGAGAGAGGGAGAGACAGAGAGAGACAGAGAGAGAGAGACTCCCTTCTGGTCCAGAAGAAAAACAAACTTGGAAGGCTTGGTGGCTGCTGTCTTGTCTGAGACCTTTTGCGTCTCTCATTCCACTTTATTTTGATTACAGACCCCAAGGAGTGGGGCCATGATCTGAGCTGGGTGTGTCAAATTTGCTCTCGGGAGCTTGAATCTGGGCAGTGGCCTTGTTCAGGCTACCAGACGCCAGGCTGTCCAGTGATTCCCTTGATTCTAGGAACCATCTTGCAATCCTTCCAATTAGTCTCTTCCGTGCACCGGCAAGTCAGGGTCAGTCCCTGTTGCTTGCAGCCAAAGAGCCCTGATGGGGAGATGAATTCAGCCCTGGACCTGGCGGATCTCAGGCCCACGCGACACCCATGTGAGGACCAGCACCTCCAGGAAATAGAAGTCAGAGGGGAAACGTCTGGGCTGGAGTTATCGGCATGTAGATCATGGAAATCATGGCCGACACTAAGAAAGAATCAGTGCCGAGAGGGTGTGGGGGAGAGAACACCGGTGGGCGGAGGGAGACGTCACGGACAACAAGCAAAGGCTGCGAGGAGGAAGAAACAAGAACTTGAATGTTCAGAGAGAGACCAGGAGAACTAGGAGAGGCTTGATTTCATAGAAACCAAGGGAAGAAAAGTTTGAAGGATGAACAGTTGAGGATTTCACGTACAAAGGCCAGTGCCCTTTGAACTTGACAAGAAGTTTGTTGATGACCCATAGGGTAGGATCCCTAGAGGGACAGGTGGGAGGAATAAGCCAGGCTGCCTGCGGAGAAGTGAGGAAGAGGAGGTCAATGGCTCTGGGAGTCTTATGGGAGGTTAGTTATGAGAAAGGAGAGGGTGGTGGGTGGGGGCAAGGTCACAGCAGGGTTTATGTCAGTGGCTCCGGTGCTCCTTTGAGTCAAAACCTGCTCCCCTGTGCCTGAGAGAATGGGGCTTTGGCTGGCGGAAGTGATCCCAGCAGAGCATTCTTTGCAGGGGTGGTTTTGCCTGAGGGTCTGTGCATCCCTGGGGCAGAAGAGCATTTGGAAAACTGATAAAGTCCATAGCTGGTAGGTATCTTGTGCCGACTTCCTGCCTGACTTTGTTCTGAGACGGCCAAAACAGCAACTAAAGGAAGAAAGAGAGGCAAAAAAAGAGGAAACTCTCTGTTGGCTCTTTTGGATTCCATCTAAAAATCTCCCTGCCCACCACCCCCAAATTTAGGGGGTGAGGAGAATGCTCAAACCATGTCTGAGAAATTAGTATTAGAATGACACTGACTACCCTCGTGTTAGTTGATGAGTGTGTTCCTACAAGGAAGGCCTGGCTTGGCAGGTGCACTGTGCTAATGCTTCACATAGACTTTTTCTTTAGATAGTTACTGGCAAAGGATGGCAATAGAATTGAGCCGATGACAAGATTTTTTTTTTTTTCAAAAATCATTTAAAAGAATTCTTGAAATTATAAAATTTGTATACGGTCATCGAAGAAGGTCTGGAAAATCCGCAAAGACCTAAAATAGCCAGGAGTCCCACCATAGTAATACCTTCTTGGCCTATTTTCTTCTAGTCTTTTATTTCTAGTAGCAGGTCCAATATTGATAGCTGTTATGATGGCCGAGCCACTAATGTCCGTTGCAAGGCTGATCTCAGGAGTGACTGTAGGACAGACAGCAGGACCCTATCTGTAGTGTGTGAGGGGATGAGGGAAAGATGAAAAATGCAGGGGGAAAAAAACCCATCGGCTGGTCAGATGTCTGTCATAGCACAGGTGTGCCTTGTGGTAAGAAACCTAATGCCCTACTGCGAATTTCCATGTCGGGGTATCACTCTTATTTTAGTTGTGATGGCAGATTGGGTTATTGGTCCCTAGTCTTTGTTCCTCCCATCATGTGACCCTTCCAGCACCAGAAGAGTTGACTGATAGTTCCGTGCCCCATTGTCTTTGGACTTAGCCACATGACTTGCTTTGGCTAATAGAAATTAGTGGAAGTGGTGTGAGCAGGGGTTTTAAATATGCCTTCATGGCTTGGCTTAGTCTCTTGCATTTCTGCCACCTGTCACAAGATGAAGTTGCCTGGATAGCCTCTCGGAATGAGGAGACACTTGGAACAGACCTGAATACAACTGGCAGCTTGGAGCCACACTTTGCTAGTTTCATTTACCCAGGAGAGTCATAGCCCCCTGCACGCCCATAAGCAATAAGTAAATGCCTATTGTTGTAATGCACTGAGATTATGGCATTGTTTGTTACACAGCATTTTAGTAGCAGACATCTGAAGGAAGCAACTACTATAATTGCTTGGATGTGAAGCTTCAGTAATATCTGACATCTGCATTTCCTTTATCCCCATAGTTATTTCTTGTCAAGTCCTCTTTACCTCCTTTGAATTCTCTTCCATATCTGTTCCCTGACTCCCTTTCCACTGCCATCATCCTTTAACACTTCCTACCTGGGTTCCTGCAATGGCTTCCTTAATGAACTTATTTCTTCCCCATCCAGGAGTGCAAGACTCAACCACCTTACAAAACCCCCTGCACCACAGGAAACCTCTGCTCAAAAGGCTGAGAAGGCTTCTCTTTATTTCAAAGTAGAAGCAGCCAGGCAACTCAGAGCTAAGTTTTAATAACCAGCCTCAACCTGGCGTTCTGATACAATTCTCTCCTCTGCTTTCCATAGCTCTCTTTTACAGCTGACCCTTGAACAATGGGGGGTCAGGTGTGCTGATCGCCCTGTGCAGTCAAAAATCCGTGTATAACTTTTGATCCCCTAAAAACGTAGCTACTAATAGCCTATTGTTGGCCAGAAGGCTTACCTGTGATAGAAACTGTCGATTAGCATCTATTTTCTATGTCACGTGTATTGTATTTTTTTTTTTTATAATTTAAAAAAAATTTTTTTTTTTTAACGTTTATTTATTTTTGGGACAGAGAGAGACAGAGCATGAACGGGGGAGGGTCAGAGAGAGGGAGACACAGAATCCGAAACAGGCTCCAGGCTCTGAGCCGTCAGCCCAGAGCCTGACGCGGGGCTCGAACTCACGGACCGCGAGATCGTGACCTGAGCCGAAGTCGGTCGCCCAACCGACTGAGCCACCCAGGCGCCCCTGTCACGTGTATTGTAAACCGTATTCTTACAATAAAGTAACCTTGAGAAAGGAAAATGTTATTAAGAAAATCATAAGGAAGAGAAAGTACATTTACGGTACTGCCCTGTATTTATTGAAAAAAAATCCTCATGCAAGGGGACCTGTGTAGTTCAAACCCCTGTTATGGCAGGTCAACTGTGATTTAGCCTCCTCATCCATTATTTAATGCAAAATAACAATAATAATAACGCTTACCCAACAGTTGTTGAATTGCTTACTATGATATCACTTAAGTGTTTTTCCTGTTGTACAGGTTAAGAGTAGATTCAACCAAGAGTAATCAAGGTCCCCCAAAATAGTGGCTTACCTAAGATAGTTGTTTCTCTCTCCTGTGAAAGTACAGAAGTAGGTGGCCAACGACTGGTCTAGTGGCTCTGTTCATGATCTCTTCAGGGACACAGGCTCCATCCAGCTCACAGCTCCATTATCCTTAAGAGTATTGGCCTCAGCGGGGCGCCTGGGTGGCGCAGTCAGTTAAGCGTCCGACTTCAGCCAGGTCACGATCTCGCGGTCCGTGAGTTCGAGCCCCGCGTCAGGCTCTGGGCTGATGGCTCGGAGCCTGGAGCCTGTTTCCGATTCTGTGTCTCCCTCTCTCTCTGCCCCTCCCCCGTTCGTGCTCTGTCTCTCTCTGTCCCAAAAATAAATAAAAACGTTGAAAAAAAAAATTAAAAAAAAAAAAAAAGAGTACTGGCCTCAGGGGTGCCTGGGGGGGCTCAGTCAGTCGAACGTTCGACTCCTGACTTCAGCTCAGGTCTTGCTCTCATGGCTCGTGAGTTTGAGCCCCGTGTCAGGCTCTGTGCTCACAGCGCAGAGCCTGCTTGGGCTTCTCTCTCTCTCTTCGCTCTCTCTACCCCTCCCCCACTGACACTCTCTCAAAATAAATACATAAACTTAAAAAAAAAAAAAAAAGACTCTTGGCCTCATTCTCGACATGGCAGGCAGAATGCTAGACATCACATCCACCATTCCAGGCAGCAGATTGGAAGAAGGACAAAAAAGAAAAACGGAGTAAAGAGTAGATACCAGCTGGCCTCTCCGGGTAGTGGCCACATAACATCTGCCTGTATCTCATTGGCCATACTTATAAGGCCAGATAGAGCTGCAAAGGAGGCTGGAAAGTATAGTCTTTATTCTGGGAGGCCACATGTCTAGCTCAAAATTGGGAGTCATTACTATGGAAAAGGAAGAAAGAGGGGTATGCGGGGGCAACAGCCTGTCTCAGATATATTCCCTTGCTGAATCCTCATGACAATCCTATGAGATGGATACTGTTCTTATGCTCATTTTACAGAGGGGAAAACTGAGGCACAGAAAGGGTGACTACCTTGGCCAAGGCCACACAGCAAGGGTGAACTCAGGCGCCCTGCTTTCAGAACCTGTGCTCTTCACCCCCATGCCACCCAACTTCCCTGGGAGTAAATCTGCCCACCTGACTCATGTGCTCCCTCAGCTAAGCTCCCTTCTGTCCCCTGCACCTCCCTCCAGGGCCCAGGTTCAGGCTCTGCCTGCTCCTGTTCTTCCCGATCTCCTCCTGGAAACCCTCCCCCTGTGCGGCATCATCGTCCTGGCTGACAATGCCCAAGAGGCAGAGAAACAGCCAATACAGCATCAGAATACATACTCCATCTAGGCAGTTCAGTATAGTAATTAAGAGCTTGGATTCTGGAATCCAGCAGAGTGAGGTTCGAATCCTATGTGACCTTGCCCAAGTCACTTGACCTTTCTGATCCCTCTTCTTTAAAAAGGGAGGTAGAGAGAACCTGACACATAGGACGATCGTGAGGGACAAATGAGATCATGCACCTAAGTCCCCAGGCCACCGCTTGGCACAAAGCAGGTGCTCAGTACAACAAAGCTGCTACGATTGCGCCGACATTATGCATGTCCTTGCCTTCCAGACGGGAATGTCTTAGACAGAGAGGGGAAGAAGGACCTTCGCTGGAGGCCCTTGCCAACTGTCTGCCTGTCCTCTCTTAGGGATCTGCAGGGGTTGCTTGTGTACTTCCATCTAGGGCTCCAACCCTTTAGACATGGCCCTGACCAACCGTTAGGAGTGACAAGCTCTGATTTCCTTGATTTGGAATACAACCTGGCCACCCTAGGGAATCTGGTTAGTGGGGGAAATGCTACTACTGAACAGATGCGAAATATCCCTCGTGAACAGAACACAGGGCATCAAGGTATCTGCCAAAGGGAATGATTTTTGTTGTTACACAAACATGTCCTATCAGAGCCCATATAAATCCAGAGAACAGGTGCATTTCCAGAACAGATTACCTACCTCTGGTGACCGAGGAAGGGGCAGGGGAAAACAGGCCACGTTATTTTAACATTCAGTAATGCTCTTACTGAACGTAAACAGAAATGAAAATCGGGACGGATGGAGAAAAAAACACTTGCTCATGAACAAAACGCCTTCTCAGGAACAGAGCTTCTTGTGATGCTCTTTGTTTTACCCAGAAAGAACCGGGTTCTATTCGTTGGGCTTGGGAAGATGCAGCAAAGCCCGTGCCCGACCACGGCAAAGGCAGAGCTTTCTGGAGACCCCCTCGCCCCCATTCTGAACCCCTCAGGAGGCCAGGCTCTGGTGCCCTCCAGCTCTGCCCTTCCCTGCCCCCAGCTGCCTGCCGGGAGGCACACACGTGGACAACCAAGCTGTGTTTCTCTCTTACTTCGTTCCTTCCAGTCCACTCTTTCTGCTCCCACCCTTATTTCCTCACGTCCGGGCTAGTATTGTCGTCTTCTGAACAGTTTCTAGGCTGCGAGTCTCCCTTACCTCTTCTCTCCACCCCACCTCCAATCACACAGCCACCAGTCAGAAAGGCTGACCTTTTGTACCTCCTCCCTTTGAGTGTAAATTCTTCTTACCATTTTTCTTGACTGTTTTTTCAGAGGTGAAGAATTCTAGCTCTCCAGACAGTGCATTTCTTCTTTAAGTTTAAACTTCTTTTCTACTAAATCCAAACCTATGTCCCCGATTGCTTCCAGTCAGCTGAGAATTTAAGCCACCAGCTCTCTCTTTCACAGTTTTTCTCCTCACATGGAATCCTTCTCTTTCTCCCTGTGGCAGACTGTTAATTGCCTTCCCCGAATCTGTTTTCTCCTTCAAAAGTAATAGTTTTGGCTGGGCATGGGGCTACCCCATGAAAAACTACATTTCCCAGACTCCTTTTCCACTGGGGGTGGTCATGGGACTATGCACCGGCCAACATGACATGGATACAAGCAACATAAGCAACTTCCCAGTTATATCCTTAAAACGACTGAGCGGTTCGTCTTGGCCTCTATCTCCCTGCCTCCCTGGCTGGCAATGGGGAGGACTGGAGCGGTCACTTTGAACACACAAGTGGAAACCTCATATTGAGGACAGAGCAGAGAGACTTGGATCACCTACCTTGACTGTTGAGGGAGAAATGAACTACCAGTGAAGTAAAGCCTCTGTCTGGTGGACCTCTTTGGTACAGCAGCTTAGCCTGCACTTAATATCCTCGTCCTCACTGACGACAGTCCTACTCATTCTGTAAGTCTTCATCCAGGCAGACACGTGCCTTTCCGCCCTTTGACTCTCAAAGCCCTTTGACCTATCCCCATTCTACCTTGGACTACACTGGTCTGTGGAGGAGTCCTACTTGCTCTTTGCAGCTCAAAGAGGACAGGGGCCAAATCTTCATCATTGTTTTATATTAGACGAAGCCTAACACCCAGGCTCACGTGTGATGACTGAGTTAATAAATACGAGTAATTAAAATGAAGTAAATAAAATGAGTACTAAAACATAATAAATCACTAATAAATGAGTTGAATGAATGTATAGGTTATTCTTCATTGTCTCTATAGGCAATGACTTATAATAAAATGAGCAACTAGTCGTATGTGTTTAAACAACCATATCCCAAAACTGCTAGATAAGAGGTCATTGTCAAGCTAGAGAATGAGGTGCCATACTCGTCTTTCTCCTGTTCAACATTACTATCAGTAACTTCAGTGGGACGGTCAGTATACCCATTGTACCTGTGGCTAACATAATGGGAAACCAATAAACTAGATAAGAGAATCAAGAACAACAACAACAAAACATTTGTAAAGACAAGTACAATGGACGAAAATTAAACTAACAGCTGAAGTTCTGAATATCAGCTCAAAGGGTGGGCAAAAGGAAAGGACAAAAGAAGACTCAATTAAAGATTATATTTTTTAAAAGCTTAAGGATTTTGACCAGAAGCCCAGTAGGAATCAAGGATATGATATGATGGCCAAAAAATGTTAGTGCAATTTTTGGGCTGAATAAATTCGTTCGAGAACTGCTTATTCAGTGCCTATTCCATGCCTGGTGTTGTGCGAGAGACAAGGGTGAAGAAGGTGTGGCCCCTGCCGGCAAGCTTACGGCACAAGGCAGACGGTGCTCGGTGCAAAGAGGTGGGAGCGTGGCACGAGTGTGACCACAAGCAAGTAGCTGAGTTTGGCTTGAGTGTGGGGAACAATAAGGCAAGGGGGGGGGGGGTTGTTCGGCACCAACCTGTAGGGCATCCATAATGCCAGGCTATATGGAGATTGGCATTTATGTGAAAAGAGGGACAACTGAAGGATATTACGGGGGGAAAAATCAGTGTTTTAGAAAGATTTCTTTGGAAGCAGTCTGGTGGGCAGACCAGAGCGGGGAGACCTAACAGCTCAGAACCAGAGGCATCTCTTTAGAGACTGTCTTGTTCAATATCTTCATTTTGTAAGTGAAGAAACTGGGGCCGAAGGTATAAATCATGTACCGAAAGCCACAGGGCTGGCAGAGGCACAGCAGAACTGGAATCCAGGACGGGCAGCTCCTCTGTCCAGGGAGTGAGGACAGCAGCCATCAGACCTCATGTAGCTGTCGGAGTTAGGAAAGTATTTCTGGAGAGACGTGGGGCAAGGAAGCCAGTTAAAGGACTATGTCCACAGTCAAGGTAAAAAAAAAATACTGAGTCATGGGAATAGAAAGAAGGTGAGCTGGGACAGAAATTGCTTCGGTGCCGAGAGCTGGAAGGGGAGGAGGAGAAGCAAAGGCGACAGAATTTGGGGGGCTGGGAGACAAGGCGGACAGCGGTGGAACTGATGGACATTGGGAAAGCAAGGATGACGAACAAGTTGGAGGAGTCCCACTTTGGGGAGGTCCCATTTACATAAAAGAGGCACCGACCAGGGGACTGTGTCACTGGAAAGCATCCGGGAGAGGGTACTGAGGAAGCACCTGCAGGAAGAAGTGATGGAACAGCTCGGTCTGGAGAAACCTACACTGATGGCAAACAGTGGAGCCGAGACCCAGGGAGGGATACAATAGCTGGCTTCCCATGCCTGGAACGCTTTCCCGGCCGTCTGCGACATTGCCTCCTAATTAGCAGGACACCAGTGCAAGGCAGCTGAGCAGGAAAAGGCGTGGAGAGGGCCTGGACCCAATCATCAGCAGTGAGGCAGAAGGATCAAAGGTTTTGGAGCCACACAGACCTGGGAGCTCGGCTCACCTATGAGCTGTGTGATGTTGGGCAAATGGCTGGACCTCTCTGTGCCTCAGTTGCCCCGTGTCCAAAATAAAGAGGCTGCACTGGAAGACTTCAAAGATCTGGTCTAGATACAAAATTTCTTGGTGCTAAAAAGGTGGCTTATGTGCATGGAATAAACGGGCGGAAATTTTAGGGTTGTCTGATTTGGATTGGGCTCCTGACGCTGTACCAACATTGGTGATGGAGGATGAACAGCCAGCCTGCTTCTGGTGCCCTCCGTGGTGGTGTGTAATGACAGAGCGGGGCTGACACGTTCACAAAAGCACTTTCCTCTGTGGGTAGGAGTGGGAAAGAGTCCCACTTAGCTGATATCACTAATTTTTAAAGAAAACCATATGAGCTAACAAGAACTGCAAATGGATGTGGGAGCCATGAGTCAACCACTGAGTTTCAAATGCATTAATTTTACATTATAAATGACACGGGTTTAAAGTTTCTTCGATTTTATAAAACTTGTGATTTTTCTTTAAAAACAACAAAAAAAAACCTTATCCAGACACACACCGATATGTGTTAAAAATACTAAACATTTACTTCCATCCGGAAGCATCCTTAAAACAATGATTGGACTCTTAGCTACGTTCATGAGAAAATCTGTTTTCGGACAGTCTTGTAAACTGATTAAGTATTTTCTGGGCAAACTACCTTCTTCCTACAAAAAAAAACCCAAAAAAAACAAAACCCAGTTCTTGTTACCTTCATAGAATTTTTAAAATTCCCTTTCAGGCTGCTTTGTAAGGGATAATGCTGCTTACACAACATCCGGCATTTCTACCAGAAATGAAATATTCCAAAGGCTTCTGGATAAGCAGTATTTACATGTAATCCTTACCTCTTAAATATCGAGTTCTTAAACAGCAGAAGTGAGAGAGACTGTTTTCCTTTACTGTGGTAGATTCAGAGTGACTTTACAAATTGTCCGGTAGAGAGCAAAAAATATAAGACCTGGAGATTATGTAAGAAAGATCCGCGCTTGTCGTCCTCACCTCCAGGCAAAACAAGACCCAGAGGCAGAAAAGAATTTTCAAAGCCTGACTTAGAGGACGGTGGAAAATAATCCGATCAAATCAAAGTTTAGGGCGGTGTTGGACTGTGGCAGCAAGAAAAGAACATTGTTAAAAATAGATACTCATTCTCTTTTGGCCACGGACAGTTCTTGAACATCTGACATTAGCAACACAGACCGGAGCCAGTTTTAGCTCATTCTGTCACTTAACCATTCCTAGCTCGGTTTTTTTCCTCACCAAAGTGGGGGTGATGTTACTTATTTACTACCGGGGTGAGCCTGAGGCCAACGCGAGACACCACGCACGTGAGACGCTGTGTAAACCACAAGGCACTTCAAATACGGGGCTTCGCTGCCATCGGCGGAGACGGCCTGCCCCTGGGTGATGCTCACACCGGGGAAGGACTAGTGGCTGTTGTCTAATAACACGCACTGTCGGTTTCCAAACCGCAGGTGGCATTCAGGGTGACATAGCATTATTAACGGGGAAAAAAATCTGCTTGGCACAGAGCTCCCACTTACACTAATTAAAGCTCCACACAGGTAGAAGAATGCATGGCTTGAGATCCACCCTGCGGGCCTAAAGGACAGAATCGTCTCCAGCATTTTTTTTTTTTGCTTTGTGTTTGGGATAGCAGCATTCTCTTTGTTTCAAGAAGAAGAGTGGGGGAGGGAACATATGTGGGTTTGCTCAAATGCTTGAGAAAACTGTGCTACGCGGCTGGAGGGATAAGGGGGGGGAAGCACTAAGGAAAGAACGTGCTAAATCTAAAGGTGTAAGCGAAGCACTCGGGAACTGACTGAAAATGCTTTGGTGCCAGGTGAGGCATGGAATGACGAGAAAGCAGACTGTGCGCGTGTTGCAGAGGTGCGTGTGGAAAACTGGTTTCTCCTTGTAATGAGCTTTGTGGCTGGGAGAATCTTCCTCCAGTTTTTGACCATTAGCTCCGGCCCAGAATCTCGTCCGTGGTTCTTGGGATGAGCTAATGAGGCTGTGGGCTGGCTCTGATTGGGGGCGGCTCAGTAGCTCTGGTCTCCTTCACAGCCACCTTACACCTCACACCCTGGGGCCCAGGTCCCTAGGAGGGCAGCCCCCAAGGTCGCAGAGGGGTGTTCCCTGTAAAGGAAAGCCAGGGAGAGCACAAGCCTTTTTGATGGTGACTTGGGTACTTTAAGCCAGATGTCACTCTTTGGATGAGGTGAGGATGCCTCCCTCCCTGAGCCACCCCCCCCCCCCCTTCTTAAATGTTATATTTTCCAGGAATATGCTAGAGAGACTACTTGTCCTCCAATGTCTGTTCTCTTCCTCTCTTAATAGAATATCAGTTTTTACTGGTTGCCCCAAATAAAGACATTTCCCAGCCTTCCTTGTGGCTTGTGTGTGTGTGTGTGTGTGTGTGTGTGTGTGTGTAACGGGAGATTCTTTGAGAAGCAAACATCTCCAAAATGCAGTCTTCTGCTAAGTCTGCAGAATATGCTTGGAGCCCGTGTGGTTTGTTAGGAGGTGAACTTGTGCAGAGAGTGTGGATACACACTGCGTGACAGCAGGCTGGGCCTCGGACATCCGCAAGGGAGTGAAATCAGGGCAGCTCTTGCTAAGACGGTTCTCTATTATCTGCGTAAGAACTAAGAACGGAGTGCAAGTGAGTCACCAAAGTTAAAGACGAAAAACAACAGCTGAGATTGGACCAAGAGACCAATAAGCCACAGTCTGTTACATATTATTGCACAGTGTTACGGGGGGGAGGGGGAGGTTTTAGACGGGTTTAATGTGGAAGAATATGAGTTGGGCTATTCCAACCCTGTCCCCAAATATATGTGTTTGTGTGTGGGTATGCATGGCCAAGATACATAACTACATTTTGTACAGGTACCTATATGGTGCCCTTTTTTAACCATATTTGTTTCATTCTTTCTAATTCTGAGAATATATACGTGTATCTTCCTCAGTTAGAGTATAACATCACTTGGGACAAAATCCCTTACATTAAATTCACTTTCATAAAAAGAAGGTTCACAACTATAGCTTTTAAAGAATCTTAGTATTAGAAACAGGACTAGAGGGGCGCCTGGGTGGCTCAGTCGGTTGGGCGGCCGACTTCAGCTCAGGTCATGATCTCGCGGTCTGTGAGTTCGAGCCCTGCTTCGGGCTCTGTGCTGACGGCTCAGAGCCTGGAGCCTGTTTCAGATTCTGTGTCTCCCTCTCTCTCTGACCTTCCCCCATTCATGCTCTGTCTCTCTCTGTCTCAAAAATAAATAAACGTTAAAAAAAAAAAAAAAAGAAAGAAACAGGACTAGAGGTCCCTTTGGATGTGTTCAAGCAGGCTGTAAATTCACATAAACTGAGTAATAACTCGGTCCACGTCTCTCCCCCATGGCATGTGAGGTTATTTTGTGCGATCTTGTCAGATGTGGGGACAACCTCCATCGCCAGCACTCCCTGACCTACCCAAACAGGAACGGTCTGCTCTTCCTTACTGATTCTTTAAAGTCACACAACTTTTTAATTAAGCATGCTATAATGTTTCCAGGAAACAGATGCGGACTTACTGGCTTGTACTGTCCATGAGTCACCTTTGGGACAATTGGGCTGATGTTTCTGTGACTCCTGTCTTTTGACGTTCTCATTTCCCATGCCCTGTAAGAACCCATGGCTACTCAGTTTTATCTGCAAATCTTTTCAGCGCCCTGAAAGCAAGTTTTTGGGGCCAAGAGACACAAATCTATTTTGTGAGGCACCTCTATAGAGTGTTCTCTTTTAACCAGATTTGTTTCATCCTTTCTAATTCAGAGAGCTATCTTTGATGGAGAGGAACCGGAAAGGAGTTATTTGTTGACTTAAAGGTATCACGAAGAATAGAGTCCTTCTAACGTTTAAACAGGGATGGTTCTCCACCCTGGCTGTACATCAGAACCACTTTGAAAGATAAAGGCAAAAAAAAACAGAAAAAAAAAAAAAAAAAAAGCCTGGAACCCCGCCCCCCCCCCAGACATCCTGACTTAATTGATCTGGGCTGGGGGCCTGGACATCTGTATTTTTCTAACGTGTAGAACTGAAAATCACTGCAAATCGAACCATTAGAAAAGTTATGACTTTTTTTAAGGCTCTATTCCATAGGAAATCTTGTCTGTTGTCGCTTCAGCTGCAGCAAAGCTGTGGCAGATAAAAAGAAACCTCCAGGCTGTAAACCCACATACCCATGGGGGCCCTGAGCATCAGGGGTGGGGGCAGACTACTTAGCTTAGTGATTCTGAAACTCTATTTTTAGATAGAATCATCTGAGGACCATGTCTGAAATACAGATTCCTGGGGGGTGGAGCTCCATTCTGAAGTGGTTGGGGACAGAAGGAAGGCGGGGGTGGTCAGGAATCTGCATTTATTACCTGCAGGCCAAACGATGCTGACGCTCCCGTCCACAGCCTTAGCCAGTGGCACATGCGTGGGACACTGTCCAGTATATTCACAGCAGAACTTCTCAGTGTTAGTCGTGACCCTGATGGACTGGGGATGGCTTAGAGTTCAGCAGATCCAAAGGGAAAAGCCTGATCCTGGACCACAGAAACAGATGCTGACAAAGCCATGTTTTCTGGAAGGTCCCCATCATTTCTGGGTTGATTCTTTACCAATCCCTCCCCAGCCGTGTCCTGCAATTTCTGGTCAGCTGTTGTCTTTACACCATGCCCCTCCTTTCTTAACCTTTGCCCTCTAAACACAATTTCTTTTTTTTTTTTTAATATAATTTATTGTCAAATTGGTTTCCATACATCTAAACACAATTTCTAAGTGCTGACTAGCCCCAGGTGGAAAAGCCTCAGCTTCAGGAGCCCTCCGGGTACCTCCCACCCAGGAGAGCGCTCCGTCACTGTCCCGGGGCCTCTGAGGTACCCAAGTGCCTTCTTTCATGTGACCAAACTGCCTTTCTGAGGGCTCTCTCTCTCTTATACCATGGCCCCTTTTCCTTTCTGGCCATGAAGTCCTACCCAGGGGTCTCTAAACTTACACAATGTGCACCCCATCCAAGCGAAGCCTCCTACACCCCAGAGCTGACCCCATCCTGCCCTAGAGCTATGCTCTCTGCTTACCCAGGCTCTCCCTACTAGAATCTGGGCAAGGTGTTTGCTCTTTTTCTCACACCCCTTTTCCACTGTTAGTCTCAATACCTTTTCTTTTTCTTTTTTTTTAATGTTTATTTTTGAGACAGAGAGAGACAGAGCATGAACGGGGAGGGTCAGAGAGAGAGGGAGACACAGAATCGGAAGCAGGCTCCAGGCTCTGAGCTGTCAGCACAGAGCCCGAAGCAGGGCTCGAACTCACGGACCGCGAGATCATGACCTGAGCCGAAGTCGGCCACTCAACTGACTGAGCCACCCAGGCGCCCCAATACCTTTTCTATATGAAACTGTGAACTTGCAACCATACATGTTTCCTTTTAGGAGCAAAGTCTATCTAAATAGGCTGTCATTTTTCATTCTTCATCTCAGAGATGAAATCATCAACACGTCACAAGTTTGCCAAACGCGCGCTTTTAGTAGACCATTCTGGTAAAGGATCAGAGAACTGAACTACATGCTTAACTGCATCTTGCCTCTTTCTCTCGAATCAGGATTCGGAGACCATGGCCTACAGATGCTGGATCCCGTGGTCCTCAAGTTTTGTAATAACCCCCACGGTGACATCACTTGTCGTCACTTCACTTCTAATTTGGGGACATACACTGACCCTGTCATCCCTTACATTAGGCCTTCCATATCCCAGTCCTCACCCTGTTTCTGGGGTACCTGGGGATTCCAGGTGTTAACATCGCAAGTTCCCTTTGCCTAATGCAATCTCCTAACTTGAAACCCAATATAAGATTCCTTACCCTTTCCCATTGTTCCATGTTCTCCAACTGCTCTGTCTCAGCCACACACACTTTCTTATGAATACCAACATTTATAGTTTCACCTGAGCCCTTTTCTCACCCTTTCAAATGTCAGCGTAAAGGCCTTTTGGTGAAATTATGGAATTTCTGGCAAGCACATTTTTCCAGATCTTCCCAGGTAGACTTTGGCTCTTACCAGAAATCCATCGTTCTGGCGTGACAGTTGCTCTCCAGTGTCAACTGCTTGCCAGAAACAATCAAGAATTTGGAAAACCCTCACAAAAGGAATGACAACAGATGACTTTTGGCTCACGACCTTTTGTGCTATGAATAGCCGGTTGCTGGTCTGCCCTACACCTGGGAAATCTTGACTGGCAGCGTGCGGTGCGGCTGGATCTCAGGAGACCTCGTTACTTGTTGAGTGTCCGTCTTCATGTTCCCAAGGCCCGCGTGCCAACCTGGCCCTTCCTCTAGTTGCTGCTGTTGCCTGCTGAGGAAGGGGAATGCTTCTCTCTCCTGCTGCCACAGGTCTTTATCGAAGCCGTCAGAAGCCGGCCTTGCCGAAGTCCTCATTCAGCACTCTCAGGAGCTTCCGGCTCATCACCTCACACCTAGGTGAGAGACATCTGACTGATGCCACTCAGGACCACTTCCAAGGACTCCTACCTGCTAACACTCACCCCAACCGTCCTGATCCAGTGGGAGTGCATGTGGACCCAGCCGTCTCTACCCAGTGGCTGCAGGCAGGTTTTGTTCTTGTTTTGTTTGAGGATCTAATCTCGGCAAAGTGGGACAAAGACTATTAGTCCCGATGTTCTTTTTACAACTTGTCCCATTTTATTTCAAGATTTTATTTTTAAGTAATCTCTGCACGCAATACGGGGCTCAAACTTACCACCCCAAGATCAAGAGTCGGGTGCTGACTGCGCCAGCCAGGCGCCCCGAACAAACTCCATTTTTAGAACACACACATATTTAAGATTCTGAGACTCCACAGACTCTCCTCCTCCAGTGACTAGCCCTTCCCTCAGTTTCACAAGAGAACTCTTGAGATGGGCGCTCTACCCCTGCTCTTTCCACCTTCCCAACTCCCATTCCTTCGTTAACCCATTTATTTTTGGCTTCCCTTGTCACCACTCACTCCAAAATGATCTTGTTAAGATCACCAATATGCCCACCTGCCGCCAAGACTTTGCTAGCTTCCTCTTCCTGGCTCTCCTCTCTGAGACACTTACCAGTGAGTGAGTGCTCCCTCCCTGAGGCACCCTCCTCTCTGAGGTGCTCGACTTGTTCCTCCCCTGGTTCTGCTCTCCTTTCTTGACTCCTCTTCCTCTACTTCATCTGACTGCTGGCTTCTGCTCAGGGCTCCTCTCCTCGAAGTGATCTTACCCAGTCGCATAGCTTTAAATACCTTCTGCATGGGGGCGCCTGGGTGGCTCGGTCGGTTAAGCATCCGACTTCGGCTCAGGTCACGATCTCGCGGTCCGTGAGTTCAAGCCCCGCATCGGGCTCTGTGCTGACAGCGCAGAGCCTGGAGCCTGCTTCCGATTCTGTGTCTCCCTCTCTCTCTGACCCTCCCCCATTCATGCTCTGTCTCTCTCTGTCTCAAAAATAAATAAACATTAAAAAAAATTTTTTTTTTTTTTAAATAAATACCTTCTGCATGTTTGACCACTCTGTAATTTCTATCTTCAGCCAATCCCTCCCTGAGAATCATATATGCACCTGGACCCACGTGCTTCAAGTACGACATACTTGACATTGCCGCTGGGCTAATGGCCATCGCAAACCTGTCCAGGGGTGAGTTCTTAAATTCCTGACATGCTGTTCCCAAAACTCTCCCCTCACCCATCTTCCCTATTAGATCAGTTTATGGCATCACCACCTGCCCAGCTGACCAAGCCAGAAGCCTGGCAGTGGGCTCTGATTCCTCCTTTTCTTTCATTCATAGAGAAGCCATCGGCAAGTCTTGTTGGTTCTACCTCTAAAATCTTTTCAGTCAGCCCATTCGTCTCCTGCCACCACCCAGGACCAAGTCTCCACCGCCATCTCCCAGGATTGTTGTTAGTCTCCTAATTGTCTCCCACTCCCCCGCTCGCCACGTTCCAGATGATCCTCCACATGGCAGGAAGGGTGCTCCCGACAAAATGCCAATCGAGTCACATCCCTCTCCTTCTCAGAACATCTTCCATTCTTCCCGCTGCATTTGAAGTAAAGTCCAAAAGCATCACCACAGGTGACAAAACGTTGCCTTATCTGGTTCCTGCCCACCTCCAAACCTCATCCCATGCCACACCATCCCGAATATTCCCTTCACTCCAGCGCACGGGGCCCTTCCAGTCCTAGAACAGGCTAGGCTCTTTCTTGCCTCCGGGCTCTGTACTTGGGGTTTCCTCAGCCTGCAAGGCCGAGGTTACCTGGCCTCCTGAGAGGAATCTGACGGCCACCTATCTAGAGAAGGGCACACCTGTGGTACTTTCACAATACCTGTCTTCCCAGCGGACTACAAACTGCATGAAGGCCAGGACCTGTCTATCAAGCCTAGGGTTGCACCCCCAGGCCCTGATACGTGGCTGATTGGTACTGAATGATGATCCAGAGGTGGGTCTTTTGTCTACAGATTCCTAAGGACCGACCTTCATATGCCGCAGCTCCCCATAAAGGTATGCGGTTGTAGGGTCTCTGGCACCTGTGAAGGCGTGCTGCTCAAACCTCCTAGGCCATGGGAACCCAGCTGACAGCCCCAGTTGGGGCCCCTTGGATCCAGCGGTCTTCCTTCTGGGGCCACCCTCTACCCGCTGCCCACCCGGCCCCCGACCACTGCCCAGCCCTCCCCTGCACAGGAGGCCTCTCTCGGGCGACTTGTGCTTAGGGGAACACCCCACTGGCCTGGCAGAAAGCTTTCTCAGGACCGTGTAGCAGTCTGACGCTTCTCCCCAGTTCTTCCTTTCATATCAGTACTCCCTTCACAGGCGTGAGAACTGCCCGGTAGTCTGGAGGCTTTCCAGAATATTCCTACCCTCTCCCTCGGTCCTTCACAGGCATGTCCCGTTTCGGCATCAGTTTCCCAGGTGCCCCTTTAGGGCCTTGAAATATTGATACTATAAACCGCAGTCCCAAAAAACAAACTCTTACCTGATACTGTGTGTGAAACCATCTGCTCCCTTCCCATACCTCCTCTGGGCGAGGCCTTCAACTAGAAGAGATAAAAAAAAAAACACCACCCGTGCCCCGGGACTTCTGGTTTACCACCTGGGGTTCCAGACCACTCCAGATACATTCCAGATGTCACTTAACCTTTGCCCCCACAGGAGCCAGCAGAAGAGGTAACCACTGGCTGACCTGGTCAGTTCTGGCACAACTGAGGCCCGTGCTCCAGACAGGCAGCGTTAGGTTCATACGCAGGCATCTATAAACCCCTCAGTAAATGAAGTCACCAACTACTGGCCCTTGCTTGGTTCTATTGACGTGGTCTCTGTAGCTCCTAGAAGGCTTCACTCGTGTTGTGGAGAATAAAACCTACTCTCTTGTGAGGGAGAAGCACATTTGGCTCTATAACTTGTATACGTGGCATTTCTTCACCTTCTCTGGCTGAAAAATCAATCCTTTTTGCCCTACTTCTGTGTAAGCGCCATGAACACCAATGGTCTGTTTTGTCCGTTATCATGTCCCATAAAGGCACTCGGCAACTGCTGAGCAAATTGTCCCATAGGTGCTTTCCCATTTTCTGAAACTCAGAGTAATCAAGTGACTTTCCCATTCAAGTGGCGTATCTGCCAGGGTCAGAAAAGTAGATTGCTTATTGTGTATGGTGAACATTTACCGAACACTCGCTCTAAGCACCCAGGGCTTACATCCCATTTAAGAGGTAACTAACTCTCATCATCGTCCCTACTTTGCCAATGACTACATAGGTCTGGCCAGGTTAGGTGACTTACCTGAAGTCACAAAGGGAAAAGGCAGGGCTGAAACTCAAACACAGGTGAGGTCAGAGCCCACGTTCTAAATTCTCACACCCTACTGCTTCATCCCAAATGACAAGAAACAATCATCCCCCTCGACACGATCAGAACTGAAAAGAGTAGACTGTTAGATCTTTGGGAGGCTAATGAAAGGTCAATAAAACTTCTGGTAGCAGTAGTAAGCCACAGGGCAGAATTACATTTTGCCTTTCCTTAGAAGAAAAATAAGCGGATCTCAGTGTTAGAACAGTAGCTCAGTAAGATCAACACTGCCAGCGATCCCGTCATTGACAGAACAGCTGACACTGACCGACTCGAGGTACCCACGTCAAGACCCAATGATACATGGACCAAACAAAATGGGGCAGTGTCCTCTCAGGCTGCCATAAGAGAAGATTTGAGTAGATGGAAAAGGGAGAAGGAATAGAGGACAATACAGAAGAATTACGAGAGTTAAGCAAGCGTGTGGTTTTCCCCTGAGATTTGCCGTTCCCGGTTTTGCATTTGACCATTTAAAGCATCCATCACATTCCTCTGTTCAGTCTTAAGGGGAAAACTGCCAAATGTTGGTTGTGGATTAATCGCTGCTGTGCCATTCAGCTCTTGTTGGCACAGGGACGAACATTCCAAATACGGTATTAACAACTGGTGGGGCGCGGGCTGGTCAGACAGGTCCTGGGCCACAGTGCTGCCGCAGGGTCTGCCAGGCCCCTATTCTGTCATCCCTTTTGTTGGTAGGGCAGAAGGAGGTTACGGAAAGCAGAGGGACAGCGTGGCTGAGGAGTGGGCATCATTTGGGATAATCGGTTAAGTTATTCCCTACTGGGCGGAAGCATCTTAATATGGTACGTGGCAGGGCTGGTCAGACTGGTACAGCCACTAATCAGCTTTGGATACGGGTTAATTGGATCCTAATTTCAAACCTCTTGGGTGAAAACGTTTGACCCTGAACTTTTTATTTCACGTTAGATCAAGTTATGTTAATGAAGAACTAGCTTAGAATATGAAAGGCAAACCTCTGTATTTCGACGCAAGCGTCACTCCGTGGTCTTGGTATGTTAAAACCATTTCCTTTGAAACTCCAAGTTTTCCTTGTAATCTATCTTCCCCCCAGGGATCTGACGGTAGTCACATCAATCCCACAACAGGAAGATTAATTCTTTTAGGCCTGTAGTTAGACTTTCGAGAACAAAACAACAAAATACTAGTAAACCTCAAGTTCTTTGCTCATGCAACCAAACACCCTTATGGAAGTGGATTTGGAGGCAAGGCCTCCCTCACGTAGGGCGTGTCCAGCGGGCTGTGGCATTTCCCTCAAGTGGCCGGCTCTTCAATTAGAGCCTTTCACAAGGCGGGCCGATTAAAATCCGGTTTTATATTGAGTTGGTGAGTTTTGTAGTTAGAGCTTTCAAGGTGTTTTAAATCACAGAGGCCCAGCTGAGCAGGGTGACTCTGGTCATGGGAATTTCCCCCTTTACACAGTGCAAACAAACCGTTAAAAAATAGTGGCACTTTGAATTTGGAAGCCGAAACCCAAACCGATCAAACCAAACCAACCAACAAACAAAACCAGTTTCACAGTGTGGATGGAAAAGTAAGGGGCTTCTATTTCCATCTGTCTGTACGGACTGAATGATTTACCACAAAGCACGAGTTACTTTTATTATCTACAAACTAATTACCACCACCCAGACTGTAAAGAACAAGGGAAGGGGAGAAAAGCTCCAAATTAAGACAGGTATTTCCCACCACCTATCCATTCAAAACACAAAACAGCATCAAATATTTTGAATATCTGCACCTATCCAGACCGGATGCTCTGGGCCAGAATGTATCTGCACAACCTCCTTTTCCAGGGAGTGCTGCTACCTGTCAGATGGCCAAGGGCCACGTTTGAGGCTTTTCCTTTCTACCATGTAATAGCTGGTGGTTATCCTCATTTCAGAGACGAGAACAGTGGGATTCAGAGATGTGCAGTGAGTTTACTGCTCAGAGTCACTCAGATTCTCAATGGCAGGGATAGATTCAAATCTAAGTTCGCCCGACTGACACAGGCCTAGGCGATTTCCCCCGCATCAGTGACTCTTAACTATCTTCTTCCTGCTATGATGCACATGCGATTTCACACTCGCATCTGTGACAACCAGGCATACCTGGAGTTTATATGTGTGGTTCTCTACCTGCTGCACGTAATTCGAGCTCTTTCTCTCCCTCTGAAGAAAGCATGCTGAAATGCTACTACGTGGTGTTCTTGCAGGGGACAGACAGTCTTGAAACCATTCTAATTCATAGAAGAGTCTACAAGCTTTGGTACTTTACAGCAATCACTAGTTAACAGCTTGCTTTTCATAGCGTGAAAGCACACACCAGCACATCGCACACGGTCTTGGAGAACACTGCACTACACCTCAAAGGGCTCGAGACTTTACAAAAACGCTTTAACATAGATTTTAAAAATATCCTCCTTGCACCGCTAACAAGAGCTTCCGAACGGCTCCTCTGCCATTTGTCCACGCAAAACACGTTGGGACGCATGGCCTCCTTACCCACGTCAAGGGACAGCCAGGGTGGAAGCTTGTGTATAGACCTTTAACTCCAAAATTGCACTTCTGGGAGTTTTTCTGAGAAAATAACCACTATTACATTTGAGTTAAAAGACTAAAATAAGTCTCATAGTTTAAACAACTGGCCAGGAAGGATATCGTAATGTCAATATATTCCTAAATAAATGAACCAATAACTTGGTATCCTCTATTTTCATGCTACCTAGAATGACTGGTATATTTTATGTCACCGAGGACTAAAACACTGAAAACGTCGGTTAAGATGCTATATTTGAATATGGCATATTTGTTTCTAAGTATTTTATGCCAACACTTTAAATATAAATTAAGCTAGTTGTGCCTAAAAAATAGACAACGCCAAGTACATTTTAAGCTCGAGCACTGGTGCCAAACTACAATCAGGTTTCCCTGGCCATCAGGGCTCCGGGCCTCTCTGAAGGAAGCCTTGACTTAGGTATGGACATTTACCACAGGACACTTCCTGGGCTTCTCAAGTCAGTGGTCTACATCTGCTTCCTTGCTACCCAGGTTCTAACCCGTCTATTTTCCCGAAACCGCATTTCCTTGACCTCAGAGCAGCATTTGGGATGACGACCGCTGCAGTTCAGAAATGCATCGAATCCACACCCTGGCACGAAGCAGGCATTCACTGAATGATGGCAGTTCGCGCCTCTGACTGCCCGGCCTTTGCTCACTCTTCTCACAGGACTCCCGGAGCCCGTAGTATCCTGGTACGCTCAATGTGTCCCTGTCACCTGCTCTTTTAGTCACTGTTCCTGGCTCCTTCTCTACCCATCTTCCAAATGGCAAGGCTTTCCAAAGTTTTACACACAGCTTTTTCTTTTTACTATATACTGCCTTAGAAATAAACACCATTTCTAGGGTTTCAAAGATCACCATTATGCACATTAAGGAAAATCTCTCTCTTCAGTCTTAAGTCACAGTGTCACATTCCAAACTAAATGGGCTAACTACTCAAGAAGTGCTGCCGTGTACCTTCTACCAGTCTACTTTTTCAAGGGTACACTGGGTCTTATACTTTTTGCAGGCTTTGCATGTTTTATATGCAGCGTGGACCCTTTATACATTTCACTGACTTTTACTCGTTTATGGATCCATATGCATCCTTAAGTTGCTAGAAGCTCTTCAGCTCAAAAACAAATGGGAAACCAAGGTCCCAAGTTCTATGCCAAAGAACAATGGTTTCCAAAGTGAGGTGTGTGTGCATCCCCAAAGGCAAGGGAATTAAAAGCAAAAATGAACTACTGGGACCTTATGAAGATAAAAAGCTTCTGCACAGCAAAGGAAACAACCAACAAAACTAAAAGGCAACCAACGGAATGGGAAAAGATATTTGCAAATGACGTATCGGACAAAGGGCTAGTATCCAAAATCTATCAAGAGCTCACCAAACTCCCCACCCAAAAAACAAATAACCCAGTGAAGAAATGAGCAGAAAACATGAATAGACACTTCTCTGAAGAAGACATCTGGATGGCCAATAGGCACACGAAAAGATGCTCAACGTCGCTCCTCATCAGGGAAATACAAATCAAAACCACACTCAGATATCACCTCACGCCAGTCAGAGTGGCCAAAATGAACAAATCAGGAGACTATAGATGCTGGAGAGTATGTGGAGACACGGGAACCCTCTTGCACTGTTGATGGGAATGCAAACTGGTGCAGCCACTCTGGAAAACAGTGTGGAGGTTCCTCAAAAAATTAAAAATAGACCTACCCTATGACCCAGCAATAGCACTGCTAGGAATTTACCCAAGGGATACAGGAGTACTGATGCATAGGGGCACTTGTACCCCAATGTTTATAGCAGCACTTTCAACAATAGCCAAACTATGAAAAGAGCCTAAATGTCCATCAACTGATGAATGGATACAGAAATTGTGGTTTATATACACAATGGAGTACTACGTGGCAACAAGAATGAAATATGGCCCTTTGTAGCAACATGGATGGAACTGGAGAGTGTGATGCTAAGTGAAATAAGCCATACAGAGAAAGACAGATACCATATGGCTTCACTCTTATGTGGATCCTGAGAAACTTAACAGAAACCCATGGGGGAGGGGAAGGAAAAAAAAAAAAAAGAGGTTAGAGTAGAAGACAGCCAAAGCATAAGAGACTCTTAAAAACTGAGAACAAACTGAGGGTTGATGGGGGGTGGGAGGGAGGGGAGGGTGGGTGATGGGTATTGAGGAGGGCACCTTTTGGGATGAGCACTGGGTGTTGTATGGAAACCAATTTGACAATAAACTTCATATATTAAAAAAAAAGTGAGGTGTGTGTGTTCCAGCTGCTAATATGATTCAGTGGGATGTTGGAAAAAAATTATTAAAATGTTCTTTCTAAAACCACAGCGAGATACCACCTCACACCAGTCAGAATGGCTAAAATAAACAACTCAGGCAACAACAGATGTTGGTGAGGATGCGGAGTAAGAGGATCTCTTTTGCACTGCTGGTGGGAATGCAAGCTGGTGCAGCCACTCTGGAAAACAGTATGGAGGTTCCTCGAAAAATTAAAAACAGAACTAACCTACGACCCAGCAATTGCACTACTATGTATTTATCCAAGGGATACAGGTTTCGAAGGGGCACACATACCCCAATGTTTATAGCAGCACTATCAACAATAGCCAAAGTATGGAAAGAGCCCAATTGTCCATCAACGGATGAATGGATAAAGGTGTGGTATATATATATATATATATATACATATACAATGGAGTATTACTCGGCAATCAAAAAGAATGAAATCTTGCCATTTGCAACTACATGGATGGAACTAGAGGGTATTAAGCTAAGCGAAATTAGCCAGTCTGAGAAAGACAAGTATCGTTATGACTTCACTCATATGAGGACTTTAAGATACCAAACAGATGAACATAAGGGAAGGGAAGCAAAAATAATATAAAAGCAAGGAAGGGGACAAAACGTAAGAGACTCAAGTACAGAGAACAAACTGAGGGTTGCTGGAGGGGTTGTGGATGGGGGAATGAGCTTAAATGGGTAAGGGGCATTAGGGAGGATACTTGTTGGGATGAGCACTGGATGTTATATGTAGGGGATGAATCACTGGAATCTACTCCTGAAATCATTTTAGCACTACATGCTAACTTGGATATAAATTTAAAAATAAGTAAATTTTAAAAATGATTAAGATTGTAAATTTTGTTATGTGTCTTTTACCACAATTAAAAAACAGAAGAGAAAAAGAATTTTTTCATCTCATCCTAATTTAAGGTCTATTTTTGTGTTGCTTTATAATTACAACGAACACACATGTATATAATTTATAAATACATTAGTAGTGTATATTCAAGAATTTTTAAAAATATTTATGTACTTTTTGGGAGAGCACAAGCAGGGGAGGGGTAGAGACAGGGGCAGAGGATCTGAAGCAGACTCTATGCTGACAGGCTGACAGCAGAGAGCCTGACGTGAGGCTCGAACTCACAAACTGTGAGATCATGACCTGAGATGAAGTTGGATGCTTAAGTGACTGAGCCACCCAGGTGCCCCAGTCAAGAATTTTTTTACTCACATAATTTTATAATTGAAGTTTGGAGTCCATGGACATGAAGAATAGTCCTGACTTAAACTATATATATATTATTATATACCATTCACCAGGTGACAAAAATAAGCATTTTTTTAAAAGTTTACTTATTTTGAGAGAGTGAGTGAGTGGGGAAAGGAAGGAGAGGGAGAGAAAGAATCCCAAGCAGGCTCCACATCTTCAGTGTGGAGCCCGACGTGGGGCTTGAACTCATGAACCATGAGATCATGACCTGAGCCAAATTCAAGAGCTGGACACTTAACCTACCCAGGTGCCCCCGAAAGAAACACTTCTAAACTAAGTTTGAGATCTAAGAGCCTATTAAAATACTGAACACAAATATACCCTATAGTTGGATGTACATCTCAAGTCCAAATGTGATAAAGACATACGGACACCTATCCTGACTCAACATTCTCCCCATGTAAAGCTTATAAACATCTGAGAAAGATGAGGACAAATTAAAGATCAAGTGGTTTTTATGTTAAAATAAGTCAATGTAAGAGTAGTTCTTCCCACTACTTTTTCTATTTCTCTCTTGACAAAACTTGCTCAAAGTACAGAACTACCTACATAGCTCCTGCACTGTGCGTGCCCTGGTATCATAGGATTATTGAATGAGAAGGGATCTTGGAATTGATTTACTTTACCTCCCTCCACGTGCTAGAAAGCCCTGCTGCGCTGTCCCAGACATGATCAGACAGCTGCCTTGCTAAGAACTTGAGGGAAGGGAAGCTCAGTCCATAACCAGTCATTCTGCTCCTGGGCCAGATCCAGCATTGTGACGACGTTTCTTACAGTCAGGTAATGACTTCCATGATCTTCCAGACCAGCCCCTAGAACAATCAACAACTTTCCAAGTGCCTCCCTTACAAACATAGCTTCAAGTCAACTCAACATACTAAACCTCTTTTCCCACCGAATGGAATTTAGCCAAGCACTGTTCCATTTGAAAACACCGAAAACAAAGACACCAAGAATCAAACACCAATTTCACATGAAAACTGGCTATCAATGAATGAGGAACACTGTGTGTAATTATGTGTGTTCTCCTAAAGTAAGGCTGCATTCCCACCTTTTAAAGCAAGGAAATCCTATTTGAATCAAAATATGACTCCAAATGTGCCTATAACAAACACATTGGCTCTCACATCAAAAAAAAACAAAAAAAAAAACAAAAAAAAACAAGAAAGAAAGAAAATAAAAGACAGATTTCTGTCCATATTTTAGGCTCATACAATACGATTTTTATTAATCCTAATTGGACTTAACGTTTATTCCATTTAAACTAATTCTTGTTCGTGTCACTTTAGTGTTTCAGCCTAAAATCTTTCCGAACTGTAATTCTCTATTGGCTTCCCTCCATATTTTGTGGTACCTGCAAACTGCTAATACACACACACACACTTTAAACTGAACAAGACAGAGGTTTATGGAAGGTGATACGTTGACAACATCTATTAAACGTATCAGTACAGAAGTTCAAAATTAGCTTAAGTCCACTTATATTACATTACTCTGCCCTGATGAAATTAAGATGTATTATCAAGCTGTCCCCTGACTTCATGTTTTGTGTGCATTTCAAAAAGGAAAAACGACTTTGAAAACCATGAAGTATTCCACATGTATGGCACTGCCTGTAACAAGCACTCGGTATGACTTTAGGAATCTAAAAAAAGGAAATCCAAAAAATTTTAAAAGTAATCCACAAAAGCAACAAGAACGACTTCTTACAATTCAGGGAATATTCCACTTAAAGGTAATGAACAGTTGCATACTCCATCATAAACATTCAAGTAGGCACATAACAAGACAATTCCTGGTTCCTAAGAATCCTAAGTAAGAACAGTATACATCGTGCTGGAAAAATAAAAGACTATTCCAAGTGGCTGAGAGCTAGAAAGAGTGATCCTAGGCGCCAGGAAAAGTTAGAGTTAGGACTTGAAAGAATGGAAGAGAAAGATGGCACACTAGTTAAGAGACAGAAAAATCATGTGGACGCAGGGAAAGGGTAGTGAGAGTTACTCAAGGAACAGCATGGGATCAGACAGGGCAGCAGAAGGGGCTGGCAGGAAGTGCAGTGACCAGACTGCAGGCGACTTGTCAGTCCCACAGCACGGGGGTATATTCATGTGGTGGGAACACCTGACAGCTTCAGAGGCGGGGATGTGGCTTGAACTGTGCTTCCAGAGAGTTTCTTATTGCAGGGAAAGTAAATGTAGTTGGGGGAAGAGATTAGAAAACTACACACAAAAACCAGTGCAGGTGAGGAAAAGGGGATTCACAATTAAAAGCTAATGCACGCAATTAATTACCCAGAGACTATGAGAAAATTTAAAATCCTATCCTTTCTTTGATATCCTCTTTTGTGCTTTATGAAAATCAAGACAGATTACCTATCTATATTTTTTAGAATAGCTTCTCATTGGTATTACTTTCCTAGAATGACAGTGCTTCAGGGGCGCCTGGGTGGCTCAGTCGGTTAAGCGTCTGACTTTGGCTCAGGTCATGTTCTCACAGTCTGTGAATTCGAGCCCCACATCGGGCTCTGTGTGGACAGCTCAGAGCCTAGAGCCTGCTTCAGATTCTGTGTCTCCCTCTCTCTGCCACTCCCCGGCTCATACTCTGTGTCTCACTCTGTCTCTCAAAAAATGAATAAATGTTAAAAAAAAAAAAAATTAAGAATGATGGCACTTCAGACTTACTGGCAAACTGCAAATTCCTACAGCCTTCTGAGTTGTGATTGACCAGGGCCAAGTGAAGACCCAGGGAAATCCTGTTCCCCTTCAGGGCTCCATCATATTGGGTTTGTTTCCCTTTTACAAAATACATAGCAAGTAAATAGACATTGCTGAGGTAGTGCTCTGCAACACCCATTCCTTTTTACTGCTTTTCAGAAACCTAGACACTTTTCAGAAAAATATCAGCAGTTGAGTTGAGCCCTGAAGAATGGGTTGCATTTCCACAGGAAGAGACTGGAGTTAGAGGGAAAAAAAGCTATTTCAGTAAGAAAAAACACAAGCAGAAATGGGAAAAAATAAGAAGGGCGTGTGTGAGGCATATTACGTACTAACTTTTAGCAGAAGGAAGATAGTGGGAAGAGAGCTAAGTTCTTGAGCACCAACTGACTGCGTAAGAACTTGTATGTCATTTTCTCTTTAAGTTAGAACCATCCTTTGAGGTAGAGATTGGGTTCTGTGTTTCCTAATGTGACAAGATACGGTAGCTCAGAAGGGTGAAGTAACCTGTCCACATTCACTCAGCTGGGAAAAAGCAGAGGCGAATTTGAACCTTAATGCTGCCATCTTTCTTACTGGTCATTCAACTACCGCCTTAAATGTTTTACAACCTCCTATCCTAGTTGAGAAACTGTTCCTATTAGAAATATTCCTGGCTATTCAAAACAAGACTTAAATACAATCTCTTTTGTTACTATGAAAATCCATATACATATACAGAAACATGAAATAACAGAACTTAACAAAATGCGGATCCGAAATAAGCTCTAGAAACATGAAAGGTTGTTTTCTTACTGCAACTTCCTGAATTGACCTAACGTACAAACTTAGTGGAATCTAAAAACATAAGAAAAAACACCGACTATAGCAAATCTACTGCATGGATCATTAAACAGCCACAAAAATGGCTTATACAAACTTTGTAACATGAAAAGACCCCACCTGTTATAATATTAAGCGACATGGAAAACATAATGTGCAAAGAGCAACTACATAAAACCCAACTTTACTATATTCTTCCAATTTCTGTACGCACTGAAGATGTTATTTTTGTAATGAAGCAGAACACAAAAAGGATCATGTAGAGATACACTGTAGTCTGGGACCATTTAGGGCCAAGCAAACATCTCAAAATACAGCTCTTTGGGCCCAGCTGTATCATTGCATTATAGCAGGACAAAATTTTTGCCTGTAAATCTGCATACATAATGAACTTGCATAATCAAGAGTGAAACCACAGACAGTATACTGTTAAAAAAAAAAAAGTCCAAAAAGTTGTAAAAAGATCTCTATTAAAAATAAAAAGCACCAACTGAATATTTGGTAAATATGAGTCTTCCTACCATCGTGTCACTCTCCTGCCCCCAAACCCTGGAAGTGTCCTGACAGCGTTGGGAGTAATTTGAACTATTTATTATGATGTGCACACATTGCAGTCTGGCCCCATTCTAATGACTGCTCCCTACTCCCACCCATGGGCTCAAAGGCTCTCATTCTCAAGCCTTATGCTCTGGCTGGCCTACTCACTTTCTTTCAAAGAAACTTTATGTACTTAAACTGAGCTTTTGCTCACTCAGCCACCCTCATTTGGACTCCCCCCATTTACTCCCACTCCTCCCCAGCTGACTCCCTGCCTTCCAGGCACAAATCAACCTCTCTAACCCACAAGTCTTCTCCTTTGTATAGATTCCTGTAGAAGTTATTATTTATAAAACACACCACTTAACCCCATAGCCTAAAATTATGTAAAATGCATTTTAATTTCTAAAGATAAAGGACCTTTTTTTTTTGACCTTTGCTTATTTCTTTCATGATAATGAATTACTTCTATATTATGCTTTACAGTTTATAAAGCAATTTCACATGTATTATTCTCAGTAAATATCCTGGTAACTTAAAACAACAACCTCCTACTTAGTGGCCACATCTTGGTCTTTATTTTTAAAGTTTATTTCTTTATTTTGAGAGAGTGCGAGCAGGCTCAGTGCAGAGCCTGATGCCGGGATTGATCCCACTGTTAGATCATGACCTGGGCTGAAATCAAAGTTGGACACTTTATCAACTGAGCCACTCAGGTGCCCCCAGATCTCGGTTTTTAAACACCATTCTCTAATAAAAGGACTCAGGACTCTGGAGAAATGGCTCATTTGAGGACCAGGGCAGAGAAAATACAAGATGAGCATGCAATTCTTATAGTAAAAAGTAAGGAAATGATCAAAAAAAGAGGGGGCATATGAAAGGGATACAGGTGCCAATCTGAAAGAGCTCTCACTGGCCAAAGCTGAACTAATTTGAATAACAAAATAAATAATATCAAGAGTGCATATGGATAAATAACAGGAAGAACAAATCTTCCATATAGAAGAATTCCAAATAATACACATAGATACTCCCTTCCAGGAGGTGGAGCCAAATCCCCACTCACCTTAAGTTAAGGGCTGGACTTGGAAAAAAGGGGGAAAAAAAAAATGTTACTTTCCAGTGGAGAAACCTAGCAGACAGCACCTTCACCATGAAGGCTAACATCACCCATGATGTCATGTGGGGATCATCTTCCCCCAGGATGCAACGAGAAGGGCACTTTATCTGTGGTCTTCCTCACTAAAACCTAGTACACCCTAATGCAATCGTGAGAAAAACAAATCCGAACTGGGAACATTATACAACATGCTGCCACACACCTCAAGTGTCAAGGTCATGAAAAACAAAGAGAAGACTGAGAATCCACTGTAGACCGCAAGAGACCAAGGAGGAATGCCAACTAAGTGCAATGTGGTATTCTGGACTGGATCTTTTAAGAAAAAAAAAAAAAATTAATAGACAAACTGGTAATGGTAATATAAATGGTAAAATACCAATGCTGGTTTCTTGGTTGTGATAAACACACCACAGTAATGTTTAAGATTGTAACAGTAGGATAAACTGATACTGGGCACGGGGATGAGAATGCCTTTATACTACACCTTTAAAACTTCCTGTATCAAAAATCACAAGCTTTGCCTCAAGTGTTCACTGCTATTATTAGCCCAGGGGACACCTAACCTGCAGCCAAGACTGCAGGTCTCCCTTCCCTCCTCAGTAAAAATGTTCTGTACTAAGCGGCAGTACCTCTAATCCCAACTGGACATTTTCCTTAAGTCCTTTGGGTGAAAAGATGATCAGAAAGTAAGTCTGTGGGGCGCCTGGGTGGCCCAGTCAGTTAAGCGTCCAACTTCGGCTCAGGTCGTGATCTCGCAGTTCATGGATTCAAGCCCTGCATCGGGCTCTGGGCTGACAGTGCAGAGCCTGGAGCCTGTTTCGGATTCTGTGTCTCCCTCTCTCTCTGCCCCTCCCTTGCTCGTGCTGTGTCTCTCTCTCAAAAATAAACACTAAAAAAAAAATAAAGTCTGAACAACTCAGCACAAACAATATTAAGTTCATATGAGTGCTTGTGAATAAAGGCATTTCAAGGTTTTGGAATCTAGTTCATTTGACCAGATATTTAAGTCTCAGTAGGATTTAAAAAACCAACCAACCAACAAACTTAAATAAAAATAGATGGAAACACTTTAAAAGACAAAACCTAAGCAGTACGGGTGCCATAAGGTTTTTAAAAAAATGTACATTAAAAAAACCTTTTTTTTGATGTTTATTTATGCTTGAGAGACAGAGTACGAGCGGGGGAGGGGCGAGAGAGAAGAAGACACAGAATCCAAAGCAGGCTCCAGGCTCCAAGCTGTCAGCACAGAGCCTGATGCAGGGCTCGAACTCATGGACCGCAAGATCATGACCTGAGCCAAAGTCGGACACTAGACCGACTGAGCCACCCAGGTGCCCCAAAAATGTACATTTTTTAAAAAAAGACCTTGGTTGTTTGACAAGTGACCAATGAACTGCTCGACATGTGTAAGTAAAAGGAGGTAATATTAAGATTTATAATGAAGAACCTTAATATCTAGTTTAAATTTGATATTTAGTACTAAATTAATATTTAAACCAAGACTATCTTTGACAAACCAGGATGCATGGTCACCCTAACTGTAAATCTAATTTTGAGAAACACCTTTATATTCTTGTAGAGGAAATATTATGATGGCCTACTTACTAATTAAAATTTTAATAATACGGAATCCAAAAAGCAAGTCACACTTAGAATTTTATAAGACTGAAGACAGTGACAAAGTAAGGTACTTATTTGGTCTACAAAAACCTAAGCTTACTAATGATATCACCTATAAAAACAATGATGGTGTATACATAAAAAATGATGAAAAAGTAATAGGATTTTAACATAATTACTTCACATTGCAGATATGCCCATATGGACACAAATGATTAAAGTCTGGCTCCATATATGCAGATTTTAAATTTGGAGCCCTACTATGTACAAAAAATTGGAGAATGCCTATTCAAAACCAAAAATTAAAAAATCCAAAAAGATGGTAACTCAGTAAAAAGCTTACCCAAAGAACATTTAAAATAGAAGACATTTCAGTTCAATATGGTAATCTGCAACTAATGACAGGTTGAACTTTCATTAATAAAACATCTATTTTCTCAATAAAGTATATAGATGTTTTATTAAATCTATACATAGGAAGGGCTAAGGTTTTTCTGAAACATTTACAACAGATAAAATTAGGGAAGCCTGAAAGATTTCAGTAAACACAACCCCTAGTGTTAATCTTCATTTTTATACACTCAAAAAAGCATATGTCTGACCAAAATCAAACCAAACCAAAGACTCCCCAAAATGAAAATTCTAGCACAAATAAATTATTCAGATTAAATTTAAATATGGTATTTTAGTTACAGTTTGGACTGTGGCTATCACTGTATTTTAGAAAAAGGCTTTGACATTAACTGCATTTTAAAACAGATAGAGCATATTCCACATACTAATAAAAATGAAACACAAGAATTCTTTTCGCCAAAATAGTAACATTGGAAATTCTATTTTATTCATGCTACATATAGCTCAAGTTTGCATTATGATGTGATTAACTAGCTATGCAGTAGCCTTAATATAAAAGCAAAGTGTTATCTCAAATCGGAGTCTGTGTCCTAAAGGACTTACCCATTCAATTTATTGACCTAAACATTTTTCATTTTAGTATTATTTTCATATTAATAGCCAATTACTTCTCCCTTCCAACAACTTACACTTACTCTACACAGGAAGGCTTCAGAATGACAACCTTTTCCTTTCCCCTTGTTAAGTATTCCGTACACCTAAAATAGACCAAACTTCAGGAAAAACGATGAGAAATGAAAGAAATCTCTTGCTGCCTTTAGAATGACTGAGCTCTACACTCAAGAGGCAACTGTGAGTTGAGAAATTAAAAAAAAAAAAAAAAAAATGGGAAGAGGCAATATAAAAATCTCCTAGAATGTAGAAGAAATTAGACTAGTTTAGTTTTCTTTAATATCTTCTTTAATAAGACATTACAGCACACAACTGAGCCCCCAGCGTGTCAGTTAAACATGGGGATGTAGATCCATATGAAGTAGAATGAAACAAATTTAACCTTAACCCCATTGCTTTTGGCAATTAGTGGAAATACAGAATACAAACGGACCAATTCTCTCTCAGTGTCTCAGATTTTATAAAGTCTTTGAAGACACCATAAGTTTTATAATGAACTTTGCTGTGGTCTGTTAAAGAATCTTCAAATTAAATAATGAGGATGCTTAAGAATTTTAATTTTCCCCTTGGAGCAAATTTAACTCAAACATAATAAAGAAGGGATTGTAACTAATAATCCTTACATGAAGCATGAGAGTCAATGTCTTATGCAAGACCAATGCAGCTATTTTCCTATCACTGAGATATAAAGTTAAATATGGTGTCTTCAGCTGCTTATAAAAAAGGGCTAAATGCAAGAACAAAAAGCTTTTATTCTGAATTACAGCCAGTAAAACAAATGAAAAAAAAAATAAAACCAAAACTTGTGAATGGTTTGTAAATGATTTGTTACTAAATGTAAACATACATATGGTCAAAGCACTTTTAAAAACCTTTAAATTGTAATTTAACCAGAACTTCTGTAATACCCACCACAAGCAATCAGGCAAATTCTAATGTTCTGGTAACCAACATATTAGGAAACAACAGATATTAAATCTGAACTTAGGAAATTACACGGAAAAAAAAGACTATTTTAAAGTAAGAACGTAACAGAAGTTGCTAAGAAACTATCACCACTGAAGCTTTTCCTCGTAAATATCTTATTTTAAACTTACAGTGAAGTCAAACAAGGTGGGCAGAATACGCACAGCTATGAAACAAATGCAGTGATGAATTACAGCAGAAAGAGGGAACGCGCTTTGTGACCCACAGGATCAGATTCGTGGCTGTAAGCAATTACCAGTAAATAGTTGAGTTTTCTTCCTATTATATTAACTTCAAATTTTAAACCGAGTTAAAGCAGTTTCACTAGTAAAGCTAATAGCTGACAAAAGCAAATTAGAAGGACCCTAAAATTAGTCTTCCTTAACTGGATGGGATATACCTCATCCATCGGAACCAACCCACTTCCCCATCCTTAGAGCCAAAAGAATGTGGACATTGGCCTATTTTAATACTTTTCTAGTTCAGACAAATCATACTGTACAGTCTTTGATTTCAGGAACCAGTACAAAGTAAACTTCTAAAACCAACCATTCACTTACAAACGAAAGGAGGGAGAAGGTTCTGGGAATTAACCCAGCAGCAAGTCATTCCAATCTTCCTATTAAGGAAAACCACTCATAAAATTGGCCAAATTATTAATAAATTCCATCAAATTTGGAGTTTTAATCTCAAATTAATGAACCTGAAGAATTGTGAAAGAATCCATAGGTGTAATTTATATAAGATAGATCTTTACCAGTTCACATGTGATCCATCAGGTTTTGTATTAAACGAAAGCTGGATTATTTCGTTACGGCATATACTTCAGAACCTATTCTTTCAGAAGGGCTCACTGAAAATCCAACCACATTAGGAATTTGTCAGTTATCTAGAGGGTATACCTGGCTGGCAGCTACGGCCAGGTCACACAGCAGGCCAAAATATTCCAACCTCAAACACAGGAAATGATCAGAGGGGGAAATGACACATGGTGGTAACATACTAAGGCAGCAGGTAAGTCATTCTTCACCTAGACCAGCAGCTGCCAATAAAACTATGAATGAGTCTGCTCCAATGTAACTAGCGAACCTGCCACTGAGCTGAGAAAGGGAGATAGGAACTGCGCTTGCAATTCTAGCTGACGAATTCATTAGATTTTTATAAGGCAAATAATGTGGAAGGTTAGAACAGAATTTCTAGAACCATTTATCCTGTGATGTTGTAAAATCAAAGTACTACTTTATTAAATGAGTTATTTTACACAATATGAACATCAATATAATTACAATTGTAAAAAAATTTTTTATAACAAGGATGGACTGATTTTCAGATTTCCAAATCAGAGTCAACTGTACATTTACACAGAATTGTCTTTGCATGAAGCCCAAAAGGGAACAGCATAAAAATGAGTGTTTCTGTAGCCCCTTTATTTTTGCTGATCAACAGTTTGTTAGAAAAGCAGCTGCAGGTTTGTTACCTAAGGTCTGAGACAGTAGAAGAGCCAAAGGTGTCGTGAATTCACCTATAAAACATAAATGGAATTTTCAGTGAATGCAAGCATTGCACAAATACCACTTATATGCATTTCAAATGTCTAAGAAAAATGCACCACATGCATAAGCTACCAAGTCATTCTGATGGATCTGTCAATGATTTTATACACAAATCTTTGATAAGTTTACTTTAAAAAGGAAGTTATCTCACACCATCACCACCACTTAGGGAAAACAAAAACCACACAAAAAATGTAAACTGATTATTTTCAAGCCACTATCAAGTTTATACAGTGTAAGCCCACATTTTGCTACATATTTCAACGCATTCAGAAGCTCTGTTAAACACTCTAAAATACCTGCAACAAGGCACTCAGGAACATTGTTCTGCATCATTTCTGGGAGCAAGACCCTCAAATGCCTTTGTAATGGTTACTTTCTTTAGGCTGGTAAGTCTCTTCCATTCTTGGACCAGAGCTGGCCAGCATCACCTCAGCCCCCCATTTTGGGCTACAGTAGTAAAAACTTGGGTGTTTCAAAGGCATTGAGAAGATCTGATTTGGGAAAATGGGTTTTTAACAGTTGTGAAGGTAAACACTAACTTAAAAAAGGGGAAGCAATAAAATCTCAGCTAGAAAAAAGGTAGACATTAATTTCAGTTACAGAAGATAATTTTGCTCTCCTATACAACCTTGACATTAACAAATGAAAAGACAAAAGGTCAACTACCTGTAAACAACTTTATGCCTGAACATCAGCCAATTCTGGAGGAAGTGGAGTCTTAGGATGCTTGCTTTCAAAGTGCTGCTTGAAGGTCTTAGGGTCTGGCATTTGTGTCTAATTTTTAAAAATGTGCAGAAAAAGAGTTAGACCTTATTCATGAAATAAAAATGTGTTAACTTTTCAAATCCTGAGCCTGCTCACGATAGACAATCGTCTCAAAATACTTTGAAGTTCCTGCAACTAGTGGCTGACATATGAAAAAGGACCTTGTAACAAAGAAATTCCTAACGTATAACCGTATTTCACATATGGAGAATAGGTGGGTTACATAAAGGATTCCGCTTGTTTAACAGGAAACAAGAGATAACATTTACTTAACACATTATGTTAAGCAGGTTACCTGAATTCTCATAGGACCTTCCCAGTAATCTTAAATTAGTTCCTACTATTATTCCTCATTTCACGTAAGAAACTAAAACCTAGAGTGTAATTTGCCCAAGACCTGTTTCAACCTCATACTGTACTTCAGTTCTCAAATGTTACACTACACCAACTTCCCTAGGCAAGGACCTTCAGTAATTTATTCTCTTGCTCAGGCAGTTAAACAAAACACGAAATACAAGTTTTGGCTATTTTGGCTATTTTTGGGAGTTTAAAGAGGTGAACTACTCTAGGTCTTTTATTATTTTTTAAAACTTGATTTACTTATTGTGTGTGTGTGTGTGTGTGTGTGTGTGTGTGTGTGTGTGTGTGTATGGGGGGGGGAGGGAGGGAGGGGCGCGTGCAATCGGGGTAGGGGCAGAGAGAGAATTCCAAGCAGGCTCTGTGCTGTCAGCAGAGAGCCCACTGCAGGGCTCAATCCCACTCAGGAGTGGAGATCAAGAGTCAGATGTTTGAGCCACACAGGCACCCCTACTGTAGTACTTTCAAATCGAAGCATTTACTCATCAGTAATTTAATGAAATTTACTTTTACCCTGTCTCTTTCCAAAGAGAATTTAAAGTTGCTCAATTGCATTATTTTCAGTGTCTCAAAGCTCAGTATGAACAAGATACTTAATGTAATAGGTTTCCTCTCTTAACAAGAACTTTCATGTAGTTAGAAACTTCAATTTCATCAGTAATGCCTTCAGATGATAAACTTTAGTTTTGGAATCGTGTCTTACCAAGATCCCTTCCCACAACCCTACCAAGGTGTGGGGCTTTGGAAAAAAATACATATACATATGTACACATGCATATGTACTGGACCACCGTCACTATGTATTTTTCCTTTGGCACTTCTATTCACGAACTTCAAAGGTGCTGAGCTTAAACAAAAAAGCAAGAAAGAAACTGGCTTGGAACTGAAGAAAAACTTCTTTGAAAGGAAGTGTGGTATGGTGGCCTGGAGGGTGGGCTCAGGAACTAGACTGCCCAGCTTCAGATCCCAGCTCTTCTCTGTACTAGCTGGATGACCCTGCATGAGTTATTTAATCCCCATGGCTCAGTTTACTCTTCTGTAAAATGAGAATAATAAAAGTCCTTTATCTCAGAGGGTGACTTTGGGGATTAATGGGCTCATACGTGTAGAACACCAGATAAGCACTCAATAGTTGTTATGACTACTCTTCAAATCTAATAAAACGTATGAATTCTAGGAAAGGCCCTAACGTAAAAATACTCCGTAGAGTTTTGCAGACCTCCTAAGAATTTAGTAAAGAAAAAAGACAATTACATAACCAGGGGTATACTTGTGTCTCGTACAGCTCTAAACTAAGAATGTAGATCTGACTTCTTACAAAGTTCAAAGTGTAGTATCTGCCCTGAAGAAGACATCTTTATTCTTCACGAGGAAAAGGACTTTGCTTTGCTCACTCCCTTCCCCCAACACCTAGAGAACTGTGCCTGTCCACAGGAGCCATTCAAAAAAATACTTATGGAAGAGACAACTGAGGATGGAAACCTAAAATAAGCAGCTCTCCAATCTATCTATTTTGCCATGGCTGCAAAACTTTAACCTCGATACAGCAACGTCTAAGCAAAGAACTGTCCACAGGAGGGTTATGCCGTCCCACTCCCCTTACCCTACAGACAGTGCAGGTATATATTAAGGCAGCTTTGGCAGCAGCCTTTTGGTCATGTCCTTGTTTCTTCTTTTGTCCAGCTTGCTTTTTGGCATTTTTCTGCTGCGACTGAATCTTCTGCTGTCCACGAGCCATATCTAAAAACAGAAGTTGAGGCATTAGAGTGATTAATACCGAGTAATCAAAGTATGGTAATGCTCTCAAGAGTTGAAGACGTAAGTTTTATAGAGCTGTCAGTCAAAATGTATGGGTTTTCAAATTCTCACATACAATGCTACTAGAGAATAAATTAGTACAACCACTGTCGAAAACTGTTTTGGTGTACTCTATAAACCTAATAATTCCACTCCCGATATAAATGCAAATGTACATATACACCCAACAGAAATGTTGCATTTCCCAACAGAAATGCAAATGTACATATCCACCCAAAGGCAGTACAAGAATGTCCAGAGTACTTGTTTCCAAAACTGGAAACAGTGCAAATTCCAGTTAATAAAATGGATACATAACTTGTGGTATACTTATCAATGGAATACTACCTGCATTCACAAAGAAAAAACTATGGTTACAAGTAACAGGGTCGTATCCAGTGTTGAAGAAAAGAAGCCAGACACAACATACGGGTTGCATACAGTTCAAAACAGGCAAAGCTAATCTAGGAGGTGGTGACTGGGAAAAAAGGGCATGGGGGGCAGTTGATACGTTGTCTCTCTTGATCAGGGTAATGGTTACATAGGTGTGTTCACTTGTAAAAACTCACTGAGCTGTACATCTAAGATCTGTACACTCTGCCGTACGTAATCTTCAAAACTTTACCAAAAAAGTTTAGCACTCTTCCCCAAGCAATTGCTTGATCACTTTGCAAAGGTACTTTCCCTTTCTAGTATTAACTGTCATGAATTAAGATTCTTACAATTTAAGAGAAATTTAGAGCTGTCATCTAAAGGTTCTGAAGGAGATCCTAAGAGCAGTGGGAACTGTTCTCCTAAATACTCAGGTTACATAAAACCACTATGCTATTCTAAATCTTTCTAAACAATTGATCTTTGCAGGATTGCTGGAGAAATTACTAAATAAGATTAAATTAGTTCCCAATTGAGAGAATAAACCTTGTAAAAAGGGTAAAGGTACCTTTACAAAAATGAAAGGTACCGCTTTTTACTACTGATAGTCTGAAATGAAGCTAAATGGGTTAAAAATAAATGTCACTGAAAAAGTTACTTTTACTTTTTCATTAAATTTAAGTCTTCTTGGAGCACCTGGGTGGCTGTTGGTTGATTCTTGATTTCAGCTCAGGTCGGGATCTCGCGGTTATTGAGTTCAAGCCCCACACTGTCAGTACAGAGCCTGCTTGGGATTCTCTCTCTCCCTCCCCTGCTCTTGCTCGCTCTTCAAATAAACTTATAAAACAAAAACAAAAAAACAACAACAAAAAAAAGAAGAACTGCAGAAACTTAAAAAAAAATTAAAGGCTTCTCAAACCAAGAAACAGATTCTTAACTATAAAGACCTGATGGTTATCAGAGGTGGGTAGGGGGATGGGTGAAAATAGGTGATGGGGATTAAGGAATACACTCATCATGATGAGCACTGAGTAATGTATAGAATTATTGAATCACTAATATTGTACACCTGAAATTAATATAACACTACGTGTTAACTCTACTGGAATTAAAATAAAAACTTAATAAAAAAACATTAAAGTCTTCTTTTGGGCAACACACGTTAAACCCGCTCATAAAGGGCCTAGGAGCCCCAGCTACCTTTTAAATGTATTGAAATTGGGTCCTAAGTAGAATTCCTATGTATAGCTTTGACTAGCAATGCAATTAAGTTTTAAACTTCTAAATCACTGCAGGGCATGAACATAACATGGACCTACATCACCTCTAACCAGAAAACAGTACTGGCTTTTTCTGACTGGGATCCTAATTAGTTAATGAATATAAAAGCAAAGCATTTCATAGAAGCACATGAGGTTCTCCCGAAAAAAGGAAACAGGGAAACTGAATACATAAATACACTGCTTGGACAAGTTCCCACTAGTATTTAACACTGAACTGAAAGTCAAGTAAAATATAGAAGGGACTCAATGCTTTTCTAAAAAGCCAGCTATTTTAACAAACTACAAAAATTTTTAGTATGCTAGCCTAATGTAAGAACCCCGTTCCCATATAATGGTAAATATTACCAGATGTGTTAGTCCTTGAACACCAAACTTCCATTTTCGCTTTTCAAAAGCCAAATATTTATTATTTCCGAGCCAAACGGAATGATTTTAAGTATATTTAACTACAAATGTTACGGCAGCATATCAAACCTGTTCCCACAGAAACCGTTTTGAGATACTTGAGTTATGATGGGGATGCTAATAGGTATGCAATCTTTATGTATCCCAGCCTATTATAACATCTCGTATCAGTACCTTATGTTAGAATACTTCAGTCCTCTCAGGCTTCTGAACTCTTCTACACAATGTCTGCCACGCATGCGAACACTGATTTTGCGGGTAACCTCAATTGTTTTAATGCCACTAATTCCAGAAATTTCTTTGGTAATTACCAGATAGTAGCTATTCTGATACCACTTTCAGGCAGTGCTCTGTACAATGTCATGAGATGAATATTATTTTTAACTTTTGCACCTAGCACTTCTCCTAAAATATAACATTACACCACAGATTTAACCTATTTTCCACTGTCATCTAAAGTAGTAAATAAAACCATAAAAGCTTTGATAAGTAACGACTGTTGTCGCTTGTTCTTACTTTTAAAACAGAAAACTGAACACCCCGTAAAGGAAATCGAATCAACAGTCTAAATGCGTGGGGTAGGCCCCTAACTTCCAACAACTCACTGCATTAATTTCCTTTCTGAAAGCAGAAATGCAAACGAACAAGCCACCTGCTTTTGGACAGCTCAACTTAAGAAATGCTCTCAAGCCAAATCGAATTTTCTACGCAATCTTCAGCACAACTTCTTAATTACATACGACAAACTCAGGGGCAACAAGTCACTTACAAATACCTTAAACGCAGATTTTTAATGTTACTCTTATTTACTGCAATTTTCCGAGAGGGCTGCAAAGAGGGAAGTAGAACGAATAAAGAGTTGTTCTAAAATGAAGAGCTTTTACAGGAGGCAACAAGTAAGGAGTGCCCCCTAAGATCCTCTTAAAACCCAAACAACTGAGTAAGAAAAGATTTTTCGATCCAGGAAGTAGGATCATTCTCCATAACCATCTGAAACGAAGAGGCCCAGGCAGTGATCAACATCCTGACCCCCACGTTTTAACTACATCCGTTCACCGAGGGTAGAGAAAAGCACCAGGAGTAAGGTCTATCTCACCCAACACTTGAGCGACCCCAGCTGCAGCCCGGCCCACCTTCCTTCCCAACCGGCCTCTCCAGCCTCGGGGAGCTCCTTCCCCGGTCCGGCCACACAGCCCCCACCTACCCGCCACTCCGCACAGATTCCGGCCCGAGACGCGCCTCCCCGAGGCTTTGGCCGCCCCAAACCCGGCCCCTTCGGCCACGGGGAGCCCGGGCCTCGAGAAACCGACCAGCTGCTGTCGCCAAGGGGTAAGGTTACCGCTCCGCTCCGCGGCCTGCAACCCGGCCACCTGCAGGGCCTGGCAGGCGCCCGAGCTCTCCCTCCTGCCCGCGGCCCGCGCTGGGACAGGACGGGCCGCCGCCCGGGAGACGGGGAGGCCGGCGGCCCCTCGCGACCCGCGGCGACCCCGCCGCCGGGCCCCCACCCCGGCTCCCGGACGTCCTGCGGCGTCAGCGCCGCCCCCACTGCCGCTCACCCGGGCCGGGACAGTCTTGTGTCGGAGAGACCGCGCAGCGCGAGAGGGCCGGGGGAGGTGGCCGGAGGGAGAGCAAGGGGGAGCGCGCCCAGCACCGCTTCGGCCTCCTCCACCCGCCAAGGAGGGGAAAGAGGAGAGCGGAGAGCACAACAGCCCGCGCCTCGAACCCGCCGCCGCGCGCGCCCGCCGCCGCCTCAGCCTCGGGGGAGGCCACTACGCTCGTGCCCGCGCACGCCGCGCAGCTCTCCCAGTCGTCCCAGCGCCCGCCCGCTTTTCGCCGCCCACTCGCCTTCCTGCTGCGGCCACCTCCCCCGCCCCTCCTCTGCTCGCACGCCTGCGCCCTTTCCGGTCGCGCAGGCCAATGGCAGCGCGCCCCCATTACATAAGCGCCAGGGGGCGGGGCCTGGCGGCGCCGGCGACCCCTGCGAGACGGGAACTGCAGGGGACGTCGCCCTCTGTCCCCGGTGCCCCTCCTCTCCCGCGTGCGCTATGTAGGCGGCTTCAGCCGGCGCCGCGCCGCGTGTTCGCTGTCCTGCTGGGTGACGGCCCGCGGCGTGTTTCACAAGTCGCTCGCTAGCACACTCACTCGGGCGGCGGCCAGCCTCGGCCCCCGCGGCCCTTCGCACTCGCCTCCCGCCTCGCCGGCGCCCTGTTATGCTGTGGCTCCGGGGACTGGCCGGGAGAGGTGCGCCAGCGCCGCGGCGGCGTGGGACACCGGGCAGCCCGCCACCCGGACGCACCGCCGCCCTCGCCCCCAGTGCGGCCCGTGGGCCCGGCAGCTCCTAATAGGGACGCGGCCTTTGTTCTCTCATCGGCCTCCCTTTACCGCGTTCCCACGGAAACCCCGGTTATTTACTTATTTATTTATTTTACCAATCTGGAGTTTTTAGGGAGTTCAGGATTCCAGCCGCAGTGTTGCTGGCTAGGGCTCCCTGATCGGATTAGCGGACTACTAACTATACAGAGTTGCTAATATTTGGGGGAAATGGCTAAGTTGGGTTGGTTTGGTTTCTCTTGATTTATAGGCCACAACAGCCAACTTCCAGTATCTGATTAAGAGCGATTGTGATTGTAACGATTATTGTATCTGCTGATTATCTGGAAAGGGCATTTTAGACATTGGCTTTATTCTCTCGTGCACCCACCCCACCCCCCCTTGTTGGTTTCTAATTAGATTTATTCGTAACAAGGAAAAGGGAGGCTTTGGCATTTGACCCAGTCACCTTGCCCATAGCCTCCACTCTCCCAAATTTGCCTGTAAGTGCGCAGGAGTTGCTATTAATATAACTACATCCCAGGTTAGCTGGACTGGGATACAAATATTACAACTGAACTGTTTAAAATAACCAGGAAAGGGGCGCCTGGGTGGCTCAGTCGCTTAAGCCTCCGACTTGAGCTCAGGTCATGATCCCACAGTTTGTAAGTTCAAGCCCTTCATCAGGCTTTGTGCTGACAGCTCAGAGGCTGTAGCCTGCTTGGTATTCTGTGTCTCCTCCTCTCTCTGCCCCTCCCATGCTCTTGCTCTGTCTCTCTCTGTCTCTCAATAATAAATGTTAAAAAAATTTTTTTTAATCTCTTTAGTTTTCAGTTGTAAGCTAATTTTCATCACCACATGCCCAAATAGATACTGACCAAAGGAACTGGAGGTGTCTAGAGAAACCAAAACTTGGCATATCATGAAGCTCTAGCTTAATCAATATTCACCATAACCATAATAACTGTATTAACCTGTCTACTAGAAGGGGATTGTGGTATTTGGAGAACCTAGAGACAGGAAATCCAAAGAGTTGTGTTTGGCCATGAATCATAGTGGGCAGTGGAAAGGGACAGCAAAATTTGGCCAGCTAAGATAGGTCGTCTTAACTAGAGAAGTGATTTTTGCTGTGAAATAGTATTAATATGCCACTTGTTACCAAGGCCTAGGTGAAACATCCATTTAAGCCAGTGTTCCTTAAAATTCTGCATTATACCACCTTTGAGAATTTGGTAAAAGCTAAGGAGTGTGCTCCCGGAAAGTTCATATACCTAAAAACTCAGCCCCATTGGTACAGTTTCTCAACCTTGGCACTACTGATGCTTTGGGCTAGATAATTCATTGTTATGAGGGGCTGCCCTGGGGATTGTAAGATGAGAGGCAACATCCCTGTCCTGTACCCTTTTGAAGTCAGTAGCACCCTATCTCCAGTTCTGACAAAAGAAAAATGTCTCCATACCTTTCCACATGTCTTCTGGGGGTCAAAAAACTCCCTTGGTTGAGAACTACTGCATAGAGGGTGTGGTATTATAGTAACTATATGTTGGTTAGGGCATTTGAAATCTGAAGGGAAAAAAGGAAAAAAGGAATGGATAAGATTCAGCATCTGAGAAGTGACAAACAGTAAAGGAAAGGCGGATGAATTAGCATTACTACCAGCTGGTGTCCTACTTATTCTATAGAAATGTGGCAGCAAATGGGATATGAACGCCTTGGAAGGATTTTTATACACATTTCTGCTTTTAATTGTGAATGCTGCAGTATTTCTACTGACTGGTTTTCTTCTTCTACCTTTAGAAAATTACTCTAGGTTAATATGCAATAAGCATGTGCCTATTTTCAATCCAAAATCACAATCAGATTAAAATGCTTCTCTGGAGACTTGAAAAGACTGATTTATTTGTATTCATGTCTGATTTTCAGGGCTGAGAGAGCTGATGGTTAATCAATATATTATTTCTCAAATGAACGGATTATTCTGAATCACTTTTCCCAATTTATCTGTGATATGTAGGTTAATAGCTAAATATAGGAAAGTGCTTAGCTTAGAGAGGTTCGTTAGTTAGAGTATAAAAGAGGCAAGGTCCTGGCCCCATAGGTCCTTCCACTTAGTGATGCATAATAATAGCAATAATGACAACAATAACTCAAAACAAAAATGTTCCCTTTTCTATATCTTATTCTTCTAATCGACTTCTTATTGTGATTTCTCAGGGCAGGAACCTCTGTTTTCCCAAAGGAATCTCATTCATTGCTGTGGCTTTAAAATAATGAACTTCGGGGGTGCCTGAGTGGCTCAGTCGGTTGAGCATCCGACTTCAGCTCAGGTCATGATCTCATGGTTTGTGAGTTTGAGCCCTGTGTCAGGTTGTGTGCTGACAGCTCAGAACCTGGCGCCTGCTTTGGATTCTGTGTCTCCTCTCTCTGGCCCTCCGCTGCTTGTGCTCTGTCTCTTTCTCTCTCAAAAATAAATAAACATGAAAAAAAAATTTTTTAATAATAAAATAATGAACTTCAGATGACCCTACATCTATCTTCTAGTTCAATTCTCTTCTGATTTCTAAATTGATATATCCAAATGCCTATTTTCCATTTCCACTTTAATGTTTTATAGACATTTCACATTTAATACCGTATGGTATTGAATCAAAGAACCTATTGATGGTAAATCACATTTATCTCCACCAAGATAAAAAAAAAAAAATTACTGCCACTTGTACTATGGCATAATGCTAAGATACCCTTGATTGTACAGTATCTCAATTTCAGAGATGTTAGAATTGGTTTTTAAAATACTGCAGTTTATTAGAATAGCATCAAAAAGAATAAAATACTTAGGAATAACTTTACAAAGAAGTGCAAAACTTATATTCTAAATGCTACAAAACATTGTTGAAAGAACTTAAAGAAAACCTAAATAAGTGGAAAGGCATTCCATGTACATGGATCAAAAAATGTAATATTATAAAACTAGCAATATTCCCCAAATTTATCTGCAGATTCAGTGCTTCCCCTATCAAAATCTCAGCTGTCATTTTTGCATAAATCAACAAGCTTATTTTGAGATTCACCTGGAAATTCCAAGGAACTCGGGGTAAAATAAGAAATAGATTTGGTCTTCAACCAAAGCTCCTAAACCCTTGGAATTTCCTGAGTGATAGGAGTGTCTTTTGTCATTGATAAGGAGCTCCTTTTGAGCTTACCTGAATTTATGCTAATTCGTGGCTTAGGGTGGGGCTCCTAGATGGTCTCCAGATAAGACTGGTGAACATATCAAACAAGGGAGTAGAGGATTAAAACTGTCTTTTTTTTTTTTTTAATGTTTATTTCTTTTTGAGGGAGGGGTGGGAGGGGCAGAGAGAGAGGGAGACACAGAATCTGAAGCAGGCTCCAGGCTTTGAGCTTAATCAACTGAGCCACCCAGGAGCCCCAAGGATTAAAACTTTCATCAACAATAGCCAGACTATTGGAAAGAGCCCAAGAGTCCATCAATAGATGAATGGATAAAGAAGATGTGGTATATAGGGGCACCTGGGTGGCTCAGTGGGTTAAGCCTCAGACTTCAGCTCAGGTCTTGATCTTGTGGTTTGTGAGTTGGAGCCCAGTGTTGGGCTCTGTGCTAACAGCTCAGAGCCTGGAGCCTGCTTTGGATTCTATGTCTCCCTCTCTCTCCTCCTTCCCCTGCTCACACTCTCTTTCTCAAAAACAAACATTAGAAAAAGAAGATATTTTATATAAATATATATATATACACACACACATATATATTCCATTATATATATTATATACGTATTCCATTATATATATTATATATGTATTCCATTATATATATTATATATATTCCATTATATATATTCCATTACACATATATTATATACATATATATGTATATATTATATATAATATATGTGTAATGGAATATTACTCAGTCATCAAAAAGAATGAAATCTTGCCATTTGCAATGACGTGGATGGACCTAGAGTGTATTATGCTAAGTGAAATAAGTCAGAGAATGGCAAATGCCATTTGATTTCACTCATCTGTGGAATTTAGAAATTAAAACAGATGAACATATGGGAAGAAAAAAAAGGGAAAGGGAAGCAAACCATAAGAGACTCTTGACAATAGAGAACAAACTGAGGGTTGATGGAGGTAGGGAAGTGGGGGATGGGCTAAATGGGTGATGGGTATTAAGGAGGGCACATGTTATGACAAGCACTGGGGGCTATATGTAAGTAATGAATCACTAAATTCTCCTGAAACCAATGTTAACACTATATGTTAACTAGAATTTAAATAAAAATTTGGAAGAAAAAAAAAAACCTTTCAGCCCTAACCACCAAGCTCTAGGAAGGCAAAGGGAGGGGGCTGGAGATGAAGCTCTATAAAAACTATTGAGCAAGATTAGATGAGCTTCCAGGTTGGCAAACTTATCCACATGCTGGGAATGTCCCCAGTTCCATGGGGAACTGTCCCCAGTTCCATGGGGACAGAAGCCTCTGCACCTGGGACCCTTCTGAACTTTGCCCTATGTACCTCTTTATCAGGCTGCACATCTGTATCCTTTATAATGTCTTTTATAATAACAGTTTAAACATAAGTAAATGTTTCTCTGAGTTTTGTGAGCTGTTCTAGCAAATTAATCAAACCTAAGGAGGTGATCATGGGGACCTCTAATTTATAGCAGGTTAGTCACAAGCACAGGTAACAGCCTGAACTTGCTACTGACATCTGAAGGGCAGGGGTGGTGGCAGAGGGCACTGTCTTGTAGGACTGAGCTGTTAACCTGTGAGACCTGATGATATCCCAGGGTAGATAGTGTCAGAATTGAGTTAAACTGTAGGACACCCAGCTGATGTTGCAAAATTGTTTGATGTTTGGAAAACCTACATGTCTGGTGTCAGAAGTGAAGTAGTGTTGTTCTGAAGTATTGGGAGTAGAGGAGACACGGGGAGGGGAGGAGGAGTCTGCTCTCTATTTACATCAGAATAGCCAAAACAACGTTGAAAAGAGGACCCAAGTTGGACGACTTACCCTTCCCAATTTCAAAACTTGGCTGTAAAGCTACAGTAGTTAAGACTATGGTACTTGGAGAAGAACAGACATTTGGGGGGCACCTGGGTGGGTCAGTCAGTTAAGCATCTGCCTTCGGCTCAGGTCATGATCTCGCTGTTCATGATTTCAAGCCCCACATCAGGCTCCCTACTGTCCACGCGGAGCCTGCTTCAGATCTTCTGTCCCCCTCTCTTTCTCCCCCTCTCCTGCTTGCACACACACTCTCTCACAAAAATAAATAAATCAAAACTTAAAAAAAAATTAAAAAAAAACCCCAGGCATTTGGTCAATCAGATAGACTTGAGAACCCAGAAATATTCACACTGATTTTAACACAGATGCCAAGAAAATTCAACAGGGAAAGAATAGTCCTATCAACAAATGGTGGGGGAACACTTGGATATCCACGTGCAAAAGAATGAAATTGAAACCTTATCTTATGCCGTACACAAAAATTAATCAAAATGGATCACAGACCTAGGTGTAAATGCTAAAGTATAAAATTTTTAGGAAGAAAATATAGGAATAAATCTGCATGACTTTCAGTTAAGCAAAGCTTTCTTAGATATGACACCAAAAGCATTCATGACAAAAGAAGTAACCTATTTAAATAATGGGTAACAAATCTGAGTAGATATTTCTTCAAAGAAGATATACAAATGGCCAATGTATACAAGAAAAGGTGCTCACTGTTATTAGCCATCATGGAAATACAAATCAAAATACTGAGATAGTATTTCACACCTACTAAAATGGTGGATGTAATAAAAAAAGACCGGAATTACGTGTTGGAGTGGATGTGGAAAAAATGGGACCCCCATACTTGCAATGTAAAATGGTGCAGCCTCTTTGGAAAATATTCTGGCAGTTCCCCAAAAGGTTAAATATAGGGCTGCCATACGATTCAGGAATTCCTATTCTAGATCTATATCTGAGAGAAAGGAAAACATACATCTACTCAATAGCTTGTACATGAATGCTCAAAATAGCATTTTGGCTATTTATAATAGGCAAAAAGTAGAAACAACCTAAATTTTCATCAACTGATGAGTTGATAAAGTGGTGTATATATATATATATACACACACACACCATATATATATATATATATACACACATCATATATATATACACACACACCATATATACACATTTTATATATATAATAATTATATATATTATATTTTTATATTATATAATTTATATCATATAATAATTATATATATAATATTCCATTTAAGGAATATATATATATTTAAAAAAAAAAAAATCCCTAAATGGAATATTATACACCCATAAAAATGCATGAAGCACATGGCCAAATATTGAAAACATTATGCTAAGTGAAAGAAACCAGTCACAGAAGATCATATATTGTGTGATTTAATTTATATGAAATGTCAAAAATAGGCAAGTCTTTAAAGATGAAGTAGATTAGTGGTTGCCTAGGGCTGGGAGAATTGGAAGGAGATGGGAAGTATATGGTAATGGGTACAGACTTTCTTTTGGGATGATGAAAATGTTTTAAAATTGACTGTGGTGATGATTGCACCACTCTGAATATACTGCAAACTACTGAATTGTGTACTTTAAATGAGTGATTTGTATCTTATGTGAATTATATCCCAATAAAACTGTTATATTAAAAAAATTTTTTTAATGCTTATTTATTTTTCAGAGACAGAGACAGAGTGTGAGTCGGGGAGAGACAGAGAGAGGGAGACACAGAATCCAAAGCAGGCTCCAGGCTTCAAGTTGTCAGCACAGAACCCCACATGGGGCTTGAATTCACAAACCGCGAGATCATGACCTGAGCCGAAGTCGGATGCTTAACTGACCGAGCCACCCCCCTACCATGGGGCCTTGCTATATGCCCTCCCCTCTCTTGTATGCCCTGCCCTCCCTTCCAGTATGTCTACTTTATATTCCTTCTTCAAATTCCAGCTAAAATATCACATTCTCAGAAAAACCTTCCTTCCTTGAGCCCCCATCTAAATGAGGATTCCTCTGTGTGGAGAAGAAGGAACTCTCATACACTGTTGGTGGGAATGTAAACTGGACAGCCATTGTGGAAAACAGTGTGGAGGTTCCTCAAAAAATTAAAAATAGAGATACCATATGATCGAATAATTCCACTATTCGGTACTTACCCAAAGAAAACAAAAACACTAATTCAAAAAGACATATGCATTCCTATGTTTATTGCAGCATTATTTACAATAGCTAAGATGTGGAAGCAACCTAAGTGTCCACTGATAGATGAGTGGATAAGGGAGATGTGGTACACACACACGCACACACAAGTGTGCACGCACATTGGAATATCACACAGTCGTGAAAATGGATGTGATCGTGCCTTTTGAGACAACATGGATGGACCCAGATGCTACGTGAAATAAGTCAGAGTGAGAGAGACAGATACCACATGATTTCACTCATATGTGGAATCTAAAACAAAAATAAATAATCGAAAAGCAAAATCAGACCTATACACACAGAGAACAAGCTGATGGTTGCCAGAGGGAAATGGTGAGATGAGCAAAATGGGCGAAGGAAAGAGGGAGATACAGACTTCCAGTTATGGAGTAAATACGTCATAAGAATAAGACGCACAGCAGAGGGAATATAGTCAATAATATTGTAACAGCAATATACGGTGACTACACATGTGGTGAATATAGCATAATGTGTAAACCTGTCAAATCACTATGTTGCACATCTGAAACTCATATAACATTGTCAATTATACTCAAATAAGAAAATTAAAAAAAGAGAGAAACACAAATACAAAAGGCAATTCTAAGAAAGGGAAGCATTTTATACTGTCGACTATGCTCATGAAAGTAAAAATATTGAATAGCAAAGAATAGAAAAGCTAGGGGCGCCTGGGTGGCTTGGTCGGTTAAGCGTCCGACTTCGGCTCAGGTCATGATCTCACGGCCCGTGAGTTCGAGCCCCGCGTCGGGCTCTGTGCTGACCGCTCAGAGCCTGCAGCCTGTTTCAGATTCTGTGTCTCCCTCTGTCTCTGCCCCTCCCCCGTTCATGCTCTGTCTCTCTCTGTCTCAAAAATAAATAAACGTAAAAAAAAAAAAAAATTAAAAAAAAAAAGAATAGAAAACCTATAATGGAGTGGGGTGTGGAACAGTATTTGAGTGGATGGCGTCAAGGTTATTGATTCCTTTAAGGGTGGCTAATGAATGCAGGAAAACCTTCAGGTACTTACTTTTACAAAGAGCTCCGTTGGGGCACCTGGGTGGCTCAGTCAGTTAAAGCGTCCCACTCCAGCTCCAGCCACGATCTCATGGTTCATGAGTCCAAGCCCCACACTCAGATCACGGAGCCCACTTGGGATTCTCGCTCTCTCCTCTCTCTGCCCCTCTCTTCCTCATGCTTTCTCTCTTGGTCCCTCAAAATAAATAAACAAACTTAAAAAAATAATAAAAAGAGCTTTGCTGAGGTGTAACTGACACACAATAAACTGAATATACTTAAAGTGTTAACAAATAAACAGGCAAACAAGGATTCGTCTGGTTTAGTACTCTTGTAGCACTCTGTACTTTTCATTCTTAGTAATTTATTATAAATATAGACATCATATTCACATATACATAAACACGTATGTATATACATATACAACCATATATAATTATATATATAAGTTCGTGGAATATATGTAAATGTTTCCTTTCCATTTGACTCCTAAAACAATAATATGTAACATTTCTGTATTGCCTACTCTCTGCCAGGTACTATTACACATACTTGATAGTACTTCACACATTTTCATTCATGTAATTGTGTCAACAATTCTTAGGTAACTGAGGTATAAAATGGTTAAGTAAGTTACCCAAGATTACATGACTAGAAAGTGGAAAAGATTTTTTTTTAAGTTTATTTATTTATTTTTGAGAGAGATCGCGTGAGAGAGTGGGAGTGGAGGTAGGGCAGAGAGAGAGAGAGAGAGAGGGAGAGAGAGAATCCCACCAGCGCAGAGCCCAATGCAGGCCCGATGTGGGACCCAAACCCACCAACGAAGAGATCGTGATCCCAGTGGAAGTCAGACACTTACCCAACTGAGCCACCCAGGCACGCCGAAGGTGGAAAATATTTGACCCCGGCAGTCTGGTTCCAGATCCTGGGCTGACTGTTCTACATCACAACGGAAGGCCCATAGCTCCCTGGTTACCCCTGTGTAACCAGCATTGAGCACAGTGCTTGGCAGGGTGTAAGCATCAATAAACACTTGTCGAATGAAGATACACCTGAATGATCCCTCCATACTAGGTTAGAAGTCCTCCTCTAAGTATCACAGAGCATGCTGTAATAGCATTTACACAGCAATAATAATGTAGATATGGATCTAACCACAATTATAACTACAAATATAACTTAATTCGGAGGATGCAGGGATGCGAAGTCGAGGCAGGATGGGGCCAAGGAGGTGGGAAGAGCACTGAAAGCGAGCTAAATTCTTACTTGCCACAGTGGGAAGTCCTTGGATGATGCGTAACACTGAGAAAAACTTGCAGGAAATGGTAGTATAAGAATATTTTGCAGAAGTGTAGAGGTAAATACCAAAAGAATTGACGGACAGGATTGTACACAGCTGTGGCTGAAAAGAGAGAAAACGGCAGGCAGGAAACTGAAACTGTTTTTCCTAACTAGCCTGATAGGACTAGTAGGGTGTTTTAACTGTGTGCATGCGTTACTGTGACAAAACAACAACTAACTGAACAAAATAGTCTGCGTTTCTAATCATTTTCTAACAGTATCTGTTTCCAGGCAGTATGTATGTCTTCATAGTGCTCGGTGCTTCAGAAAGACGGATGAACAATTCCGGGTATTATAATGAGTCCAGGTTTTATTAGCACCTTGGCATCTCCCTGCAGTTAGTCTCTGCTTCTCATTCCAGGTAAGGACATGCCTTGGCTTCCCCTGTTCCATTTTTCTAGTTCTCGGCATACCGTCTTTATCTTTAGACTCAGGCAGCTGAATCAGCTAGGGGGAAAAGTATCCAAAATGTAATGTGCCTGTCCTTGCTGCCTTTACATTATTACTCTTAAACAGGTGGAAACACCGAGACAAAACAGAAAAGTCAAGAATGGAGTGTTTCATTCTTCCCCAGACAGCAATTCATACAGATGTCTACTGGGTGAGGGCCTTTGCCTTGATCTTAACCAGAGAGCTGTCTTGGTCTAGCTGATGGCTTTGATTTTGTCCAAAGTCCACTGATTGCATTGGTGGCGGCAGGCTGATTCCATACGGAGAAATCTGTCCTGAAAATGACTCCTGTAGTTTCCCCTGACTTCTGCTGATCTGCAGAGACATTTTTCTAACGTCTCCACTTTGAACCATTACTTTGGAGGAGAGAAGACAAGAAAAAGCATTTAGTTGCACTCTGAAATGTAACTACTTTTTGGCTGAGTATGGTTATTAATGTTTCTAATTACATGCTTAATTATATTCTGTGTTTGATTTTAATAGTAGTTAAGCCATTGAGACTCCGGAGAATGTTTAATGGTTGATTCCCCAGATATAAAATGAAAGAGGGGGTTTGAGTGACTTCCCAGACCCCTCTAGTCCTTGAACGTCTATGACTTGATGACTCAACATGAACTTCATGGTCTTTTAAAAGAACTCTATTTATGAAAGGCAGAATTAAAACCACTCCAAACTCCATCCAGCTGCATTTTTTTTTTTTTTTTTTTTAAGGTATGCTTCACACCCAGTGCAGAGCCCAATGCAGGGCTTGAACTCATAACCCTGAGATCAAGACCTGGATGCTTAACCAACTGAGCCACACAGGTGCCCCACCCAGGTACAGATTTGAAACCAAGGGTGCTCACTATTTACATAGAAGATGACAATGTAGTTTCTGCATACTATAGGAGAACTCTAAGTGTTTGAGGGATGGTTAGAAAATAGTATGAAGAAGGAAACACTTGTTTGAAACTAATGTCACTGTGTTCATCATGTTTTTTGTTTCCCGTGTCTTATGGCGTTTTAATATTTGGGAGGCCTTCCAGCCCCAGGGAGAGACTGCCCCTCCCGGTGCTAGCTACTTCCTGAGGATAATGGCAACCTGCCTAGAACTATGCCTTCCGTATGCACGTATAGTCTCATGTGTATCCCCTCAACACTCTCCCTGACTCTCCGACAGCACACCAGTGTTAACCCCGACCTAAGTCATCCCAGGGCCAGGTACCAGTCAATCAGAGATCATCCCTATAGCCCCAAACTGGCCTGAATTATTCAAACTGGCTAATTCTAAAATGTTTGATCTGCCCAGCCTTGACTTTCCCACACAAACCCCGATAAAGGCGCTGGCCTAGGCTTTCCCCTGGCCTGCTTCTGTGTCCTAACTACAACCTGGTACCCCCCCTGTGACCCTGCGTGGTGTGGTGGGCCCCCTTCTCTGTGGTAATGTAAGTAATAAACTCTTTTTTCAATGGCATTGACCTCGCCATTTCGTCATTCCATTACTTCCATAAATTAAAATCTCATGGGTACAAATGAGACAATGATCTACATTCAATGTTTGTTGAGTGTGGAAACTGGGAGAATTCCCTGGCCTCCATGTTCTTTGTAGGTATGGTTGGCTCACCTGCTTAGGACACCTTACAAATGATAATCCAGACTTCTAACTCAGTCCCCACGCAGGCCATGTAGCTTTATAGCATTTCATGATCACGCATCCAACCCCGAGACTGGGTCAAATTCCCAAAATAAATGTTTTATCTTAAAGTATAATGTGACAGGCATGTGGGGATAGAGGTGGAGAATGACAGATAATCACTTCAGCTTGTTATTTTGGAACCATTAGTCATAGGACATGCCCTACTGAAGCTAGGTCCCTAGTATTGTCTTCCCATATAAAACTGAATTCATAAAGAAGACATCCAGATGGCCAACTGACACATGAAAAAATGCTCAACATCGCTCTCATCATCAGGGAAATACAAATCAAAAGCACAATGAGATACCACTTTACACCTGTCAGAATGGCTAACATTAACAACTCAGGCAACAACAGACGTTGGCGAGGATGCAGAGAAAGAGGGTCTCTTTTGCACTGCTGGTGGGAATGCAAACTGGTGCAGTCACTCTGGAAAACAGTATGGAGGTTCCTCAAAAAATTAAAAATAGAACTACCCTATGACCCAGAAACTGCACTGCTCGGTATTTATCCAAGGGATACAGGTGTGCTCTTTCGAAGGGACACATGTACCCCCATGTTTATAGCAGCACTATCAACAATAGCCAAAGTATGGAAAGAGCCCAAATGTCCATCGACAGATGAATGGATAAAGGTGTGGTATATATATACAGTGGAGTATTACTAGGCAATCAAAAAGAATGAAATCTTGCCATCTGCTACAACGTGGAGGGAATTAGAGGGTATTGTGCTAAGCGAAATTAGTCAGAGAAAGACACATATCATATGACTTCCCTCATATATGGAATTTAAGATACAAAACAGATGATCATAAGGGAAGGGAAGCAAAAATAATGTAAAAACAGGGAGAGGGACAAAACATAAGAGACTCTTAAATACAGAGAACAAACTGAGGGTTGCTGGAGGGGTTGTGGGTGGGGGGATGGGCTAAATGGGTCAGAGGCATTAAGGAAGACACTTGTTGGGATGAGCACTGGGTGTTGTATGTAGGGGATGAATCACTGGAATCTACTCCTGAAATCATTATTGCATTGTATGCTAACTAACTTGCATGGAAACTAAACACTAAAAAATAAATAAAAAACTGAATTCACGATTATGTCAAGCCTCTTATCGATGATAATAGCTATAATTTGGCCACTTACTGTGTGTCTCTAATCCTCACATCAGACCTTCACAGTTAGGTCTGATTATCCCCAATTTTTTGACGAAAAAACTGAGGCTCCAAGAGGTTACTTTTGTCACTGTCACACAGCTACAGGGTGGGGAGCTAGTAAGTAAAAGAGCCAGAACTGGGAATGGAAAGCTGATTCTAAACCCTGCCTTCTTTCCCCTACACCACACTGCCTCAGGAATGCATTCCAGCGTGGAGAATTTCTGTGCCTGTGAACTGCTGATGCCCTGCATCAGACTTAAATAGTGGTTAACATGGGCGGCAAGCTTCTCTCTGTTGCCACGACTATGCCCTGCTGCTCTTTTGGGTGCCACAGGGATATCTCTTATCATGTCTGGCTCTTGTTTCTTAATCTGAAAAAACAAGGGATTTGGAGTAGACAGCTGTCTTTTATGATAACTTGGATTCTTTTTTTTTTTTTTTAACGTTTATTTATTTTTGAGACAGAGAGAGACAGAGCATGAACGGGGGAGGGTCAGAGAGAGGGAGACACAGAATCCGAAACAGGCTCCAGGCTCTGAGCTGTGAGCACAGAGCCCGACGCGGGGCTCGAACCCACGAGATCATGACCTGAGCCGAAGTCGGACGCTTAACCGACTGAGCCACCCAGGCGCCCCACAACTTGGATTCTTAAAATATGCTGGTAACTTTGCTACATCTGATGTATGAGAAGTTTATATTTCATAGCCTTCTTATTTCCAAAGTAGGTTTGGAGTACCCAAATACCCAAGTGTTCACTTTATTTAGCTGACATTTTAACTTTTTTTTTTCTTTCTTATAATTTCAGAAAGTCAACAAAGAACATGAATTGGTTAACCTTAAAGAGAGCTATCTTTAGTGGCCTGGAATTTAAAGGACAAATAAGAGAAGGATGTCTTTAATAAACAAGTGATGTGTCATTTGGGACAAATGCAGCGTGACATGTGGGTTCCTCCAACACAGTCATCAGGATACTTCAGCATACCTGGCATAGTTCACATTTGCAAGGTATATGTGTGTGTATGTGTCAACCTTAGTGTTTAATTTCACTACTCGTCCGTCTCAGCAGGGCTCGTGCTTCCGGCGGTCTTTCTGCCCGTGAGGACAGGTATATACACAGATTCTTCTTGTGCCTGATCTATATTTTGACATGTGGCTTACACAGGTCAGACGTTTGGCTCGCCAGAATCTGTGACCAGGATAGCATATTATTATCTGGCCCACCAGGGGATTGGACCCAAAGCGTAGCCAACTATTCTCACCAATCAGTTCAGGAAATGTGACATTTTCACATCAGCTGGGCCATTCATGCTACTTCTTTGTGTCTCCGTTTCTACATTTTTTCCCCCAGAGATAATAACACCTCCGTGACACTTAATGGAAGCCAATATTTTGCCCGATAGAATATGTTGACTGCAGGCTGTTAACTGGTTTATAAGATAATCCAATTAACTGGAGAGAAAGACAGTATACAATGTTAAAAACAGTTGCATTGATTAAAACCTAATTACAACTAAGTTGAAAACTGGCTTTTTTTTAAAAGAACTTTTTCAGTTTGGAGGAAATTCAATAGGGGGAAAAGAAAAGTAAAGAAATTGAAAGAAATAGGAAGAGAATTTTTCCTGTTTTTGAGTCAAAACTTTTTGAGGAAACATATCTATTCCAACCCCTGTTTTTCTTACTCATCAATAAAATGCAGCATCCCATAAAATTTGCTATAATATGATGCGCCAGAGTTCTTTAATTATCAGATAAAGTCTCTTTTCCTGTTACATTATTATTGTAATTAGAGTGTACTTTTCAGCTGGCCCAGCATTATTTTTTTCATAATATAAATGCTTAGTCTGATTTGTGATCAAAAAAGCGGCAGAGTTAAAAATTCAGGTCATAAACATGTATTGAAATGGGAATGAAAGTAGCAGCTCCAAAATATTGGAAATGCGGCTGAATAAGCATTTACAGCAGGGCGTGATCCTGAATAATGCCAATATATCTGGTTGCTGCCTCGTTGGGAAATGGATGAGTCGACTCGCTAGACAAGTCCAACCGAGACTAACATGAGGTTCTGAAACTATGGGACAGCTCTCACCTTCTGCTCCCATAGGATGATGTTTGTCAGCTTAGAAAAAATTGCCAAGCACTGTGTTTTTCAATAAGACAAAACGGGCCATAGGGTTTTAATGTCAGAGCAGGGCTTTGGTATTATCAGTGGAGTTCGTTTCTGAGAGCAGCTGACTGATGTTCTGCATTTTCCAGCTGAATACTTCACATGCCATGTCACTGACTCCCTCACACCAAAACCTCAAGTGTCCCTGTGCCATGATGCACCTGCAGAATTACTAATGGACAGTCATTTTCCACCCTCTAAACATATGATCAATCTATTTGCTAAAAGGAATTCTGGCTCCACAAATGTGAGTTTTATTTTCTTATTCATCTTCTTCCTCCTTCCAAACAAAAAATAAGCTAGACAACTGTTGAAAATTTCTTACATCATTCCTGCTTCATTGCCATCCCAAAGTATGTGTCAGAGAGGGGAAATGTAGAGGGACTGTCTTAATTCAGTGTGCAGACTAATTGGGAATCCCTCTGGAAATTTATGGAAAACAAATCAAGGACTTCTCAAATGAAATAATCATGAGATTGATCCTATATATAAAACATGTTGATTTCTATGAATAACTCAAAATATCTAATCTGCTTACTTATTGGCCTCTTTGTAATTATAGGGAATATTTTTTCTTTTTCTCTTTACATCATTTACTTCTGTTACTTTGAATTTGCCTTCACAGCAGGTAAAGCATTTCCTTAATGCTTTTTCCATAAAAAGAGTAGTATTTAAGGATCTGTTAGGAAGGAATTTAGAAATAGAAGAGTCCTAAAGTTTGCAGGAAACCATCAAAGACATCCAAATAGCCAAAGCAATCATGAGAAAGAAGAACAAAGCTGAAGGCATCATGCTCTCTGATTTCAAACTATATTAAAAAGCTATAGTAATTAAAGCAGTGTGATACGGGCATAAAAACAGACACATAGATCAATGGAAAGGACTGGAGAGCCCAGAAATCAATCCATGCATTTAGTCAATTAATTTATGACAAAGCAGTCAAGAATGTACAATGGGGGAATGACAGTCTCTTCAATAAATGGTATTGGGAAAACTGGACAGCCATGTGCAAAAGAATGAAAATTGACCACCACCTTATGCCATATACAAAAGTTAGCTCAAAATGGATTAAAGATCTGAATGTAAGCTCTGCAACCATACACTATGGAAAACAGCATGGAGTTTCCTCAAAAAATTAAAAATAGAACTAACATATGATCCATCAATTCCACTTTTGGGTATTTACCTGAAGAAAACAAAAACACTGATTGGAAAAGATATGTGCATCCCCATGTTCATTGCAGCAGTATTTACAAAAGCCAAGATATGGAAACAACCTAAATGTCCATCAGTGGATGGAAGAATGGATAAAGCTGTAGTATATATATACAATGGACTATTACCCCGCTATAATAAAGAATAAGATCTTGCCATTTGTGACAATATGGATGAATCTTGAGGGAATTACACTAAGTGAAATAAATTAGACAGAGAAAGGCAAATAATATATGATCTTTCTTATATGCGGAATCTAATATATATATATTATATATATATAACATATATATTATAAATATATATATAATATATATATCTCAAGCTCACAGCTATGGAAAACAGATTGGTGGTTGCACAAGAGGGGGTGGGAGAAGGTTAGGGGTGGGAGCAATGGATGAACTGTTTTGTGAGGTTTTTTAGCTTAAATAAATTGAGTTTTAAAAAAATCTGTTACTAGTGGTGAAGCATGGAGAAGCTCCATAGCTGCTGGGCACTGGTGGGAGTGGGGAGGCTGTGGCCACGGTGAGCCCAGTGGGGGTGGGAGATGGTGCACTTGGTGCATCCTGTGAACTGTGAGAGGGGAGAACTGGAAAGTCTCTCTCCCAGAAGAAGGAAATTGTGCAAAGGCAAATCAGAATAAGCACCATTTTTTTTTTTCTAGTAGCAAATATCTTCAGGCAAAGATTGGCGTTCAGGTTTAAATCGGATTTAAATCGCCCATTTAGTTCTATGTCTCGCAGAGTGAATTTCATGTTAAAGGTCTGCAGGTCTTTTCTATTAACAGAAGTAATCAGCTATTTGCCATTATTCATTTAAATTAGAAATGTGCATGTTTTCTGTTGAGTCCTTTCCTCTGCCACCTGGTGGATTTTGCTTAAAACTGCAGTAATAATGTCCTGAGTTGAACATGTCATATAATTCAGCCATAAAGAGGGAATGAGATTCTGACACATGGATAAGCCTTGGAAACATGATGCTAAGTGAAATAAGTCAGACACAAAAAGACAAACACTGTATGGTTCCACTTATGTGAGATATCAAGAATAGAAAAGTTGGGGGTGCATAGGTGACTCAGTCAGCTGAGCATCTGACTCTTGATTTTGGCTCACAGTTGTGAGATCGAGCCCCACATTGGGCTCCCTGCTGAGCATGGAGCCTGCTTAAGATTCTCTCTCTGTCTCTGTCTGTCTCTCTCTCTCTGCCCCTGCCCCCTGCTCATGATCTCCCTCCCTCATGGTGGGGGGGGGGGGGGAGACAAATTCACAGAGACAGAAAGTAGAATACAAGTTTCCAGGGCTGGGAGAGAGGGGAATACGAAATTATTGCTTAATGGTTATAGAATTTCTGTTTAGGGTGATGCAAGAGTTTTGGAAATGGATTATGGTGATGGTCACACAACATTATGAGTGTACTTACATGCCACTGAATCATACACTTAAAAATGGTTAAAATGGTAAACATCATGTTGTATGTATTTTACTGTAATAAAACAAATTTTAAAACACGTTAAATATCATTCCTTTATGATTAAGATAATTAGAGTCATTACTCTTAATGGGCTGTCAGTAATTGTCATGCGGTTTTCCCATGAGGCATCCCAGAACCCATGCCACATAGTTGATCATTATAAAGAAGATCATATTTTATTAAAGGAATAAAGTTACAATCGAGAGTTACATTTGGGAGTACATGAGCAAGGAAGCAGGAATGTGTAAGTTTCAGAGATGACCAGAAATATGCCATAAAAGCCAAGACGTTGTAACAGTTGTCACGGCTTAAGACTATTGTGTATGTTTACACACGAGATAGAGAGGGCATTAGGGGAAGGCAGCACCTGACTCCGGACACCCACCAGGGCAAGGGTGACCCTGTGCAAGGGGTCTGGTAATGTCAAATATGGTTCAGAAAAATGGTGTGCCTCAGAAGACAGAACAGTGGGGCAGAGAATCTGGAAATCTGGAAAGGGAGCCATGACAGAGAGGTACGCCTGTGATATAAAATAGACATCTGGGAGGCCGATATACGAGAGCCAATCTCCCAGCCACTGGGAGGGACAAAAAGCAGGACTCTAGTTCCAGGGAGGAGTTAAGAATCTACTCAGTTTTATAGATCAAGAACTTGGAAATAAGGAAAGCTAGCCCAAGTTTTGATAATATTTATATCCTTCAATTTAACAATTTGTTTATAGGGAATTGATTCCATAGAAGTAATTATTTAGCACAAAGATGTAACTATTAATACAAACATTTTAATAGCAACAGCACTTAAAATAATGAAAATTACTATTAACTGAAAGGCACAATAATAAGGAAATCCATACAACAAAACATGTAGTCATTAAAAATCCTATCATGGAAGAAATCCCAAAGGGTTGTAAATATGGTTTCGTTTCTGTAAATACTAGAGACTGTTCTTTGGTTAGACAGTACTTATGTAAGAACTCCACTGTAAAAAAATAAAAGGAGATTACACTGTCAACATTTTATATCAGAAGCCCTCTATGTTACTCAGAACTTCTTTTCATCGCAGAGAGAGATCACGGGATAAGAGAGGTCTTTCTTTTGCTCATTTCATTCATGTTGTTAAAATGTTTTATTACCTTTGTATGTTTTACTGAAAGAATGCTTTTATAAAGTCTTGCATGGATGCAGAGACCAAAAAAAAAAAAAAAAAACAAACCTATATAAAAAACGTTTGCTTCTGTTATTGCAGAGGGGCTCTGCTCGGTAATAAATACCAGCTTCAGTCATGCATTCACTGAACACCTACCTTGTGCCCAGTTAATAGTAGACAGAGCCCTTGTTTATAGGTTGCTTACACTCTAAGGCAGGGAGGCAGACGACCAATCAGGACACTACGCATGACTGTGGGCGGTGATTGATGCTATTTACAAAATAACAGGAGACAGCAAGACTGGAGTGGCCACTTCCGGGACAGTTCAGGAAAGGCCTGATGACCAGCTATGTATGTCCACCGGGTGGAAGTGTCCTGCACTTGACACTTCTATTGAATAATAAATCATGTCATTTCATACAACTCATATTTATCTGCTCTGCGTTCAAGTATGGCAGGAGGCAGGTGGTGTATTATTGAGAAGGAACTTACAAGAAATGTCATTCTTGACTCACTTCACAATTTATTGAAAAGCCAGAAAAAGTATTACCAGATCATTCATCCAGACGTTACAAAATGAGCTTCAACATTTTTCTGTCCGGAAAATGTCTAGGACACGACTCTAAGTGGATCCTGCCCCAAAGCTGCTAGACCAGGGTGCAAATACCTAACTGTGGTGCCCAGCCAGCGTGCCCACTTAGCCCGTCCTCTGCCTCACCTGTCCTCCACCAGACTCTGCTGTGCCGGTGCTTCTGCAACTGCCTCCAGAGTTGATCAGACTCATTCATTCAGTGGGCATTTCCTGAGTGCCTAGTGCACACAGAGCTTGTAGCCTAGTAGAAAAGGCAGACAATTAAACAAGCAATTACAACAAATTGTAATCATGCGATAATAAGCTGCTTCAGGGATTCTGAGCATAGAGCACAGGGAGAGTCATGAGAAAAGGGAAGCCAAGGACTTGCCAGTTCTCTTTACCCATCATTTTTCTTTTTATTTAAATTTTTTTTCAACGTTTTTTATTTATTTTTGGGACAGAGAGAGACAGAGCATGAACAGGGGAGGGGCAGAGAGAGAGGGAGACACAGAATCGGAAACAGGCTCCAGGCTCTGAGCCATCAGCCCAGAGCCCGACGCGGGGCTCGAACCCACGGACCGCGAGATCGCGACCTGACTGAAGTCGGACGCTTAACCGTCTGCGCCACCCAGGCGCCCCTACCCATCATTTTTCTAACAGAACATTTTCAAACCTACACTGAGGCAGAGAGAATAACAGAATGAAGTCCCATCTCCATCAGCCTGCTTCAGTGACTATCAATTCATGGTCAGTCTTGTTTTCTCTATGCCTCTTCCATTTGACCAACTCTCCTCCCCTACTCCTTGGATTATTTTGAAGCAAATCCCAGACATGGTTTTATTTGAAAATATTTGTGTATTTATTTTATCTTCAGCTCCTGGTACAATATCTGCTCATGGTAGGCACTCACTGGCTGAACTAATTTGTTTGCTAAACCAATAAACACTTGAGTGGACGGAAGAAAGGCACATATGAAGGACATTGTCTGCCATATTGGAGTTTGGACTCAGTTCTGTGGCTGCTGGGAAGTCAATGCAGGGTCTTGAATCAGAGAGTGACATAAAGTAGTCACTCTGTCTAAAGTGGAGAAAGAATTAGAGGTGGAGGCTGCATCCACAGAGGGTTTTTTAGGAGGCTATTGTACAAATCCAGGCAACCAGATTACAGTTATGTGTGGGAGAGGCTGAGTAGCTGGAAGAAGTGAAAGGGGGCTGGGGAGGAGGCTGGAAAAAAAAAACCCAAATTAACACCTAGAGATAGAAAGAGGAAGAGAAGGAACATAGCCAATAAGGCAGAACAACGAAAAAGAGCCAGAGAAAGAAGAGGGTAAGAGTATAAACGAGAGGATGCTTAGAAATATGGAGGGGGGGGGGCATAGGACCAGGTTCTTACATTGATCTCACTGTGCCATGCTGGGCAAATGCCCACTGAGAGGAGGTTGCCCATTTACTGCCAGTTCTCTTTGCCTCTCTGGATTGAGTGCCAGCTATTCTCAAGCCAATATTTGATCCAAGAAGGGAGGAGGAAGGGAGGGAGGGAACAAGGGAAGGGCAGTGCCAATAGTTCTCAGGGATTTGCGGGTATCCTAGAAGCATCTGGGCAATGTGAGAGGAGGTGAAATCTAGGCAGGAAAAGAGCTAGCAGGAACCAGACTGAGGGGGAAGAGCCTCCAGCCAACTGGGAAGAGGTTCAAGGCCAGGTCTTCTCTCAGAGGGAGCTGGAGGGGGAACAGAGCTCTGGGCAGATGACCAGTGTCCCTGGCACATCCAAGTGGTATTTAATAGAATGCAGGCAGCTCAAGGCTCCCATAGATACTGGCAGCAGGGGAGGGGGCAGCCACCCTGTCCTCAAGCACACACTGAGCCCCAGGTATGGAAGCCACTTGTTGTCCCTACCCCCCTCTGCCAGACTTTCAGGTTCAAGGCCTTGGCAAAATAGATCTTACAAGTGAACAAACAGCCTTTAGAATCCAAAGCTCGGCAGGAAGGGGATGAATATTTGAGATACTCCTATTTTCTAAACTGGCAAGATTTAATAAGTTTTCCTAGCCTCCCATGAATATCTATTTGTCTTAGGGGTGCTGTGAAGGATTTCCCTCCATACAGCTGCCCTCTTACCACATTGCTTCCTCTGCGGTCTTAGGTGGGTAAGACCTTGGGTGGTGGCTGACAGTCATTGGTCAAGTCTGTTGCCGGGGCAGAGTGACTGGCCGTAGCTCCTCAGCAAGGATGAGTTGACTTTATTCTTCTCCTTTATTTTCCTTCCAGGCCAACCAGAGGCTGCCCCCTGCAAATGTGTTTACTTTACAGATTCCACCTTCCCTTGGGTGGAGGCTGACCTTTGACCGGGGTTAGCAGACCCATTTGGGCAATGACCCTGAGGTATGCTCCCTGACCTAGCTTTCACTAGCAGCAAAGGTGGAGTTTTGTTAGCTCTCTGCTACCTCTTTTGTCCAGAACTTGGGGACTTGCTCTTCCTGGATCCCTGGCGGGCCTGGAAAATGCTATGGGCAGCCAGGCTTCTGCAGGCAAGCCTTGGCCTCCAGCAGAGGAAGAAGATGTCCTGGCCTGCTCTGTCATTCCCTTGGGGCTCCTGGTGACATCCCTGACTGTCTTTTTGGCTTCTTTGTGATATATGTGGACAAGTTTCTCCCAAACTCTTCATGGAGATATTTGCATCAAAAGAGAAACTAACAGCAACAGTAAACAAAAGGGACCACAAGCAAGGGACTGGTGGATGTTATTCAGATTCCCTGTCCCAAACCACACATATTTTACAGAAAAGGGAACAGCCACCCTTAGTTTATCTTGCTCAAGAACACTGATTGCAATCTATTATGTACTTTGTTCCTGTAAGACGGATAACCTGTATCACTGCAGGTCCTGAACTGGGAAGTTCAGGCCCCATTTGACAGTCTTCCTACTTCTCTCCTTGTCCCTCCAGATGCCGCAGGATCAGATCGAACATGAACTTCTGCCCTTGGGTCTGAACGTCTGGACTTAAAACAGGTGCTTCTAATGGTACAACATAGTAATAGCTCAGCGTGTGTTAGCAAAGAATAGTTCTGGATAATGACATTTTCTCTAAAATGTGACAACTGAATTCCTGAAGTTCATAGTGTATAGCCATTTTAAAAAGAAAGCTTTCAACAATATGTACTCATTACCCTGCCTTAGTTAACAGAGTGGGCTGGAGCAAGCTTAAACTTGTGTTAATTTAGAATTGCCATTGGATGCTCCTGATATCATACTTGGCCCATGGGAGAACGAAACATAGCCTGTTGCTTCTCTGACTTCCATCACATTACCTCCTAGCCAGCCATCTGTGTCCCTGCTTCTATTTCAACAGTCCATGTTTAATAGTCAAGTTTAATAGTCTTTCTTTTGTACCACTCTCCCTTTAGTAAGCTCTCTAAAGCCACAGATATTCATAGAATGAGAATTTTTAGAGCTAGAAGGAAATTGGAGCTCCCAATTTGTCACCAAGGGCAGGACTGCAGGTTGCTAAGGAAACCTGACAATCCAGTGTTGGTACCACTAAGTCAAGATCGCTTTCTCTGTGCCTCTGAAGGAATCAATTATCAAGACTTTGTCTCAATTGGCATTGTTGAGGTCAGTCTTGTAAACTAATTTACAGCTTATTTTCATGGTCACTGTTAACCTGGAACCAGGCCCAAGGAGGAGAACACTGCTCCGCCCAGATCCAATCCCACCTACCAGAAGTGTCATACATAGAGATTGGAACTCTCTAAGTTCCCATCCACAGTTCATGTGCCTCTTGAGTCCATGTGAGATAGAGCCATAGGTAACACTGAGCATTTAAGACGTGTATGAAACAGTCCGAGCCAAAGATTAGGGAATCGTGATGAGAACAGGAGAGTGTTCAGATCCTCTCCGTTGTTCCAACATGAAAATTGGCAGGTTTGGTGACTGGCTTCTGGGTGAAGTAGGGGGATGGTCCCAGAAAAGCCAGCTCTCTAACTTGGGTGTGGCACAAACCAAGACTGAGAGCACACAGGTAGGAGCTATTTTAGAAGTGTAGATAGCAGGTTTCTCTTTGTGCACATATTTCAGGGGATGTGTAGGGGAAATATAGTCCCTGGCTTAAACACTCAGACTGTAACTATTCTGGAAGATGTTTATGGAATTTCTCCAACTCTGAAGATCCTGTGGTAGAAAGAGGCAAGACACATTGGTTCTCTTGGACCAGGTTCTTCCACTAACCAGCTATGTTTCCCTAAGCCTAACCACCTATGTTTCCCTGGTTCTTCCATTAACCAGCTATGTTTCCCTAAGCATGTCATGACTTTCCTGAAATTTCTGAAACATGTTTTACATATTTAATGAGAATATTTTCAAGGTCTGTTTTTTTTTTTTACTTTTTTTACTTTTTTTTTTTTTAATCTTTATTTATTTCTGAGAGAGAGAGAGCGTGTGAGCAGGGGAGGAGCAAAGAGAGAGGGAGACACAGAATCCGAAGCAGGCTCCAGGCTCTGAGCTGTCAGCACAGAGCCCGATGCAGGGCTCGAACCCAAGGACTGTGAGATCATGACCTGAGCCGAAGTCAGACACTTAACCTGACTGAGGCACACAGGCGCCCCTCAAGGTCTGTTTTAACTGTGACATCCATAGCCAGGTCTCCTTTTCCAGGGTGGTATATTCAATCAATGCGTTTATGTATTGCCACTGAGACAGCTATGTTGGCCTCACACTCACAGCCTTATCAGGTGAGTCTGGTAGAATCTTTGTCTCTCTATCGGGTATTGCCTGCCGCGTGTGATTTGAACCTAGCGGATTATGTGCTGGTTGCTCTGCAGTAGCTGGAGGACTTAGACTTCTAGCACTGTGCTAACTCACTTGCCTTACCATCTCTGCCACTTATTTGCTATTGTGCAACCTTAGGAAGGGTCTTTTGGTTTTGGTTTTGCTTTCTTTAAGTGGTGGTAAAAAATCACATAATATAAATTCACCATTGTAGCCATTTTTAAGTGTACAATTTAGTAGCTTTTAGTACACTCAAAATGTTGTGCAACCATCACCCCTATCAAGTTCCAGAATATTTTCATGATCCCCCAAGGAAACCCTGTACTCATTATGCAGTTATTCTTCATTTCCCCCTCCCCCAACCCCTGGCAACCAGTAACCTGCTTTCTGGCTCTATGGATTTGCCTATTCTAAATTTTCATATAAATGGGATCATACAATATGTGTCCTTTTGTGTTTGGCTTTCTCACTTAGCATAACGTTTTCAAGGTTCATCTATGGCGTATATATGAACATATATATATGTGCGTGTGTGTGAGCACTTCATTCCTTTTTATGGCTGAATAATATTCCACTATATCCACATACCACATTTTGCTTATCAATGCGTCCGTTGACGGACATTTGAATTGTTTTCAACTTTTGGCAACTGTGAGTAGTGCTGTTATGAATGTTTGTGTACAAGTTTTTGTTTGAACACCTGTTTTCAATTCTTTTGGGTATGTACCTAGGGGAGGAATTTCTGAGTCATGTGACAATTCTTTGTTTACCTTTATGAGAAGCAGCTGAACCATTTCACATTCCTACCAGCAACGAGTGAGGGTTCCAATTTCTCTGCATCCTCGCTAACACTTGTTATTTCTTTATTCTTTTATTATAGCCATCCTAGTGGGTGTGAATATCCCCCTGTGGTTTGGGTTTGTATTTTCCCAATGACTAGTGATGTTGATAATCGTTCCATGTGCTTGTTGGCCATTTGTATACCTATCTATTAAAATCTTTTGCCCATTTTTTTCATTGGATTGTCTTTCTGTTGTTGAGTTTTAAGAGTTCTTTATATGTTCTGGATAGTAGGCCCTTATCAGATGTATGATTTGCATATATTTCTCCCATTCTGTGGATTGTCCTTTCACTTACTTAATTCTTTGATTTACAGAAGTTTTATTTTTGATGAAATTCAACTCATCTATTTTTTTTCTTTCATTGTGTTTTTGGTGTCATATCTAAGAAAACACTGCCAAACCCAAGGTCATGAAAAGTCACCCTTTGGTTTTCTTCTCAGAGCTTTATAGTTTTAGTTCTTACATGTAGGTCTTTGACCAATTTTGAGTTAATTTTTGTATACGGTCTGAGGTGGAGGTCCAACTTCATACTTTGCAGGTATATACCCAGTTATCTTGACAATACTTAGGAAGGTGCTTATAACTGTTGGTTTAATTCCACAGCAGCTAACCATATTAACTGTGCTACACTTCCCATGTATTGTGCCCATGCACAGTAGACACTGCTGATTGTCTACCTGTATCCATTATTCCCTCTTTCTTCCTAACAGAATCCTAGTTTTGTTTAGTACCTACTTCTCTCCTATATGATTCAGGGTAAAGTGATCCCACCCTGTACTCCAGATCTTGCTAAGCCTAAGTCTGCTGTCCTCACAGTATGGTTCCCCAGGCCCTTTCAGGAGTTTTATGGGATCAAAACTATCTTCATAATAATACTAAGATATTATTTGCCCTTTCCTCTGTAACTGACATTTGCACTCATGATGCAAAAGCACTGTCGGTGCATCAGCATGAATCGAGTCACTGGCACATATTATACACACTGTAGTAGTATCATTGTATTCTTGCACTGCACCATGCACTTGCAGAAAAAAACACCCCAACTAGTTTTACTTAATGTCTTTGATGATGAAGAAAAAATTTAATTCATTAAATTTTGACCCTTGAATATGCATTTTTGATATCCGTACTTTTAAAAACGGCAAGTTTTCATAAATTTCTTCTCTGCCTATTGAAAAATATGATAATTGTCTTGAGGGAAAGCAGGCATGTGATTGTGGGGTTGCGGTTTAGCTCCTTTTTTACTTGAAAGAAGGACTGACCAACTATGGTTACTTAAATTTGAGTATTTGGTAGACATTATCTCAAATTTGGACAAAGTGAGTCACTTCAGAGAAAACAATGGACAGTATCTGTTACCAGTGATAAAGGGCAAGCTTTTGAGCAAAATTAGAATTTTGGAAAATTTGTATTTGTCTCTGTGAGCTTGATAGCTTTCCTATACTTACTTATAGCTTCCCAATATTTAAAGACTTTTCTTTTTTTTATTAAAAAAATTTTTTTTACATTTATTTATTTTTGAGAGACAGAGAGAGACAGAGCACAAGTGGGGGAAGGGCAGAGAGAGAAGGAGACACAGAATCCGAAGCAGGCTCCAGGCTCTGAGCTGTCGGCACAGAGCCTAACACGGGGCTCGAACCCACAAACTGCGAGATCATGACCTGAGCTGAAGTCGGATGCTCAACCGACTGAACCACCCAGGCGCCCCTAAAGACTTTTCTGATAAGATCAGTGGTGATATTAATTAATTAGATTACTGTGATATTGTATAATGAAATATGTCAATATTTAAAAGATCTGCATAACTCATTGAACTAATATTTTCCAAATGACCAATGCTTGACTTTAACAAGATTATGCAAGAGTTAAAGATCCATGCAAGATAGATCAATGGATGTAACAGAACATAAAAACTTCACTGATAGGGTTTCAGATCCACATTATAACCAATCTTCAGGAAACTAATCTTGGGTTTGAGTATAGTATCAAAGAAGAATACCTATAATATCTGAAAAGACTATTAAAATGCTCCTTTCTTTTCTAACTACGTTATCTGTATAAGACCGATTTTTTCCATATACTTGAAACCAAAACAACATTGAGTATTTCTCAGTTTTAGTTCTTACTGCAACAAATGTTGATAGATATAACCCACATCAACAGTGTCCTGAGACCAATAGTTTTGAGAACTACTCAAACTGGGTATAAGCTGTAATGGTATCATTGAATTAGTAATTTTATTGTTACTAGAATTTGCCCTAGCTCTGTGTATCTTGTTTTGAACAAACTAACTTTCTTCCTTTGTTTAAGCCAGAATAAGTAAAGCTTTACTATGGCTTACAACCTAAGCATTCTGAATGGTGCATCATGGCACAAACTTCAAACCAATGGACTGTTTTTCTCTGATGAAGTGTATCTAATGCTAAGACATCTTCAGCTGTTTTTGTTTCCTATATCTGTAATGCATTTTCATCATTTAAATCATTTAAATCCAAGTAATTTGATTCTTATTGTTTACTATCCACAAAATACAGTGAGCTGAATACTTCCTTCCTTCCTTCCAGCTAGCCCCTGATTTTTTTTTTTTTAGCTTCTTCAAGATGTTATATGTAATGTTGTTATTATTCTATCTGCAGTCTCAAATTCTTCCAATTCCTGAGCCTGTTCTGAGTAAGGCAATAAAGATCTCATGAGCCTTAGCTTAAGACTCACTACTGCTCTTTACCTGGGGTTGGTGCATGGTGGTAAGTTCTGGGCTACAAGGAGCTCTCACTTTTTCTTGCTGTTTAATTCTCTGACCCGGTCTCCTTATTGCTTTCCCTTCCTAGCCTTTCAGTTTCCTATGAATCCTATAGTGGACATCCAAGTTTTTTGCCTTCTCAGCATTGCTTCTTCTGGAAACAGAATTAATGGGATTCTGATTTTCCTTTGAGGAACCAAGTCTTCACATAGTGCATACAATTTTCTGGAGACTGTTGTGCAATTTTCTGGGGACTGCCAAAGTAATGGCAGATGGCCCATATTAAGCCAATCAGGCTGTCTCCCCTTGGATAATGAATCTTGATTGAAAAGAAGAAAGGACAGAAAACTGTTGAAGTTGGCACTAGGAAGAGATTTTCCCTTTGTCCTTGTTACCTGAATCCTCAGAATCACTCTAGTTCTTGTCCTGAGGGCTGGATGTTCAAGTTTTCTATGGATTTGTGAGCCACCTATATTCTTTCTTCTTTACTGTTTATTTATTTTGAAAGGGAGTGCAGAGAGAGAGAGAGAGAGAATCCCAAGCAGTTTCCTTACTCAGCACAGCCAGACATAGGGCTTGATCCCACAACCCTGGGATCATGACCTGAGCTGAAATCAAGAGTCGGAAGTTCAAACAACTAAGCCACCCAGGCGTCTCCACCTGTATTCTTAATAGATTATTTTTGTTAAAGGGAGTTAGAGTCCAAATTTGTGGCTTTCTACCAAGAACTTGGACAGAGATGTGAAAAGCTGCTTTGAGTTGCCTCCTACTAGATTGGGACTTTGGTGCTCCACCTACCTCATTGGGCCTCTGGTGCCTCTCACCCATAGATCAGAGACTAATGAATGACACTGATGGACAATGAATGAAATTAGTTAACCTACCAGCTACTTAGCTGGTTAAACATTCACCATCCCTCATCAGATTCCTCCATCAGATCACATCACTGTGGATGTGGATGAGCAAAGCCTGAATGAGCAAAGCCTGTTCCCTCTGTGTCTATTCAGACAGTGCACAAGTAATATCTTGGATTACCCCTGGAGGGCTAAGCACTGACTGGTCCCAATTCCTTTTCTCCCCATCAGTTCTGTGCTTATGAGTCCCAATATTCTTCAGACTCAAGACTTCAATGAATTTAGACTAGATGAAGGACACATACCTGTTTTACATACATCTTTAATATGCATTAGAAAGAACATGGGACCGAGCACAAGAACACCTGAATTCAAATCCTAAATTTACTACTTGCTATGTAGCCTTGGGCAAATGATTTCATTTCTCTTGAGCCTCAATTTCCTCATTTGCAAAACGGGTTGTAATTATTCTTGCTTTACTTACCTTTCAGAGAGGTTGTAAGGATCAAATTAGATGCCGGATGTGATAGCAGGTAATACCACCAGACAGTTTCTAAAGGACTGGGATCTTTTACCTGCATTCTAAGTACATGGCATAGCACCTGGGTCATAGTAAATACAACATGTTGGTTGAAGTAATCCACTTTGGGTGGGAACCAACTAGAATTGGGACTAAATTGGTGATGGGGAAAAAAGAGGAGATCTAGGAGCATGGGGTCTCATTATTCTGTTGTCTTGTTCTTTGGCTCCTCTTTCAGGGCCCTTTACACTAGGCTGAATTTTTGCAACACTGAAAACCTGGGTTTTCTTCCTCCCTGGTTGCCATTGACACTGGAACAGCCTGAAAGAACAGCTGAGCAATTCATCAGGCTCTTGTGGCTTAGAAGGACTGGGAGCCCACTCTAAATTAGATTTCTATTGACACACAGGCTCCAGTGGGGATGTTACAATTTGTGGTTACAAGCATTGTTCAGAGGTTGGGTGAAAGCTTTTGCTAAGCCCAGCTGCCTCAAGTTTTGCATCAACTTGGGCAAACTGCCAGCCCTTCTGCCACATTCTTTCCAGACCAGAAAGACTGAGTATCCATCACAAATTTTTCTAGAGTAAAATAAGCCAGCAATATATAGGTCCATGTGCCCTTGGAATGAAGCAGAGATCAATGGGATTTTTTTATTGTTAATTAAAAACTTATTTTTAGTGTTCATTTATGTATTTATTTTGAGAGGTGGCAAGGAGGGGGAAGGGCATAGAGAAAGAGAGGGAGAGAGAGAATCCCAAATAGGCTCCACACTGTCAGTTCAGATCCCGATGTGGGGCTCAATCTCATCAACAGTGAGATCATGACCTGAGCTGAAATCAAGAGTTGGACACGTAACTGACTGAGCCACCCGGGTGCTTCAAAAACTTATTTTTATTGAGGCCAAATTTATATTCAATACTACTCAAGAGATCTTAAGACTACAACTGGATGAATTCTTTCAAAAGTATATACCTAAGTAACCAATCCCCCCAGTCAAGATGTAGAACATTTCTGTCATCCTAGAAAGTTGTCTTCTGTCCACTTCCTTTTAATCCTTGCCCAACCAGTAGGCAACAATTTTTCTGTCTTCCACTGGCATGAATTAGTTGCCTTTTCAGCAATTTCTTATAAATGTAATCATACAGTATGCTATTTTTTGGTCTACTTTTCTGTGCCTGGATTCTTGTTTTTGAGATATATCCTTGTTGCATGCATTTGTAACTGATTTTTTTAATTGCTAATATTTCATTATATGAATATACTACAATTTTTGTATCCATAATGTTTTTGATATTTACTCTCATTACTGTGTGTATGAGCCTCTCATTGTTTTTTACTGCTGAGTAATATTCTATTATACAAATACACCATAATTTGTTTACCTCTCCTCTAGTTAAGAAACATTTGGGTTGTTTCTAGGTTTTGGCTATTATGAATAAAGATACTATAAAGATTCTTAAAAAGTCTTTGTGGATGTATGTTTTATCTACAAGTGCAACTGCTGGGTCACACAGTAGGTATATATTTAACTTCCTAAGAAACTGTCAGATCTTTTTCCCATAATGGTCTACCATTTTACATTCCCACCAATAATGCATGAATTGCTTCATACCCTCACTTATACTTGTTTTTCAGTTTAATCGTATTACTGGGAATGATATTGCTGGTATCTGACAGGGTCAGTGGGATTTTAATGGAATTCTCTACACTTGCTACACACACTTCTAGGCAGGACAGGTGAGGGCGATAGGAGGATCCTGGCATCAGTTACATGTTCTGGAATTCCACACTTGCCTTCTCCCTATACTTCACCAAGTTCTGCTGATATTTCCTTCATAATCTCCCCCATTTTCTACACCCTTTTCCCTTTCAGAGTTATCACTGTATTTAATGCTCTGACAGTTTTTATTCTGGGATTGAGCCCTTGAAGCTAGGTCAAACTCTAGCTCCTGTTCCAGAAAAGAAGACATCCTTGAGGGAAAATAGTGTCAGGAAGAAAAGGTCTTACCTTCACCTCATCTCAGCCTATTGGCCTCCTTTAGGACACACTAGAGTGTGCAAGTCAGAGCAGATACCACGGCCATTCTATCATGTGGAACAGAAAGTTCTTTGGGTATTGAAGATGATTTACAGTAATCATAGGATTTAACCCAGTGATCATCAGAGCTTTATCAAGAGAATACAGTCAAGGATGACTTCAAAGTTTTGAGTCTAAAAAGGCATCTCTGTGGATCCTTAGACTTCAGTTCCAAAAACCTATTGGTTTAGGGGAGCTCTCCAGGGTACTGGACTTCTGCCTGAAAACATCTCTGACACCAAAGACTAGTGTTCCATGCCTGCATCTAACTAATATCTGTGTTTTAAACATTGTCCTCCCTATACCAGCCTTAAATCCCAACTCAAATTCTGTATGCCTATGACTATCTTTAAGACATTCCCTCTACTCTCCCACCTCCCCAGTCACTCTGTTGGGTCAAGCTACCATGATCTTCCAGCTTAGTGCTTCTCAAAGTTTAATGTGCAAATGAATCATTTGGGGATCTTGTTAGAATGCAGATTCTATTTCTAGATTTGGGGAGGGACTAATATTCTGATGCTGCTGGTCTATGGATCACACTGAGTAGTAAGGCACTAACTGATTTTCCCACTACAACTCTTGTCCCTCAACAGTAAAGTTACCATTTTGAAGAACAAGACCTTTCAGGGACTCTAGTTATGCTAAGAATGAAATCTAGTGTCCTTCTTGTGGCCATAAGGCCCCTGCTGCATGAACTGGCATCTGTTTACCTTCCTTGCCACCTTAGGTACATCCTTCCCCCTCATTCTCTATTCTTCAGTCTCCTAGAACTTTGATTACACTTACAGAGGATAACATTCTTTCCAACCCCAGGGCTTTGCACATGCCATTTCCCTTCTTGGAACCCCTTATTTTTTTGTGGAACTGCCTCTTTCCATTCTTTAGGGATCAGCCTAAACCTTCTTAGAAACATCCAACTGGAAGGTAAACTCTATGGAGATATAAACATGTCTACTTTATTCCTTCTGTAGTCTCAGCATATAGTACACACTCAATAAATATTTGAATGAACAAATATAAATACCACAAGCTCTACCCAACCTGGTCTTGACTAACACAGGTTTTGTTGTTAGTTTGTTTGTTTACCAGTTTCAAGTAAATAACTTGTTTTTCTGACTCGTACCTCCAATCACTGATTATTTCATCCTGAACAATTTCCCATAACCTTCTAATGGCTTTAATCTCTAAATTTCCAGCTTGTTAACCCACTGTATTCTCCATCATCAGTTAGTGAACCTGAAACACACAAATATGCCTATGTCCTAATGCCCAGAACCTATTAATATGGTAAATTACATGGCAAGGGTGACACTGAGGATGTGAATAACTGAAGGATCTTGAGATGGGAAGATTTTCCTGGATTATCTAGGATCAGAGTCAAAGAAAGGTGATGACAAAAGCAGAGGTTAGAGAGAGAGAGAGAGAGAGAGAGAGAGAGAGAGAGAGAGAGAGACTTGAAGTTGCAATGGTCCTGGTTTTGAAGATGGAAGAAAGGGTGATGAGCTAAGGAATGCAGATGACCTTTAGAAGCTTGAAAAGGCAAGGACTTCTTATCTCCAGAACTGTAACATAATGAACCTGTGTTAGTTTAAGCCACTAAATTTGTGGCAACTTGTTACATCAGCAGTTGAAAAACAATACAGTTAATAACATAGAGAACATTCCAAAACTCAAGTTCCCAGATACCAGCCAAGGGTCATCTCTGCAAGCAGGTCTTTCTAAAGAGCAGCATCAGCCTACAATTGTTAACTTTCTCCTGGACAAGCCGACAGCCGGCCAACCGTGTAACATGTGAGAGGAATCAGCCAACATCAGCAGGGCTGTCTACCCACACCACAGCAGGCTGCAGAAGTCCGGAGAAGACCCAAAGAACTGCCCAAGATATTATTACTGTGGGCAATAACATTAAATATTTATTATTTTAAGCCAGTGAATTTTATGATGGTCTGTTATGCGGCAACAGCTAAGTCACGTGGAATTTGAGAACTTTGAATAGGAATTCATGAGCCCGGCCCATATGCTTCATCTTATCTTTTGTTCAGAAACGGCTTTATTTACACTGGTGTACGTCATGTCAACCACTCTTTGTTCTTTTCCTATCACCATACTTTCCTCCATGTCATACCCTTATCTGGAATGTCTTTTTCCTTCACATCTTTGCCTACTAGTTCAGAATGTAATTGACAGACATTTGGCACGGACTTTTGTAAGCATCTGACTTTGCAAATCTAGTCAATTGGTGCCATTTGGAATTTGGTGAGGATCAGGCAGTGTGTTACTAGTATTAAAGAGGCATTTAAGTCATTGCCATCTGTAAGCTCTCAAAAGAGCGAATACTTTAGGAACGTTCCCCTTGGGTGAGAAAGTAGAGTTGGTGAAGAGAGCTGCCAGTTGTTTTTTCCTGTTGGTTAAGAAGGAGGTTTGTTGGTCCTTTGAAGGCTTATGGGACTCTTACTTCTTCCGTCCCACAGCCGAACTGTCTGGTACTCTCATTGGCACTTTATGACTGTGTTTATAAATGCTAAGAGCTCATCTGGCCCAAAGTTAGGCAGCTTGTTGTCTTTCGTTACCATTTAAGTGTTAAAGCTAGCTACAGAGTCCTGAAATCGGCCAGTGTTCTGAGGGAAGAGCTGCAAATCTTGTTGACAACCACAAAATGGCGACTCAGCAAACGCTCTTATTGAGTTGTAAAAAAGAAACACAACCACCAGTATTTATGGAGTGCTTACTCCGTGCCAAGCTTGGGGCTCAGTTATAGAGGTACAGAGTTGAATAATATAGAGATAGTCCTTAACCTCATGGAAATTGTAATATTGTGTAAAAACAATAGTTAATGTCAGAAGCAAATAATATCCCTAGGCCAGCAGTGAGATATAAAGGCATCTGAAGACAAAAAGAAAAAATCTGACAATCATGATGTCATCTTAAGAATATCCTAATATCTTTTGTGTGATATGACCTATACAGTTCTAATTTTTGTACCAATATTTCATAACAGTCCCATATTCAGCGATATTTATTAGGTACTAACTATATTCTAGGCACTCTGAGGAAAACATGAAGAAGACCAATATAGTCCCTGCCCCCGTGATTCATGCATTCTATCTAAACACTAATAGAACGAACAAAATATCTGGGCCACAAAAGTGTGGTTCATATTATATTATTTGTATATTCTGCATTATTGCAATTTTTGAATTTTGTTATATCAAACACACTCCTAAAAATTATGCTATTTTCTGGCCAAGCTCTTTGATACATAGAAAGAGATGCAGATTATGTGGGTAGTCAGAGTTAGATTATGAATGAACTGCAAGAATGAAAGAGCAGACCTTGGGATTTCCGGTGATGTTTTCAATGGACCACCAGAGCATCTCACTATTCATATAATGAGCATTGTGAAAAGAGCACCGCACTTGAAATCAAGAGTTCGTGGTGGACCCTTTGCCGTGAAACACTGCCGTGTGGTTTTGGGTCAATGACTGTAGACCTTCTGTCTCCTATAAAAACAAGAATTTCAGCTCTGCTCCGCTCCAAAGATCGGTAACTCTCTGATCTATTTTTCCCATATAGTTGTTATTGAAATTCCTCGGTGACTTCTGAAAGTTTAAATTTAGTAGAGAGAACCGGCTATCTAGATACAGAACTGTCCGTCAAGTCACATGTTACTACTATTCATTTCAGCAGCAAGAACATGAGCAGCAAAGTACATTTGCTAATTAACCAGGGTTTCTTTGTGTTTAGGCAAACAGGATTTGGGGCACTAGCCTGGTAGGATCACTGACTCTGAAAGCCTGTTTTAGCCACTGTTTCAGAAAGAACACTGAGCTTCAATTTCAGGATGTTAGCCCTGGCACAGGGACTGGGACATAGAGGGGTGGTGCTAAGGCGCGTGTGGCCTTTGTAATTCTGCTCACCCACAGACCTACAGACTCAAAGTCCTGGAGGAATTTGCCTTCCAAATCTTTTTTTTTCCTGCAGCAGAGCATGAATGGCTTCGGCCTTAGCCACTGGGGAACCCCTGGGGATGAAGGGTTTGCAATTTAGTCACCTTAAAAGCCACCAGGCTGTTTAGGGAGTTTTCTGAGCTTGAAAATGTAAGTAGGAGTCAAGCAAAATGAAAAATCTAAAGATGTTATTGAAGTCCCCCCAGCAAATATTGGTGCTTTAAGAATATCAGAATACTTTTTGGAGGGGAGACCATCTAATTGCTTCTCACCAGGGAGCCTTGCACACGTCACCTCTGACAGCACCAAATTGATGGCTCACTCCTTAAACCCCAGGTGAAGAAGGATGGCATGGGCTAATAAATATTAATGAGGCCATCTCGGGCATCAATATTTATAAAGAACTATTAATGTGTAAAAGACAGAGGGCAATGGGGGGTGGGGGCGAGGGATAGAGGGCACACTGCCACTGGCTGCAAAGGAATTCCTGCCCCTCGCTGAAAGGCACCTCCCCAGGTACCCTTTCCCCACTCCCATCCGTACCAGGCCTCGTTATTTAGAGAGCCAACTTCTTTTTACAAAAGGTACATTTTGATTACTCATAGTTGAATATCTCTTCCTCCCACCTTCGTGGTAAATATCTAACCCAGCATGACATTTCCTGCACCCCTGTGGATTCCCAAGTTCTTCTGGTATCTGTCATGGCTGTTCAGGTAATGCAAGCACTTTTTAATATTAGCCTGAGTAAAACACGGTGTGAAGGTGAGTCTGTTGTTAGTAAGATTAAATGTTGTAAGGCTTGCTGGTAGGATTAAATGAGTGAATGCACATGAAGTCCTTAGCACAGCCTCAGACATATGGGAAGCATTGGTACACTTCACTAGCAAATTCATCAGGGCTCTGGCAGGAACCAGATGGCACGTTCAGACTAAATAATCCCAGGAGGGCTTAATAAAGGGTCTACAGGAATTTACAAAGGTATGGACAGCATTATAAGGGGTAAGGACGAGGGATACTGCAGTAATGTGGGGACACTGAAGGTAAAAGCCCTCAATGAGTTAGGGCCAGGGCAGGGAGTGGTTCGCTGAACCCAGACAGGGCTGCAGGGATCACCGCCCTGACCAGAGCTGTGGCTTTCCCCAGAGGAATACAGCCAGCCCACGTGATCTGAAGGGAGGGAGCACCACACCCTGGGGAATAAATGCTGCTCCTTGTCTCTCCTCCTTCCCCCTCCCTCGATTCCCACCAGCACCTCCTTTCAGCTGAACCCAACTAGAAGGGAACCTGTTTTTACAGTCCACAGGGGTCAGCCTTCCAGGGCTTAAAATAGGAGGGACAGGCAAGCAGAAACTACCCAGGAGAGCTAGCATTAAACTCTCACCTGTTTAGGGGCACCCAGGTGGCTCAGTCAATTGAGTGTCTGACTCTTAATTTTGGCTAGGGTTGTGATCCCCAGGTCATGGGATCGAGCCCTACGTTAACTCCACGCTCAGCATGGAGCCTGCTTAAGATTTTCTCTGTCTCTCTCTCCCCCTCTGTCCCTCTCCCCCATGCATGCTCTAACAACAACAACAACAACAACAACAACAACAAAATAAAATCTTACCTGTTCTGACTAGCTGAGGAGACAACTAGTCAATCTAAGTTAAAGACACATCTGAACTACCAACTAGCCTATGAGACCCAGCATGGGAATCAGGAATGTTCCCTGGCGGGGGGGTGGAGGGGGAGGGTGATCACTTCAGTAAATAAATAAGAAACCGCATTTAGTTAGTGCCTCAGTTATATGTAAATAAGTACTTCTAAACCAAATGAGAGTTTGAAAACAATTTGTTTTCTTCGAGTAGTGTATGCTTCCTCTTTTATGCTACTCATTCAGCAGACAGAGATAAAATTTACTCAGTGCTCTTCTGAATTCATCCTAATTCCTGATCCAGTTGAATCCCATTGAATAAAAATTCTATTCTGATACATTTCAAAGATTCAATCAAATAATTCTGGGATATTCAAGACCTGGAAGTTGTATTACTTTGTGTGTATTACTTTGTCAGGGCTGCCACAACAAAGCATCACAACTGAATGACTTGGAAATATATCGTCTCACGCTTTTGGAGGCTAGCCGTCGGCGATCAGGATGTCTGCAGGGCTATGCTCCCTCTGTAGGCACTAGCAAAGAATCTGTTCTAAATCTCTGTCTTAGTTTCTGGTAGTTCCTTGACTGGTAGCAGCGTATTCCAATCCTCACATGGTGTTCTCCCTGTGTGCATATCTGTCTCTGTGTCCAAATTTTCTCTTTTTATAAGGACACCAGTTATATTGGATTGGGGCCCACCCAAATGACCTCACTTCAGCTTGATTACCTCTGTAAAGATCCTATGTCCAAATAAGGTCACATTCTGAGGTACTGAAGGTTAGTACCCCAACATAACTTCTTGGGGGGCACAATTCAACTCCTAACAGAATTCTTTGGGCTAGCGTGTCCTCCTCAGGCAGACAGTAAGAGCTGGCTGTGGGGTTATCTCTGTGTCCTGCCTTCATGAAGGAGAGCATCTTCCTGTGGGGAATGATAGGCTATAGCTGGGGGCAGCTTCACGAAACCTGGGGCCCCAGATGAGATGACTCCCTGATATTAAGAAACAAAGAGTAAGAGCAAAATTAATATAAATCAACCATTTAAAAGGGAATCCAGGGTTGCGTGTGAGAAAACAAAGCAGTTGATGTTATAGTAGCAGCAGGGCTCAGAGCCCCTTAGGGACTTGCAGAAGGAAAGCCTCTCCTGGGCACTCTTGGAAGCAGACCAGCCATCAGTGCCCCCCCACCCCCCACCATAAAGCTTCTGAGAGCCCACAGCACATCTAGGCGAAATCAGAACCTATTTGCAACAGTTTCCACCAACAACCCCGAAACAATTTGAACATGCTTAGCCTATTACTTTCTCACCAGCCTCTTGCCCCTAAAATCCTTGGTCAGTGACAAAAAAGCAACTTGTTTTCTCTTCCTCTCCCTGGTCCCGTCTTCTTCCTGCCCCTCCCTGGCCCCCAGTATCTCCTACCCTTTCTTGTATGTCTTCTCCCTTACTGTTAAGCACAAAAATGAATGTTAATATTTCCCAGGATTTTGTCCTTGGCCCATCCACTGTTCTTCTTTTGTGCAGTCCAAGGATAACCTTACTCAGTGTCATGATTTCAACCACAGTCTATATTCAATCTCTCGGTTCTCCGTGTCTGTGTCAGAGCTCTGCATTGTCTCTGTTAAACTACTTGCTACAGTGAATGTTTTCATCTTTTTCACTAAACCATCTCTTGTTTGTCATTGTATTTCCTGGTGCCTCAGAATGATTGACATGGTTGTCAGTCAATAAATATTTGCTGAATTGTACGGTATAAAACGACTCCAAAATATTTATCTTGATACCCCTCCTAAGCTTCAGACGCCTCCTTACATCTGCCATCTTGCTGTTCCATGGGTGCGCATGTGTTCAAAACTGGACCACTCCCAGTCTGCTTTGCTATCTCGGGATGGCCCAACCATTGCCCTCACTGCTCACACTGGAAACCCAAGAAGCCATACTTTGTTCCTCTCCCCTGCACCCTCCATTTTCAGTCAGTCATGAGGCCCTAAATATTTCTCACACTTACCCCTTCTCCAGTCCACCCCCCGCTAGAGTGCAGGCTCGTGCATCCATTTTGTTCACCTGCAGGATTCCTGGTACCTGCAATTGAGCCTGCCACATAATAGGTGCCCCAACATATTTGTTGAATGAATGAATCCCACTAACACTGTCTATTTCAGTTATCTGGGCTGCTTCACAAACCTACCCTAAAGCAACACTCATTTATTATTCTGATGGGTGGTTCGTGGGCTGGTCTTGCCAGGGCTCACTTAGCAGTTGTAGGCGGAGGGTTGCTGGAATGACTATCTGACTGGGATGCTCAGTTCTCCACCTTGTCTCTCATCATCCAGTTGGCTTGCCTGACTTCTGGGTAGCATGGTGGTCTCAGAGTTCCAAGAGGGAGAACCTGAAGCTGCATGGCCTCTTGAGGCCTAGGCTTGAAAGTCACAGAAGGTCATGTCTACTGCACTCTACTGATAAAACCCTGTGACAAGACGAGGGCAAATTCAAAGGTGTGAAGGATAAACACCTCTTCGTCAGAGGAGTGGCGATGCCACATCACAAAAGGGTGTGGACACAGGAAGTCCTGGGTCACTAGAGAACACCCACATCATCTCTCTCCCAGTTACCTGCAGCAGCCACCAACCTCCCGAGCTAATGCACCCTTCAGATCTGTTTTCCACATAGCTTCCAGAACCATCCTCGCAAAGCAAAGATCTGACCCTGCTGTCAACTCCCTTCGTTTTCTTCCAAAAGGTAGAAGCTGCCAAAAAGGACAGCCTTTGAATAGCAAACGGTTAGCTGTAATTACGGCTCCATCTACCTTCCAGTGACAGTATTTTGGTGCAGTGCAGAAGGAAACGCACGGACATGTGCACCCACTGGCCTGCTCAGGCCGCGGTGACGAGGCATCGAGACACCCCCACTGAGTGCGGGCGGCAGCAGCCTGCAGTTGCTTTTACAATTTGGCCATCTCCCCATTTTGACTGTGAGCTGAAATCTCGCAAAATGGGGAGTGGCAAGGGGGCAAGCTGAACAGAAGGGAGGTTCTGCGCATGCACACACACACACACACACACACACACACACGCACACACGCCAGGCGGTTGGGAAAAGGCAAAACCTGCGGGAAGAAGGGTGGCAAGGGGAACGCAGCCGGGATCTCTCTCCCTCCTGCTTCAGTTCTCTTTCGGTAACTAAGAACATCCACAGAAGCTGGAGTGAGGGAGAGTGTGCGCTTTCCTTATCTTTTTATTCGTTGTTAATTTCAATTTACGGATTGTCAGCGTTTGAAAGCTATGGCAGGCGTCTTCAATGCTTTTGCTAACGAGCTTCTCAGCGCCAAGTTGCCATCATTAGCATCGTGGGGAAGTACTTCCCCAGCACCCACCAAATGCTCCCGGGTAGTGTTGCCTGGTTCTGTTTCTGCACAGGCTGTGTCCTCAGAGCACCCAGCAGGAGATGATGGAGAATCCTGAGATTGAAGGGATGCAGGGATGGCCTAAGGTGCAGGAAATGCATCTCTGCAGATTCCATATCCCTGGTGCATGGTTCACGTTCCAAGCTGTGAGATGAAGGAGGAATGGCAGGTGGCTCCTGTTTACAGGGCAAGTGGGCAGAAGGGGGATCAGCTCAAAATACACCCCATCCAACCTTTTCTTGTAGGCCTCAGCACCAGGGAGCACTTGGAGGTTCTCACTGTTCTCAACAGAATGACAGAGGAGAGGGTGTTAGCAGTTGAAAGGAAGAAATAGGTGTGGGTCTAGGACAATGGGAAAACCAGAAAAAAGGAGGTGCACTGGGGACAATCAGGATGGGGCACCCAGAGCCAGGGCTCCTATGTTTGAAGCCTGGGTGTTTCCTTACCCTTCCTGGCAAGGTGATGGGAGCTAGAATGCCCATGTGGTGGCCACCAAGACAGGCAGCCCTAGGGCTTCAGAAATCTGGGACCTTGGAAGCTGAAGACACTAGAAGACAACAGACATGGAATGGAATGGAATGGAATTAGCCTGGGGGCCCCAGACACATCTGCCGGCTAACTCTGCCTTTGCTCCTGCTTGTAACTGGAACCGGAGATAGAATCTTGGCAAGTGGGGATGCCAGCACAGCACGGAACACGGTTTTCTAATGTAACCAAGGTCTCTTGCTCTACCAGGTGGGTACAACAACCTCCCGCCCCTGGAGTGGAGGCCCCTCATGCCTCCATTAGCAGGAAGTCCACACCGTCCCTCATCAGGGCATGGAATCCCAGAGCCCTGGGGGGCTTCCCCAGTGCAAGGGATCAGTCCTATCACACCTACCTCATGGGAAGAAACCATAAATCCGGTCATCCCATCAAAGGCACCTCTTCTCTGCCCTTTTTGCCACCGCATGACATCACTGGAAGACCATTATCTCCGCACTTGGAGAAAAACCCCACATCTTCAGCAAACTCCAAGCTTCATATGGCAGTGATTTGGGGGAAGGACTGACTCTCCTCCATCTGCCCTAGAATTCTAGCCCCCCAACCCCTATGTGTTTCCATAGTAGTATCCTTACCTACTTTTAGGTAATCTCTACACCCAACGTGGGGCTCAAACTCATGATTCTGAGATCAAAAGTCTCATGCTCTTCTGACTGAGCTGGCCAGGTGCCCCTCCATAGCAGACTTCTTAATCACACCTCTTTGACAGCCCTTTCCACATAGCCTCGCTATTATTTCTCTAAAAATCTCTTTCTCTGTCAGAACTTGTATACAGCGCCTGATGTATATTGTGTTCATTGACTGAATGAATGAAAGAACGTTACTTTAAGAAACATCTAAAATCCCGGCTTATATTTATATAGACCTGCAATATAGATAACAAAAGTAGGCTAAAATCTTGAAGTTACACAGGGGGCATCAAAAGATGTTATTTCATTCCCTTGCTTTGATAATTAGAAAAATATATATTCAAATATTTTTAAAGAGATAGATGGCTTCTTCAGTCCTCTACAGTTATCTGTTCAAGCGGCTTCTAGGATTTTACATGAGGAACCTGAGGCTCGGGTTGGTTGACTTGACCAAGGTCGCACAGCTAAAAAGCCAAGGAGGTAGGTCCTGTACTGAGTCTCTCTGCCTCCAAGCCTCTTTCCTCTAGGCCACACTGATTTCCTTGTGATCCCTCACTTAAAACCATTGATTTATTTGTTTGCTAATTTAAGCTCCTAGCCTAGAGTAGGCACTGTTTTAGGACTTATGCATAAAAGGATACAAAAAAAATCTATATCTCCTGCCTGGTGGGTCAGAGAAGGCTTACAGAGCAGTAGCATCTGAGCTAGGCCTGCCTCTCCTGATTAAGCCAGTAAATCCCCTTTTCGACAGAAGCTAGCATGAGCAATGATATGTAACTTGCAACTAAAAGTTTCCTCATACATGTTATATGGATGTAGCAGAATTTATTAACCAATCTGATATTGCTGGACATTTACGTTGTTTCTAAAATTTCACTATTAATAATAAGATTATGATGAACCTTTTATTTTATGTATGTATTTATTTATTATTATTTTTTAATTTATTCATCTTGGATGACAGAGAGACCAGCGTGAGTGGGGGAGCAGAGAGGGAGACACAATCTAAGCAGCTCCAGCCTGCTTAGCACAGAGCCTGATGTGGGACTCAAACTCACTGACTGTGAGATTATGACCTGAGCTGAAGTCGGACGCTTAACTGACCGAGCCACCCAGGTGCCCCTATGATGAACCTTTTTAAAAAAAGATTTTATTTTTAAGTAATCTCTACACCAAACATGGGACTCAAACTCACAACTCTGAGATCAAGAGTCACACGCTCCACTGACTGAGCCAGCCAAGTGCCCCTATGATGAACCTTTCTGCATATGCCTGTTTGTATACGTGTCTCAAAGCATTGAGGATACGTCTTTGGTCTGTTACCATGTTGCCTTCCAGAAAGATTTGGATCAATTACTCTTCCGCCATAATTGCAAAAGAATGCCAATTTCTCCCCAATAACCTACTTCCTAATTGCAAGGCCCTGTATAAGGATCAGGATAATATGCATAAAAATACTTTACAAATAGTTATTAAATTTTTACCTATTATCAAAGAGCTTTCCTCTTAAGAAGGGAAACTATTATGTTTTGGGTGCTTCCTATGTGCTGGGCACTATACTAAGAACTTCCCATGCATCATGCTTTTTAAACTTCGTAACAACTCTTTGAGAAAAGGACTATTTTTTATTGAAATATAACTGACATACAATATTCTATTAGTTGCGTGTGTGTATAACACAATGATTTGACTTTTGTAAACACTGAAAACTGATCACCACAATAAGTCTAGCTACCGTCTGTCACCTTACAAAGTTAATTCAGTATTATTCACTGTTCTGAAAGGGACTCTTATTATCCCCATTTCATAGGGGAAAAAACCGAATTGAAGTAATTTGTCCAATTTGCAAAGCCAGCATGGGAACCCAGATCAGTCTGATTTCAGCTTCTCACTCTTACCATTGCTTATGTTAAGCGGAATGTCTAAGTATGAAATCGCGGGGGCATCAGACACATAACAGTTAACGATACTACCAGGCAAAGTTAGGTACTAGGTAAGTTATACAGATGGCTATGTAAGGTAAATGTGTGCCTTAGCTAGGGTGACCCAGCCCCGGCTCTCAGACGGCAGGTGAAGGTGAAAACATACGTAGCCTGGCAGATAATACTCCTCAAAGACATTTCTCCCTCGTTTCTTTTCCACTGCCAGGCACCCCCCAACTCAGTGTGGGCATCCCTTCCTCACCGAAGACGGTGCTGCGGATCGTCCAAAACTTCCTCATGTCATTTTCATCAAAATTCCCTGGTTCATAAAAAAAAACTCAGAAGGTGTTAAGATTCTTACTTGTTCTTGAGTCCTTGATTATTACAAGTCGTTGATTTGGGTAATAACTATTACCCAAAAAAGACTAGTTTTTTTTTCCCCTATCTACTCCCCTTGTATTTTTATTCAAACCAAGAAGCCTCGCTTAATTATAAAAGTAATTCATTTTCATGCTACTGCAAAATGAAAATATGAGTCAAATACACCAATTACATCTCTCTCCTTTTAGTAGCTATCCAGGTACTTTGAAAACCGCTCACAAGTCTTTGGAGACAGTCAACTGGCTTCCGGTCTCCTCCCAGACTGGTGCTCAGGTGCCCACGTCCCAACTTAGGGCTGTCAGTTAACACAGATCAGTCTTATCAGGCTGTGGGCCTGAGGCCTTGGACACACCTGCCACACTCCCATGTCATCTCTTTGGGACGAAGGGGGGTGAGCTGCCCACGTGATGTGCGACTTTGTAGCATCCTGGTAAAGAGATACAGGGACTCGACCAGTTCACCTAGATGACCTGAGGTCAGCTTCTATATCTGTTTCCTCATCTGCATATCGGTGAAAAATTACATTCTCGGGGCCTTTGTGGGTATTAAATGAGACATTGTATATTAAACTCTTCGCCCTGTGCTCGGCACGTATTGTGTTCAAAACATAATTGTATACGCGGCTCCACGCTGGGAACAAGAAGGGAAAAGATGTCCTTTCAAGACCCCTGTCTTGAACCTCAAACAGCTCTGCCTCTCCATTCCCTGGGCTCCGTATTCCTCTGAACCTTTGGGAAGCGGAAGGTAGCAACGAAGGAGACCACACCACCTCTTCTAACACTCTCAATGCCATCATCACAGATCCAAGCTCTGTCTCGCAGCTCTCCTCTACCTCAGCTGCCTGTTTTTGGCTACTACCTTTGTTCCTGCTTATATCATGCATTTTCCCCGAGAGAAAACCCAGAGGCATTCCTTGTTCTTCCTCTCGCTTGGCCTCCTGCACGGCTACAGTGCGAACAACAGTTGGAGTTGCAGGATTGAAGAAAAATAATGAAAATGATGAATTCATACCCATTTGCACATTAAAAAAACCTCTGCTTTCATCAAAGCAGAAGGTGAAAGAACATTCCTCATCTGCTTCAGGTTATTTAAAGTTACATTCTTATAACAATAGAGTTAATAAAAGATTGTGTACAATTCACTCTATTTTAAGCCAGATGTTCACAAAGCATGCTCTATAGAATACCTGTTCAGAAGAATGTTAGCAACACAACATTAAAGAAAATCCCTTGCTAGCAGAACATGGGAAAAGGTGGGCTAAGCAAAATTTAAATTGTAGGACTCTCTCAAGGCCACAAGATCAAAGTGCACACTGAATCTCCAATGGGGGTTATGGTGTGTGATATTTTCCAAATTGGACTTCAAGCTCTGTTTTTGAGGAACGTCTCAGAGGACTTGCGTTCTTCTCGACCCACTTTGGAAAACAGATACAAATCCAAGGAAGATCACATTTAATGACTGTTCTAGAAACAGAAGTGAGGCTGAGAATGATATACTTGAAGATAACCAGAGAACCTGTCCTTCTGTTGCCAGACAACAGGAATTTAAGAGGAAAGGGAGGGTAGTGGTTAGTCCTCTACCAAACTGGGGCAGTAGATTTTGGGGACAAAGCAGCACCTATGTAAAGAGCTCTTTTGCCCTGGACAGTTGTCACCGAAGGGGAAAATAAAACATGCCCTGAAAAGAACATATGCTACATAAACATGGTATGGTAGAGGGCAGAGGAGAATGGTGTGGGATATGTTGGGGGGAGTACATTCCTCTCTTCAGCTTTTTGGAAATATGGTAGAATTATGCAAAGGAACTAAGCCAGTGCCAGCGATTATTAAATAAAAGGTCCAACCATGTATTTCTGCAACAGTATACAAAAATCACTTCTTCGACCACATGGGAAAAAAAGAAAACTAGGAGTGCTTCGGTTTTGCCTCACTTAGACTTATAACCACTACACCTGAGTGACTCATACTTCTCTCCCTCCCTCTCTACGTATCAGTCATGCTACTCCTGCTCCTGAGGCCTCTGTCCTTGGCCACCGACTTCCCCCCCACCTCTGTCTCATCCCAACGTCAGACAGGATATATCCCTTGGTTTAGGGCTATTTCACTTGCCTGTGGCAACAAACGAACAAATGTATTGGTGCATCGCACTGAAGAGCTAAAGAGGAGTCTGGGCTCAGGCCCAGCGTGAGCAGCGTGAGGGGGCCTCAGTCAAAGTCATGAGGACCCAGGTCTCTCTGCTGCATCTTTTGGCTCCACTCTTCTGTGTGCTGGCTGGCTCCATACTCGAGCTCCACAGCTTGGCCAGATGGCTGTGGCCCCACATGCCCGGCAGATACAGCGCTCTCTTCCCCAGAAGTCCCTGCAGTGGTCACCACTGAATCTCATTGGCTCTGGCTGGGTCCGGTCGCTGAGCCAACATAAGCATTCCTATCTGCTCCTTGACTGACCTTGCCCTCCCTCGAAAATTTGATGAATTTTTCACTCAGTGATTAATGTCCTATTGCCTCTGTGTCTTGGTGAATTTCCCTATATTTTAAACAGGTTACAAATTATTCTAACAAAATAGTAAGAGTTATAAATGATACCTGAATAGGGTGGATACAGGTGGTTCGGGGTCGTGAAGGCCTGGCGCTGGAGGCACTGCCTGGATGGAAGGCACCTGAGAGTTGATTCTCCACGACGGTCCAGATGGCATTAGGGACCCTCTTCTCCCTCCGCGTCCTGAAGGAGAACAAGGGCACTGGGCTCTGTAGATCAGAGTAAACACAGGGTCTCGGGTCAAACGAGCAATGTGGGAGAAGCAGACTGTTTCTTGTTTTAGTACCTTTCTCTCCTTTTACCTGATCTTTAGAATATTCTAAAGTGTTCGGCTTTACTTTTCAACCATTCCCTGGTGGTTCATTATAGGATTAACCAGGCCAACATGCATAATCCACTGGTGTGAATTTTGTGGCTAGGGTTATGTTCTAGACTCACTTATGTTCGGTTCTGTGGCAGAAATACCAGACTCTTGCTGGCACAGTACCAATACCGGTAATATCAGGATCCAAGCTTCATCTGGCTGCTGTCTCCCCCTACCCCACACTTCTCAACTCACCAGCGTCCTTCTCCTTCACCCCACCTCTGTCTACCTCCCTCCCAGCCTACTCTGTCTGCTGTGCATCCCTCCAGGAGTATAAAATAGGGTCTCACGTAGAGGTTCCCCGGCTATCAGTGACAGAGGACATTACACTATCCCTGCAGCCTTTGTAGTTAAGGCCTCGGAGAGGTGGGCAGCCCAAGACCCTCCCCATCCCTCCATCCCATTCCTCCTGCTGGTAGCACAGCATGTAGATAGACATGCTGGGCTCCCCCACACCCACTCTGTCCTGTTGCCTTAGCAACGAGACTGAGAAAGTTGGGTTTCTTGGTATCCAAGGTTACACTGTGCTCAGACGACTGCTACATGTACAAATGGATCTCTAGTTCGGTGAGAGGTTTTAACTGTATACAGGTGGATACGAGTGACACAGCGAATCTGGGTCTGATCACAAGATTCCCTTTCGTTTGTGTAACTAGAACTCAGGGTTATCACTAGGATCATTTGCAATCAGCAGAAAGAGCTGCTTTCTTTCTTCCCAGGAGTAAGGAAAGTGGGTTCTTAAAGGCAGGGGTGAGAACTGGGGCGAGAGTTGATAGAAAGGGAGGGTCAATGTTATTATTTACTTTTTATTCAGTCACGTGAATTTACAAAAGAAGAGGACCGTGCATCTTTGCCCTTTACGGTTCATAGCCCAGGGTGTTTTTTGGGGTGGTCCCACAGACCATCTCCCCCAAGACAGCCAAAGGTCAAGCTGGTAGTCAAGGGACACACATAGCTCACCCCAGATACTCATCTGAGCAGAGGCAGCAGGCCCTCAAACCCAGAGTCTTTTGTTGCCTCAGCCCTGCTCTGCCTTCCCTGCTCTCTCCTGCCATGGGGGGGAAGCTTCTCTGGGCCCAGCTCTACCCGGGTTGTGGCCTCTCAGCCAAGCTCAGCCACACAAGCGTCCCAGCTGAGTTCCTGCAAGGAGGAACGGCTCCATGGGCCGTTGGATCCAGAGTGCCTGTCTTCTAGCTTGGCTCATGACAGACAGCCCTTGATGGTTTCCAGAGCAGTTCCACAGACATCTCATGCGATGTTGCAAAAATCCAAGGAGGAGGAAGGTACAGTTTATCCGGCCCATGTTGCAAGTGAGCAAACAGGGACTTAGAGCAGCCCACTTAGTAGCGTGGACCTGGTGCTTGTGGCCTGGGGTCCTCCTCTCCCTATCTCTTAGCCCCATGACCTGGGAACGTGGTCCTGCAGAAGGCAAATTTGCCATCCAGTTTTGAAGGAGATTTTGCAGACCCATTTTAGTTGGCATTCTCTCAGAGAAACTGGAAGAAATTAAAGACAACCCCACCAGCTGTAGTATTAAAGTTCTCAATAAGGAAGTTCATGGTCAGGGTGCCTGGATGGCTCAGACAGTAGAGTATGCAGACTCTTGATCTCGGGGTTGTAAGTTCGAGCCCCACGTTGGGTGTAGGGCTTACTTAAAGAAATAAAATCTTATAAAAAAAAAAAAAAGAGTTCATGGCCACAGTGACAGTATTTTCTGAACTAAAACACAGGATATGTGGTCTTACCAATGGTTCTTGCTAATTTCAGAACTTGGTCTTATGAAAAAGAAAGCTCATCAGATTTAAATCTCATTCAGTTATACATGTAACCAATTGCCATCAGTGGAAAAAATAAAATGACTTGGATCAGGATTATCCCAGAAAGTTGGGGCCAGTGGGGCTGCATTGATGATGCTATGAGGTATGAAGCCACACTTACTTATTTTTTTAAATTCACATTCTTTTTTTCTTTCAAGAAGATTAAGGTGATTTAAACAACTTCGATTAATCCTTTTGTGAATACTGAAATCAAGTTTAATAGAAATTGATTACTATAGGTTTCTTCTAAGAAACCTGGCAGGATTAATATTTAAGAGGAAGTGCAGAACTCTGATCATTAACGATACTCTTTTCAAAAACTCAGATTAGGAAATTAGTAAAGTCAACAGTTCAAACACGGAAAAAAAGTGATCTTCGATTAATGTCATGATCCATTTTTCTTTCAAAACTTTCAAAGGAGGGGCGTCTGCGTGGCTCAATTGGTTAAGCGTCTGACTTCTGCTCAGGTCACGATCTCATGGTTCGTGAGTTTGAACCTCACATCAGACTCTCTGCTGTCAGCATGGAGCCTGCTTCGGATCCTCTGTTCCCCTTCTCTCTCTCTCTGCCCCTCCCCTGCTCGTGCTCTCTGTCTCTCTCAAAAATAAAAAATAAACATTAAAAAAAACAAAAAGCCTTTAAAGGAAACTTGATCTTTGTTTTCAGGGTTGTTGTTGTTTTTTTCTTCTGGTTTCCTTTCAAGGAAGTTTCAGAAAGATTTAAGAAACATGTAGGTCAGGCAAATGTCTAGAATTTTGAAGAATGAGATTATAAATTCTTTGCCACCAGATCTTTCCTCACAAGAAAAGCTGGTGACAACAACGTGCCAGGGACTTTATTTTATGACAAATAGAAACAGTGAAGTTTTAGCATTAATTTGAAAAAGCTATGCTCCAGAAACATGGAAACACAGCAGCCAAATCATTTCTTAAAGGTTTTAAAATTAATAAAAACCTAATTGCAATATAATTTTATTACATTTTTATATTGCTTGTAAAATTACAATTACACAAATATGAAAACAGGCTTCTGTTACTTGACTGTCTCATTTTATGCTGTTCTTGGGACAATTTATCCTTAAATACAATACTAAGCAGCTTTAAGTTGCCTATTTTACAACATCAACAAAATTAAGCTCCCTGTGTCTTAACCTGGAGTATTTTACGAGAAAACATTCTTCAGATTTAATAAGTGTTTTATGGATTTAAAGGGAATCGAAATAGAGTCGCATGATAGTTTTTTTTTTTTTAAATAAGATTTGCATTCTCTGTAGGTGACTATAAAAAAAAAAACCCAAAATTTAAACTCCGAACCATACATACGGAGGCTCCTTAAATACACGTTTGTTCTTGCTTGATCTTAAAGATTGTAAATTACCCACCACCACATCTAGTTCATTTGCAGCCTCGTGCCCAGGGGCTTAAGTTTCTTCCCACTTTGGAGATGCCCTGTGTAAAACCTATTTACACAAATATTCAAAAACTCGCAAAGTGCGTACAAGGATAGCTGCCTCTTCCCTGCATCTGACGGGTGTTAAGGATTTTCCACCCTGAGCAGTTGAGACACAGTCTCTTCGGGAGTCCAGGTCTGAGGTAATGAATCCACTTACTGGAGAAACGATTCACCAGAGAGAAACCCGGTACAAAATGTATCCAAGTTGAATCAGATTCCCAAAACAGCCACCAGATTTGCCCAGATTTGACTCTATGACCGACACAACCAACAGCAGTTGAAATGGGTCACAAACACAGCTTGTGTGACAAAAGCGACCAGATTTTGGGCACTGCACCAAGACCTTTCTTCTCCTCCGCACTTTGTCTTTGGCCAGGCTACGCACCAGCACAATTGGACCTTTGTTCCACGGCCCACCCAATAGTCAGTGGGGCTTCCTATTCTTGTGTTTTTCCTCCATCTGCACAAAAACCAGCCCTCCTCCTACCCTCTAAATCAAGATTCATGCCGTGGGCAGCAGCTTTTGCTAATAGAACTTGAACTTGAAGGATGAAAGAGGACACAGAATTGAGTTGCCTTTTGAGGGGTTAATTGAACTTAATCCCGGATGGAATGAATGGCTTGAATGTCACTGCCCTCCTCTTCCCGTCCCCACACTCCTGCTCCCAGTGCTGTGATGCTGGGTTCCTGACACGCTGTCCTAATGCCAGCTTCTTCACAGAGACTTTGCACAGCACATTTGTTCTCTCTGATCTGCACTTCCGAGTTCAGCCAGTTATTTGTCCATGAGCTCGACACATTTCCTGATCTTTTACCGTGGGCCAGGCATTGTGCTGGGATGCAAAGATCCATTCATTCAACCCATTAATTATCAATATTTGTTAGGCTACTATTGTGTGTTCTAGGTGCCAGTTACACAGCAGAAAACACAGCTGGCTTCATGGGGCTTATAATTTATGGGGAGTGTGGCAAAGACAAATTTACAAATTACATATATAAATCATATACCATGTTAGGTGAGTGCCTGAAGAAAAATATGCCTGGGAGAGAGATAAAGTGTTGGATAAACTTAAAACTGGGGGGGGAAGGGGGCGCGCCTGGGTGTCTGAGTTGGTTGAGCAACTGATTCTCGATTTCAGCTCAGGTCATGATCCCAGGGTTGGGGGATAGAGCCCCAGGTTGGGCTCTGTGCTGAGCATGCAGCCTGCTTGAGATTCTCCCTCTCTCTCTCTCTCTCTCTCTCTCTGCCCCTCTTCCCTGCTCACTCACTCTAAAATAAAATAAATTAAAATAAGGTGGTTAGGGAAGGGCTCACTGTAATGAGGAGCATCTACAGATGTGTGGGGCAGAGCCCTGTAGACAGAGGAATAGCCATGCCAAGGCCCTGAGGCACAAGAGTGTTTGGAAAGACCGGTGAGGCGCCAGTAATGTGGCTGGGACTGCGTTAATGAGGGGGAGAGCGGTGGGAGGTGAGATTGGGAAATAGGTAGAGGCAGATCATATGGGCCTTACAGGATGTGAGAAGCACTTTGACTTCTCAAAGTGAAACGGGGAGCCATCTGAAGGTTTTAGGGCAGAGGAGGGACATAACGTGCTGGGGTAACAACTGACTGGCTGGGGATCGCGGGAGGCAGAAGCAGGAAGATCCGTGGAGGCCCCCGCAGTAGGAGTGACAGGCCGATGTTGCGGAGCAGGCGGGGGGGGGGGGGGGGGGGGGGGGAGGGGTGTCCAGGTGGTAGGGAGCATCGGAAGTCCAGATATATTTTGAGGATGGAGCTAATAGGATTTGCTATGGATCAGATACGGGACGAGGAAACAAGGAAAGGAGGTATGACTCCGGTTTTAGGCCTGAAATCTGGGACAATAAGAACGAGATGCAAATACGTGCCTTCAAAGAGACGGCTAACGAGGGCCCTTGTGGCAGGAGCGCCTGCTGTCCCAGCATGAGGCCGCGGGGAAGTCGCCAGGATGCCTCGGAGCAGCCAGGGCTGGCTGGGGCCTGGGGCAGGGAAGGCACTGCACCAGGGTCGGGGTCGCCAGGCGGCCGAGGCGGGGAGGATGTTGCAGACTCAGAATCCACCAGGGGCCTGCTGCTCCGGGGGGCGGGTGGCTGGGCAAAGCAGGAGTGGCCACCAACGATGGCCCCGGTGCTGCTGGACTGACGCGACAGTCCCTAGCCGTCCTTCCGCGGTTGGAGAAGCCAGGCCCGCCTTTCACCCCTTCCGGTGCAGGGAGGACCACGTGACAGTCCTGGCCAATGACACGTAAGCTCGTGTGGGTGGGTCTTTGCGGCAGAAACGTGCTCCGCCCTCCCGAGGCAGGCGTTCCTTCGGGCGGCTCGGGCGGCTCGGGCAGCTCTGGCTGCTTCCGGGAATGCAGACGCAGAGTGCCAGCAATACGCGTGCACCTTCGAGCTGGCAAACCCACGTGCTAAGTCAGGAGGATGTAGAGGGAAGGTGGAAGAATGAGTCTTGATGAGGGTGAGCTGTTGCTCCCACTCTGATGGCCTGCTTCTAGACCTCTCCTAGGTGAGGTCATGAAAGGTCTGTGCTTGCGGAAGCCTCTGTTAGTTGGATGTTCTGTAAGTGCCCAAATCGTTCCTAAGTAATGGAGCCAGAAGCCTTGCAGACCTTGAGAGTTGCTCCAACCTGTGGGCGATGGGGAACCCGCTGAAGGGTTTTTGGGGGAGTAATGTGATCTGATTTCTACTTTAGAAAAATCTGGCAGCAACATGGGAGGTGAACTAGAGACTGGAGGCAGGGAGGCCCAAATGCAAGAGAAGGACCAGCGGTGTGGAGGGCCCTGTGTGCCAAAAGCTGGAAGACTCTTAACCTTGGGCACCTCTTCCATGCCTTCTCTAAGGTCCCTCTCTACTTGTGGGAGAAGCAGAAGGGGCAAGAAGAAGTTTCTCTAATCATTGCCTTTTCTTTCTGTAGAGATTTCAACGCTACATAACAAATTAGCACAAATATAGCAGCCTACAGCCACACGCATTCATTATCTCAGAATCTCCAGTGGGGTCCGAAGTCCAGGTGTAGATGCACTCTCTGTTCAGGGTCCCACCAGGCTGAAATCAAGACATCAGCTGCGTGTGATCTCAGCTGGAGCTCAGGGGCCACTTCCAAGTTCAGTTAGTTGGCAGAAATCAGTACTGGGTCTTTTAGGACTGAGGTTTCTGCTTTCTTGCCAGCCATCAGCCAAAGAAGCTCTCAGCTCCTGGAGGTCTCCCCGGGTCCTTGTCATGTGCCCCCATAAGCAGTTCTCAACATGGCAATTTGTTTCCCTCTTTGAGGCCAGTGGGACAAATCTTTCTTGCCAGTCCAGCTAAGATGGAAGTTGTATGTAACACAAAGGAATCACAGGCATGACTATCCCATCCCATTCCCAAGTCCTCTTCATATAAGAGAAGGGGATTAGACAGAGAATATATACCAGGGGGGTGGGAATCTTGGGGGCCATGTGGAATTCTGACCACTCTACCCATTATTCTCTTTTCCTCTCCTTTGCTCCTACTCTCTGCACTCATGTGGGACCTAATCTCTATGTAGTTCCTACCTCTAGAAAAATGTAAGTCATATTTTGGCATAGGAAGTTTCTTGTCAAAAGGGAATTTGAAGTGAATCAAAGGAACCTGACTAGAACTAAACCTCCCTCATTGGCCAATATGAAGTCCATTAGATTTGTTTGCCAAACTATAGTATTCATTGTATTCTAGGTATTGCTGTTGAATGATTTATATACACGATGTTATTTGATTCCCTCAACATCTGTTTGAGAGGAGCATTGGTGTCCCCATTTTACAGATGAGGAATCTGAGACTAGAAATGGAGGCACTCAGGCTCACACAAGTGGCAAGCTGGGGAGGCAAGTCTTTTCAAAGGCCTGCTCTTCACCATGCCATATTACCTCTGGCTGTCCCTTCACCAGTATGTGTGTGGTGGCCTGGGGGTGAGAAGCAACAAAGGCACCACTCAGAATGACATTCCTCCATTGCATTAAGTAGAAAACGCACCATCTTCCAAAGTTATACACATCCAGTGTCTCAGATGGGTTCCTTTGGCTTCTCTCTGTGATGAACAGCGTCTGACATTTTCAAATCGGCCTTGACACATCCTCATCAGAAACACAAATTTGAATGAAAGAAGAATTTTAAGCCTCAAAAATCAGAAAGAAGACTTCTCAGCCTGCTTCCTGTTCATGAAAGGATTTGGGCCTCTACCAGTAATTATCAAAATGTTGAGACCTCGATAACTTCCCCATCAAGTATGAGGTAAATAAAAGTGTCTAATCTACTGCCCAGGAACTTTATGATTGTGTTTCACGGACTGAGTATTGGGGGCTGCCAACTGGTTGAGATGGAATATTCCGTGCAGCAGTGCAATGCATCCGTCTCTATGGAGGCTCCAAACGGGGGTGGTATGAAGACATATTAAACTATAAGACCTAAGTGCTGGTTTATAACTTAAAAGGAATTGCATTTGTCTTCAAGAACAATAGAGAAGCTTTCAACCAATTGAGTCAAACCCAAGAGAGACTTGTAAGAAACGTCTCATAGAGGCGAAAATATCTCACAGGTGATTGACTATCACTGAAAATCTCATTGAGGTTCTAAAAAAGCCGAATGCATCCATTGTGGGATAAACTGTGGACTCGACTCATTGCAGTTGACAATACCTCCCTGCCTCTACTTCTGACACCGAGCCAGTCTGTCTAAGGAAAGGAGGGCCATCCTTTTAGTCATCTCAAGGCAGGAGCCACTGTGGCATCTGTGGAGGGCCTGCGGGCACAGCATTAACATCTCCTTCGGCCCTAAACATGGGTACATGACCAGAGACACTTTGAGACCCCAAGAAAGAATTAGGACATGGCCATGTTTCCCATGCCCCACAAATGAAATCTTAACCCTGGGCTGTTTTGTGATCAAACTGTCTTCCATGTAGACCTGGTGAACATATAACAAACGTCTCTTCCACTTCCCCCAAGGTAATGGAAGTAGAGTTTTGACTTCACCTCTACCTTGCTATACAGCTTCTTCTCTTTTTCCCTGGGCTTGTCGCTTTCCAATGCATTTCTAACGGAAAGAGCCAGGGAGACCACTGTGTGTTTTCCTTAAATGAGAACCAGCATGGAAGTATGGGATGAGGTGGCAGTGACTCGTGTTTGCCCTTCGCTAAACCAGGTGTTTAACTGACTTCTTATTTAGTTACACAGCAGGTTGGAAATCCTTGTTTACGACAATATATTATGCTCTTGTTGATACATTTGATTAAACCTAGTTTGATTTTCTATGATAAACATTACATTTTTTACAAAAAAGTGCATTTTATCCTTAGTAAAAAATGGCACAAAAGTAGACACATAGAGCAATGGAATAAGAATAAAATAGAATAGAAAACCCAGAAATAAAGCCACAATTTTACAGTCAATTAATCCTCGACAAAGGAGGAAAGAATATACAATGGGAAAAACAGTCTCTTCAACAAATGGTGTTGGGAAAACTGGACAGCAACATCCAAAATGATGCAACTGGACCACTTTCTTACACCAAGCACAAAAATAAACTCGAAATGGATTGAAGACCTAAATGTGAGACCCCAAACCATAAAAATCCTGGAAGGGGGCATTGGCAGTAATGTCGTTGACGTTGGCCATAGCAACATTTTTCTAGATAGGTCTGTGAAACAAGGGAAATAAAAGCAAAAATAAACTATAGGGACTACATCAAAATAAAAAGTTTTTGCACAGTGAAGGAAACGTCAACAACAAAATCAAAAAGCAACCTACTGAATTTGCAAATGACATATCCAATAAAGGGTTAGTATTCAAAATATATAAAAACTGATACAATTCAATACACCCCAAAATGAATAATCTGATTAAAAATGGGCAGAAGACATGAATAGACATTCCTCCAAAAAAAGATATACAGATGGCTAACAGACACATGAAAAGATGCTCAACATCACTCATCTTTAGGGAAATGCAAATCAAAACTACAATGAGATATCACCTCACACCTGTCAGAATGGCTAAAATAAAAAAAAAAAAATAGAAGAAAAATCGTGTTGGCGAAGATGTGGAGAAAAAGGAACCCTTGTGCACTACTGGTGGGAATGTAAACTGATGCAGCCACTCTAGAAAACAGTATGGAGCTTCCTCAAAAAGTTAAAAATAGAACTACTCTATGATCCAGTAATTACACTATTGGGCATTTACCCAAGAAATACAAAAACACTAATTCAAAGGGATACATGCACCCCTGTCTTTATTGCAGCATTATTTACAATTTCCGAATTATGAAAGCAGCCCAAGCGTCCATCATTTGATAAGCAGATAAAGAAGATGTGGTGTATATACATACAATGGAATATTATTCAGCCATAAAAAGTAATGAAATCTTGCCATTTGCAATGGCATGGATGGAGCTAGAGTATAATGCGAAGCAAAGTAAGTCAGAGAAAGACCAATACCTTATGATTTCACTCATACGTGGAATTTAAAAACAAAACATAAGAGCAAAGGGGGGAAAAAGAGACAAACCAAGAAACAGACCCTTAACTATAGACAACAAACTGATGGTTGCCAGAGGGGAGGTGGGTAGGGGGATGGGTGAAATAGGTGATGAGGATTAAACAGTACGCTTATCATCATGCGCACTGAGTAATATATGGAATTGTTAAATTACTATGTTGTACACCTGAAACTAATATAACACCATGTTAATACTGTAATTAAAATAAAAATCTTAATAAAAAAATAAAATTGGGGCACCTGGGTGGCTCTGTTGGTTAAGCTTCCAACTTGATCTCAGCTCAGGTCATTATCTTGCGGTTGGTGGGTTCGAGCCCCGCATCAGGCTCTGTGCTGACAGTGCAGATCCTGCTTGGAATTCTGTCTCTCCTCTCTGCCCCTCCCCTGCTTGTGCTCTCTCTCTCTTTCTCTCTCTCTCCAAATAAGCCAGTAAACTCAAAAAAAAATTTTTTAATTAAAAAATAAAATTAAAAACATTTATTTATATCTTTAAAACAAATCAGAAAGAAGAGACTGTGTGGGGGTTAAATCCAAGACAGAGCTTCCAGCTTTTAGGACTTACATAAATTTTGTCTAGAAATCAATGGAGCATGAATAGAAATGCTGACCTACCCCAAACAAAGCACACACCTTCCCTGGGCCAATTGCCCAGATCTTTGCATGGGCCAGTGATGCCTGGGCATCACTTCTTCAGAATTTAGCTCTTGATTTGTTGCTGCCAGGATTCGGACCAAGGCTTACAAAGGAGGCAGGAAGCTATCGGCACAAAATGGCCACATTGCTTTGTTTTAGAATCTTTGTCTACACACGTGGGTGAAGAAAGCACCACAGAAAGCCTGGGAACGTGTAAAGGAAGCCACTTAGTAAAGATCATGGGCACTGGCCCAAGTCCTGTGTTTAAACACCTGCTTTGCCCTTTAATAGTTGTTTGACTTAAGAAACTTTTCATTATTTATTTATTTAAAAAAAATGTTTTTAATGTTTATTTATTTTTGAGAGAGAGAGAGAGAGAGAGAGAGAGCACGAGCAGGGGAGGGGCAGAGAGAGAGACACAGAATCTGAGCTGTCAGCACAGAGCCCCATGCAGGGCTTGAACTCACAAACTGTCAGATCATGACCTGAGCTGAAGTCAGACGCCTAATTGACTGAGCCACTCAGGCAGGCGCTCCTACTTAAGAAACCTTTTAAAAAAGTGATACAACTTTATTTCATTCACTGTTACACTACCACAATTTAAATAGGAGTACCGATCTCTCTGTTTCGATTGAGGTGTTATTGACATATAATAGTACATTAGTTTCAGGTATACAAAGTAATGACCCAATGATACGTATATGCTGCAACATGATCACCACAATAAGCTAACATCCATCACCTCACAGAGTCACACATTTTTTTTTTCTTGTGACTAAAACCTTTAAGTTCTACTCTCTTCGTCACTTTCAAATATGTGACACAGTATTGTTAACTATACTCACTGTGCTGTACATCCCATCCCCATTTAGGGAAGATTATTATTTTTTTTTTTACCCTGAGCCTCAGTTTCTTGATCTGTAAGCTGGACACGCGAAGACACCCACCCGTGAGAGAATTTAAATGAGATATGAAACCACCTCGCCCGGGGCAGAGACCCTGCCCCCAGGAAGTGTCTGATAAGGGATGATGGTTGGTGTTTTGCCTTTGCAGCTGTTCTGGTCTGCTCGGCACTGTCTGCCAAGCTCTAGCAGAGGTACTTCCATGCCCCGGTGGCGGCAGCTTAGTCAAATCGCAGGCAGGAAACGGTGCATCTTCTTTTAGGCTAAGCTCCTAACCAAGCTAGGTTAGGGAAGCCCTTAGCACGAGAGGATGTTCAGAGTTCCACTGACAGAGGCACAGGAGAGTGTGGGGAAGGGATCTGGGAAGAGAGGCCAGCGCCTGTGAAGGCCCAGCGATGAGACACGGTGCCTTCCTAGTGCTCCGCGGTCTGTTGTTACTGAAACCTTAGTCCTTTACGTGTTTCCCGCCCTGGTGTCTAGAGGAATGCATAACACAGAGGAGTGTCGCCATCTACGTCACTGAGAGATTTAAGCGTTTTGAAAAGTTTGTGTCCGTGTATCTGAGTCATACACACACACACACACACACACACACGCGGAGGCAACATTCTCCAAAAGTTCAACGATAATTCTTGTCTCAGGAATCAGGACCTGTTTCACGAACTGTGACCCTAGGAGGAAGCCCACTGCTTCTCAGATGCAGGGACCCTGGGAACAATCCTCCCGCTGCTATTTTAAAGCAGCAAACCTGTTAGCTCAAAGTCTAGGCACTGTGGTCAGCAGTTTGCCTGCATGACGTCAGTTATGCCCTTGTCTTTATCCATTTCCCCTCAACCCAGGCTGTAGGCCACTTCCTGTAGACCTGGAATGTTTGATGGGCAGATGGACCTTATAATACTCTGCCTAACTCGGAGACGGGAGATACTGCTGGCTTGTTGCTCTTGTTGGGGAAGCCTGAATGGAGGCTCTTTGTACCCATGGCCTTGTGACCCAGAAGGGACAAAGACCAAAGGGCCGGCCACCCTGGTGAGGGGGGACAGAGCACTTTCAGCTTTGGGGCATGGCAGCTCTTCCTTTCCGGCTCTTTGATTCCGTACCCATATCGTGTTCAGCCTTGTTTGCATCCTGTCTCTTTCAAACTATGCCACAGAATGACACCATCTGCAAACAAAAGTATCTTCCCCTAGATCTAAGAAAGAAAGAACGCAAGCAAGAAAGCAAGCAAGCAAGAAAAGAGAAAAGAAAAGAAACGAAAAGAAAAAAGAAAAGAAAGAGAAAGTCAACCAAATGAAAACCAGGGCAATGTCAGTGTCCTTGGGCCTCCAGATACTGTAACTTATGGGCAAAAATAGCTGCAAAAGGAATCACAGATCCCTCCGGCCCCGACGGCCTGGATCAGGCCAGATGGAGACCACGGGCTCCCCCGCAGGGCCAGGCCTATGGCTGGCCAGCCTCACCTGCCTGCCCCTTTCCCCAGGTACCATTTTGAAGCCTGGGTTTCTCTGCATTTTTATTCTCTTCTCTCTGGAGTCTGCTGTTCACACGCAGGAGTTACTATGGTAATGGAAAAACCCTGTTGTGTTAGAAATTTTGTAGAAATATAATTTAGGCAGAAGCGTGAAGCTGGTGTGTTTATCTTTTCGTGGGGATGGCAGCCCAGATTCTGAGTTTCCAGGGGAGCTGGAAGAATTCAGGTCTGAGCACAACTGTCCAAACGCCCGGGAAGTGGGTCATCGCCTGGGCCGGTGGACTGGAATGGACCATCCGCCAGGCCTGGGGGAAGCAGGGAAGGCCTGGCGTGGGGCAGAGGACAACACCCTGGCCTCACTCCCTTCAGAAAACTGTCAGCACTCCAGGTGTGCTCATCACCCGGAAGAATCTTGTGAATGAATAAATGAGGATAGGGCCTTATTTTTAGTTCGTTCCCCAAGCTTCCCTTCTCCCCTTATTAAGGGAGGAGGCTGGACTGAGACCTCCTGAGAGCAGAGCCTAAAGCTTATTTGGGTTTTGCCCCCTCCTCCCCTGCTCCCCATCTGGCCCCAATCCTAGGCTCAGTAAATGCTTATGTTGACTTAACGCATAGCACTGAGAACAGGACAGACAGATTTCATCAGTGATGTGAGGAATAGAGTGGACAGCCCCTTCTGCAGAGATTTAACTGAGCAGAGTTCCTAGGACAGAGCAGCTTTGAGTTCTCATGTGAATCTTGAGACCTGTCTCTACAGGGGTGAGCCTCCCCACCTCCCCCAGACAACCCAGGGTAGTTCTTGATGACCTACTATGCAGAACATTTCTGTGCCTCACAGTGTGACCGACCGGCTTATCGGTCCTGCCTCCACTACTCTACCCCTTCCATTGTGTTTTGAGGCTAATTATCTTTTCCTCTGCTCTGCGGCATAAACCACAGGGAGGTGACTTAGGTGTTCACACTAGCGTTTTATCAGAATCATAGTCTCATGGAGGGTAAGCACTGCCATGGATCTGAAAGATCATCTGGAACCATGAGTGATTCACAATCTTTTTTCCACCCAGCCCTCTAACAGGATGAAACACACTTCGATCAGGAGGAGGAACCCTTCTAAAGCGGTGATTCTAACTGGGGGGGGGGGGGGGGGGTCACATTTGGAATCACAGAGGGTTGGGGGAGGTACCTGTCAGGTTTGCTTTGTGTCATCTAGAAGGCAGAGGTCTGGGGGAAAGGCAACACAGGGCAGATACATTTTGATAAAGGTGACCAAGGACAGCCTGAACGACACAGCTAGAAGCAGTCCCGAACCCCCTACACCCCATGGTTCTGATATCCTTTGTCTGTGCCGAAAAACACCAACCAAGTTAACAACTAATTGTTTAGATGTGGGAAGCCAGGGAGACCCAACGATGGGAAGCAACCAGAAACACACAGAAAAGAGACAATGCTTTGTGTCAAATTCAGGTCCCTGACTCCCAGCCCGGGTTAGGATGTAGCACAGTACATAGCTGCCTAAAAAGGACTATGCTTTCTGAAGGAGAGGAGTAAAGGTATTGATCCGTTCAATCATTAATATGATATCGTGGGGTGAGCTGCGTCTGGGTAGCTCAGTCGATTAAGCGTCCGACTCTTGATTTCGGCTCTGGCTGTGAGCTCATGGTTCACGGGTTTGAGCCTCACGTTGGGCTCTACACTGACAGGGTGGAGCCTGCTTGGGATTCTCTCTCTCCCTTTCTCTCTGCCCAACCCCCTCCCTCCCCGCCCACTGGCACCGTCTCTCTCTCTCTCTCAAATAGATAAACTTAAAAATAAAATAAAATAAATGTGGGATGAAGAAGGAGCCCAGGAGAGAGGTGGCAAAGGCAGGGGACCGCGGGCATCATCAGCTAGAGCTAGGGAAGTGGAGCCGTGCGGTTGGGAGGGCAGAGGCTGTTCTCCAGGATCTGCAGGCTGGGAAAGAGAGGGCTGCAGGGCTGAGGGCCCGCGCTGGGACACCTCTCTCCAGCTCCCTAGTCACTGACATCATGTTGGTCACACACCAGCTCTACCACTTGCCAGCTGAGTGACTCTGGCAGGTTGCCTAAATCTCGCTGTGCTTCAATTTCGTCTTCCGTAAAAACGAAGATGGCAATGAAAGTCCTCATCCGCCAGGTGACTGTGGGGATCAAGCAAGGTAGTAAGTGTGAAGTAGTAGAAGGTGATCTACTGTGTTAACAACAATGAGTGTATCGCCCTGGCTGGTTTAAGGGTGCCCAGAAAGCCAAACAAAGAATGTCAGAGTTGTTAGAAAACGGGAGCAGTTACCATGGAGAAGCTGTATCAAAGTAAAGGGGGTGGGAGGCGGGGGGAGAGGGGAGGTTAACCAGAGCCACCAGAGTCTGTCTTGGGCAAATCAGTGAAGGGGGGGCTTGAGTGTTAAGGCCTCTCATATACCTGTCAAGCTTGGTACCAAACGATTTTCATTCTTTTTCTCCAAGCCCTCCCTGCTCGTAGAGCCTTCCTCCCACCTCCCAGGTATCCGCTCCCATCCCACCCTTTGGCCGTAGGTACAACCTCCCACCAGCTGGTGTGGTTCCCTCATGCAAGGACACTTGTATTTGCAACTTTACTGACAGTGGCCATCAGACCTTCCCTGCGCTCAGATCCCTGCCTGTCCCCTGCTAGGTGACAGACGGCTGCATCGAGGAACAAATCCTAGACATTCATGGCATACTGCTTTCTGAGTGCCAGAGTGGCCTTCATAACCATTTCAGGCGACGGTCACAAAGTTTTAAATTGGTATTCTAGACAAATATGTGGTTTGGGATCAAAGGAAAGCAAAGTGCTCATCAGGAAGGATTCCTGGTCATAGCAGATCGAGCTATTTCTTTCCCAGGGTGACGTTCACCACGCCCAGTTTCCTCTGCCTATATGTCCCAAAGACACCTCCCATGCCATCTGTCCCAAACTGATGGCACCATCGTATCTTCAAAACCAGCTTCCCCTTTGTTCCTTTTCACAGGTGCTGGCAGCCCCCACGATTAATCAAATCTGAAACGGGTCGTTCATTCTTGATTCCCCCCTCTTCCTGAACACCCTGCCACCATTCAACCGCGTCTGCTAAATTTGGGGTGACCAAGTGCTATGGTCTGATAGGTTGTGTTACCCCCAAATTGATATGTTGAAATCCTAATCTGCAATGAGATGGTATTTGGAGGTGGGGCCTTTGGGAGGTACTTAGACCATAAGACTAGCACCCTCACGAATGCAACTAGTGTTCTTATATAAGAGACCCGATGAGAGAGCTCCCAAGCCCCCTTGTGCCATGTGAGGATACAAGAAGTCTGTGACCTGGAAGAGGGCCCTCAACTGACCATGCTGCCACCCCGGTCTTGGGCTTTCGGCTTCTAAAATTATGAGAAGTTTCTGTTGTGTATAAGCCACCCAGGCTGTGGTATTTTGTTCGAGCAGCCTGAATGGACTAAGGCACCAACTGTCCCAGTTTTCCTGGGACTGAGGAATTTCCCAGGATGTGAGACCTTCAGTGCCAACATTAGGGAAGTGTCATGGACGTAATGTTCTAGGCAAAATTCTGGGAAGGATGTGACCCTTAAGCATTCGTATAGCAGTCAGTGTTATGCCACATCCATATCTCTCAGAATTTGGGGGCTCTTGTTAACATCCACTGCAAGTCTCTGCCTCTGAACTTAGGGGCTTCCCCTCCCACCCCTGCCCAACCTCCGAAATCTCTGCCCACCTGCACGTAGATCAGAAGTGCTAGGAAACGGGGCTTCTGGGTGGCTCAGTCAGTTAAACGTGCGACTTCAGCTCAGGTCATGATCTCGCGGTCCGTGAGTTCAAGCCCCATGTTGGGCTCTGTGCTGACAGCTCAGAGCCTGGAGCCTGTTTCAGATTCTGTGCCTCCTTCTCTGTCTGCCCCTCCCCCACTCACGCTTTGTCTCTCTCTGTCTCTCAAAAAGAAACAAACATCATGGAATTTTTCCTAAAACAAAAAAAAAGCGTTAGGAAACTCTGAGCCTTGGAAGCAGTTCTCTGGAGTGGTGTACAAATGCCCCAGCCCCCTCTCTTTGGAAAGGATAATTTGGAGATGTGTTATTTTACACCATCTCTCAGTTTCACCACACATTTAAGCAGGTGATTCGCTGCCTGCCCCTCTCTCTGGGTCGCTTCCCTGCCCGTGCTCCCTGTACTTCTCAGATAAACCACTTGCCCCCCAGTCTGCTTCCGGGGAAGTCCAAGCAAAAACAGTCACCCGAGGAGAAGCCCTACGCCTCACATTGGAGCTTGTAGATCAGGACTATTCAATAGAGCTTCCTGCGCGATGGGAATGTTCTAGATCTTTGCTGTCCATAGCGAGAGTCACTGGCCACGGAGAGCTATGAAGCATTTGAAATGTGGCTAGTGTGACTGATAGGCTGAATGTTCAAGTTTACTCAATTTTAACTAACTTATACTTTACTAGCCACATGTAGCTTGTGACTATCATATCGGATAGCACACATTAGGGGTCAACCATACCTTTCTCTTTATAGAAGTAAAAAGTGTTTTGACTTCTTAAAAAACAAGGGTTGGGGATTGATAAGAAGAAGGGGTGTGGAAGAGGTGGGGTGAAAACCCCGGTTTTTGAGAATTCCCTTTCCCCTGGGTCTGTGGAAAAAAGTTGTGTAGTTGGAGGATGATTCACTGATGCTGTCCATAAAAGATAGGACTCACAAATCATAGACTTACCTGCGTTAATTATAAATAAGGCTGGCACCCCCTCAGGATGCTCTTAGGTCTTGTAATTAGTTCATATAAAATCACTCAAGTGTTCTCTCGGTAAAGTTCAAGCTACATCCAAGCTACTTTAGTATGTCTTGTTCTTTCAGCTACATGTTCTTAGAGACGAGGTTTCCCATGACCTTGGGTTTATTAGGTCACCATGAGAGGTTGAGAACAACCTCCTTGGCAGGCACATTGAATACATCTTCCTAGGAGAGAGTGTTTGCTAATAACCATCTGTAGTGCTAAGAAAAAAATAAAGTCTCTTCCCAAAGTCAGGCTGTTCACACAAACCAAGGGCCCTTGTAATTATGCAGAGTTTTGTGTTGTGACCGGTTGTGCCTCTTGCTGTTGTTAAGACAGAGGTAAGTGCTTGGGCTTTGGGCCACCGTGACCTAGGGCAGACACCTGACACTTCTTCTATGTGACTGTGACCCTTCGTCACTTAATCTTTCCCCATCTGTACAATGGGCATAATAGTTGTCCCTACTACCTGCCCCACTGCAGCGGTGTGAAAAGAGCAAATGAAGCAATGGAAGGAGAGGTCGGCACATTGCCTGGCATCCAGAAGGCACTCGGTAATTAACATCACCTTCACCAGTGGCAGCCCACAGACCCGAGTTCCGATCCCAGATCCTGTGACCTTAGCCAAGTTGCCTAACCTGTGTCTCCATTTCCTCATTTTATTTATTTATTTATTTATTTATTTATTTATTTATTTTTTAACCTTTATTTATTTTTGAGACAGGGAGAGACAGAGCATGAACTGGGGAGAGGGTCAGAGAGAGGGAGACACAGAATCCGAAACAGGCTCCAGGCTCTGAGCTGTCAGCACAGAGCCCGACGCGGGGCTTGAACTCACGGACCACGAGATCATGACCTGAGCCGAAGTCGGACGCTCAACCGACTGAGCCACCCAGGCGCCCCTCCATTTCCTCGTTTTTAAAGTAGGGATGATCTCTAGCTTGAAGGATAGCGTAGAACACAGATCATTCGTAGGCAGTACTTGGTATGCAAATTGGTACTAATTATGTAATTATTATTCTACCCTTTCCCCCCAGTAGTGATAGGCACATGGTGGAAATGGAATGAACACTTTCTAACTTGATTTTTCCCTCCTCTGCTGAAAAATGCTAGGCCTCTTTGAAATCACATTAGTGAACTCTGAAATTTGAGTTGCAGTCTATCAAGCTACAAGGGAATACAAGGGTATTCCCTCATTTGACTTCTTGTTTTTTTCTGATTGTAGTCAGGGATAAATTTTGTATTTTATATGACAATTTCAGTCATTTTTTGGGAGGGGGCTAGGAATAAACCAACATTATATGAGTACTTTGTGTCCAGCCCTGGGTCCAGATTTACCTATATAGTCTCATTTTGTCTTCATAACAATTCTTCGTTGTTCCTCTAAGGGGCTAGTCTCATACCCATTTCAAAGGTAGGGAAACCGAGGCAAAGGGTGGCTAAATGGGTGGTACAAGATCATACAGGGCAAAGCCATGTTTCAAAGCCAAGCTGTCTCTCTCCAGAGCCCCAGGTCTCTGGTCGTCTGCTATCTCCACACGATGTGAGCTTTTCCTCTTCCTCAAGGGGCTCAATCCTGGCAAAATCTTGTTAACACGAGGGTGGCCACATCCACTTAAGCTCTTCTGAGTGTCTCTGTTCTTTCCTCTCCTTGACCCGCTAGATCCCAGCAGCAGTTCAGGCCCTGGTCTCCCTGCCCTCGAGGTCTAGGTGGACAGCAGCTGTCCCCACTTGTCACATCATGGCAGTAGATCCTGTGCTTGCTTCTCTGTGGTTAAGGAGCTCAGTGAAGCATATAATGCTATAATGGATTTCCAGTTGCTTTAGCTAACATCCTAGCTCTGGTTTCCTGCTCTGGTTCCACTGCAGGCCTTTACCATTCTGATGGAGACCAGGTAGCACAGATTGGGGGGTAAGTGGTAATGCGGTATGTGCATGCTGCAGGGAGTCAAAAGCAGGTTTTTGGTTCGGTCTAATCTCTCTTGTCTGTCTCTATCTGCCTCTCTCTCCAACAAACTGTTTATTACACAGACACAAATGTGTTGCAAAACTCCCCCTTTTCGAAAGCAAGATGGGGGCGCCGGGTGGCTCAGTCAGTTGAGCGTCCGACTTCAGCTCAGGTCATGATCTCGCGGTCCGTGAGTTCGAGCCCCGCGTCGGGCTCTGGGCTGATGGCTCGGAGCCTGGAGCCTGCTTCCGATTCTGTGTCTCCCTCTCTCTCTGCCCCTCCCCCATTCATGCTCTGTCTCTGTCTCAAAAATAAATAAACTTAAAAAAAAAAAAAAAGCAAGATGGCAGCTCATTTCCAGGCTGCTCTGGTGGGTTGAACAATAACCATATATGGGTCAGATCTGGGCTGCACGTCACATAATTCACATTCTTGGCTTCTTGAGTCACTGTCATTATCTAACCTTTCCAGAGAGCCTGCAGTGTGTGGGCATGGATGGACAGGAAATCAGATAAGCCCCATCTGTGTGTGCATCTGCTTGGGGACCTCTTTACCTGTTTCTGGAGAAAGAGTTTCACATTTGCAGTAACATGACTGAAAAATTCTTGCCTTAGAATCTAAGGCCTCTTTAACTCTGGAGGGAACTATCAGAGGTTCCAAATAGAGACAGATTGTAAAACTGTTCTACAGTGAGAATCATTCTCCAAATCCAGTCTTCATGCCAAACCTCTTCCTATTCCCTTTAATCTCAAAACTATGGAGACAGATTCTTCTTCTGCCCTCAGTCCAGCCCTCTTCAAACTGGAAGCACCTTTGGAAGCTTTCTTTTGGAAAGTTATCCCTACGTGGTGGAACGCGTCCATGCCCCTCTCCTTATCTGTCCGTGTGCCCCCCACCCCCATCTTTGCCCCCTGGTTTGTGTAGAAAGCCTTAATAAGAAACAGTCTGTGAGAGTTTTCCAGGGCTCTGCAGTGAGGTGAGGTGGGGGAGCTCATCCCATCCCAATGGTCCCTGTGTGAGGTCCAGGCTTAGGGTTGGGATACCCACATTCTCCTGAGGAACTGGTTGGCTACTATCCTAGGGACCCTGTCAGCTAACTCTGGGCTCACGCACTTGGAGGCCCATGGGGCATTTCCCATGAGGAGCGTGGGCTGGGTGGGCCACGTGAGAACTGAGAGCACGTGTGTCCTTCAGAGGGGAGCTGTCAGCTCCAGCTGATGCTGCCATCTGGGAAGGCAGGCCCAGTATTGTTGTACCTTCCATATCTTCTGATTGTTTTTTTTAAAGAGAAGCCAGAAATGCTTTCCAACAATAGGAAATGTCTCAATTTGTTAAGGTTGGCGACCATCCAACTGAAACATAAACAAATAGTACTGGAAGGACCCAAACAACATATCAGTGGGCCACATTTGGCCCACAAGCCGCCATTTGCAACTTTAGGCAAACCCTCCTGGCATTGACTACTGAACCCACATGCATGGCCTACACTTCGCAAGCCTAGAGGATGTTGTGGCATGCATTTTTTTACTCGATAGTATTTCAGGCTTCACCTTCTGTATCCTTGTTTCCGTTTCTTTTTTCTCCATCCTCATCACTTAATCCTGTTGAATATTATCTTGTTAAATTGCATGTGCCACTGAAGAGAGCTTTCTGGAATAAGAAAGCGAAGTCATCCACTACCTATCTGCAGCACGCCTTTCTGCCCTGTTTCCCCACGCCTGCTCGTTTGGACAGGTCTTCAGATGAATGCCAATTAGTCTAAGACAATCATAGTAACTCCACTCCTCTTGCCAATGACTGGGTTGGGCATGGTCATGTGACATACCTCTGACCAACGAGATGTAAGATAAAATCGGAGGGAAGGGGATGCACCATGGGAAAGTTTTCCTTGGTGAAAAATCTCCTGAGTTCCTGATGCCCTTGTCAGTCCCAGAGCTAGCAACCCAGGGCCTCCCTCCCTCTGCGTCTGGTCAGGTGAAATAGTTAGTTTTTCTTCATATTGAAGCTACTTTTGGTCAGGTTTTTCTATTGTTTGCTACCAAAAGCATCCAAACTGATACAGAAAAGAAAATTTCTGGGTCCCGAACCATACTCCACTCAAGAGATGAGATGACTTATCTATCAGTGGGCCCAGGCTGACTGCCCCTTGAGGCCTCTTACATGGAGAAAACCGAAGACTCTGCCCTCTCTGCCAGGTACTTGGGAACATCACAGGCACATTCATTTGGCGACATTTACCAAATGCCTACACGTGCAACACTCACCTCCAACAACCATGGGGGTAGGGGCAGGAGGCACCAGATGTGTGACAACCTCCCAGAATTCCAAAGATGAAAGCTGGAGGGAGTCCTTGCTTAAAAGGGCCAGGTGAATACATTTTCATCTCACAACCTCTCGGGATTCCCAAACCGTCAGGATTGGGCCAGCTTGGGCCTCCCTCCTTTCTTGTAGCAACATTTTAGCCTCTTACTCTACCACCAACTAGAAAGTGTGGTTAGAGACACCTGGCAGAGGCGTCCAGGGCTTAGCCAGCCCTGAAGGGGCTGCAGTGAGGAGACGTGGAGGGTGTTCACTACATTCCACAGCGGCCACCCTATGGTCTGGGAGTCCTTCTCCCTAACTCTAGCTTCCTCCCAATACCTTCCATCTCCTGAACCCATTAAGGCCACAGAAAACCCTACAAGGAATGATGATAATACTAACAGCAGCAGTAATGGTAGGAATGATTAATCCCAAGTAGGACTGTGTGCGTCAGACCCTGTCCTAAGTGCTTTACCTCTATTAGCTCGTGTAACTCTTGCAGCAACTCACGACTTAGGGGATAAGTTGTCCCCATTGTACACATGAGGGACCTGGGGCCCAAGTCACATAGCTAGTCCCCTCACAAAGCAGGGATTCGAGGTGAGGGGGTATGGTTCCAGGGTTTGTGCTAACACTGTCCCACCCAGGGCTAATTGTGACCACTGCTGGCATGGGAAGAGGGGATAGGAAAACGTTTACTTCTCACTCTCTGCATGACTTGGATTTTTTAAAAAATCTTGAACATGCACTACTTTGGGCTGGGTTAAAAATATTAGACATGACAGCGACCACACACTCTTGGGAGCATGTGTCTAAAGATTGTACACCTTAACCTCTGACCTGCTGCCCCTCGTACAAGCCTATGTGTCCCATTCCTCCAAATTTCTACCATCCTCCACACTGAGGAGACACTAGAAGAAGAGAGATAAAGGGTGGATTCTACAGGAACCATATGGTCCCCAGATAACCTTGGCTAGAGCACCTCTGACCCGGGGAAGGGGTGAAGTGGAGAATTAGTCAAGTAAAGATGCAAGGAAGGTGAACTTGGGCGGGGCATTTGTCTTCGCTCTTAGATTGCAGGGTTTATAGCATGAGGGTCAGAAGCTACTGATACGTTTCTACAAAGCGAGCATCTGATTTCTTGGGTAGGTGTCTTTCTTCATTTAGATGCATGTGCCAGTATTATGGCTATGTAACAGTTACCCCCTCAGTTCGGTGGCATAAACAGCTACCCAGCACGCTTATGGGTTCTGTGGGTCAGAAATCCAGCCGAGGCAGAATGGAGATAACTTGTTGTGTCTGCTCTGCAGTGCTGGGCCTCAGCTGGAAGCCTTGAAGGCTGAGAGCTGGGATCCTCTGAAGGCTCCTTCACTTGCGTGTCTGGTGGTCGGTGCTGCCTGTTGGCCGAAGGTCTCAGTTCCTCTCCATGTGATCTCTCTACTTGGACTAGTCTTGGCTTCCTCACTGCATGGTGGCTGGATTCCAGAAGTGAACATTGAGAAGATGGCGGGGAAGGGAAGAAGAGAGAGAAATGCAAGCACCAAGTGGAAGCTTTACCCTTCTTGGGATCTAGCAGCCTAAGTCACACAGTTTCACTTCCGCCATTCCCCAGTAGTCAGCACAGTCACAGGCTCATGCCTAGACTCAAGGGAAAGGAAAACAGACTCTACCTCTCAGTGACTGGGTGTCAGTCGCACTGTAAGAAGGACATGCTGTATGAGATAGATATCTCCATCTTTGGAAAACCATCTGTCCTGTCATATGATGATGACAGCAGCAGTAGAATGTCAGGTGTCATCGACCAGAGAGACCACCCGCCCCTGTTATGGCTTTGAAAACACTCCTCACACTAGTTTTAACAATTACCCATCCTACAGGTGTGCTGATTCAAAGGGGCACATGCACCCCCATGTTTATAGCAGCACTATCAACAATAGCCAAAGGATGGAAAGAGCCCAAATGTCCATTGACAGAAGAATGGATAAAGAGGATGTGGTATATGTATAATGGAGTATCACTCGGCAATCAAAAAGAATGAAATCTTGCCATTTGCAACTACATGGATGGAACTAGAGGGTATCGTGCTAAGTGAAATTAGTCAGAGGAAGACAAAAATCCTATGACTTCACTCATATGAGGACTTTAAGACACAGAACAGATGAACACAAGGGAATGGAAGCAAAAACAATATAAAAACAGGGAGGGGGACAAAACATAAGAGACTCTTAAATATGGAACAAACAGAGGGTTTCTGGAGGGGTTGGGGGAAGGGGGATGGGCTAAATGGGTAAGGGGCACTAAGGAATCTACTCCTGAAGTCATTGTTGCACTATATGCTAACTAACTTGGATGTAAATTTAAAAAATAAAAAAAAATAAAAATAAAATAAACAAGTAAATAATGCATTTAATTTGTTAAAAAAACCAAACAATTACCCATCCTTCCCTTCCATCAGAGTCTTGTTCTGAGCCAGTTAATCTGAGAAACCGGTCTCTGTTCACGGATGCTAATGGGTTACTCATCTCATAAGACCTAACTACAACTAATAGGGACCTGCTTTCTGGAGACATGGTTACTTAGCCTAAGAAGTGACTTAATAATGGTCCCAGAGGAAGGGAGTGGGCACAACTGGCTCTCTTTTGGTGCCGCTCAGCTCATACTGAGTAGACAGCCACTTGTCTCTCTGAATGCCAAGCAAGGATCTGTATGACAGTTCACTTAGTGTAAGATTGCTAAGAGCAGGTATTCACTGCATACCTGAGCGTGTAGAGGGGAGCACACAGAAGTCCTTTATCTTCTGGATCAAAGATGTTAACAATAATGGTGTTTGAGTGGTAGAATTGGGAGTAATTTTTGTTCTCTAATTTTCTCTATTTTCTAATTTTTTTCATGAGTACGTATTACTTTTATTTTATTATTTTTTAATGTTTATTTATTTTGAGAGAGAGAGAGAGACAGAGTGCAAGCAGGGGAGGGGCAGAGAGAGAGGGAGACACAGAATCCAAAGCCGGCTCCAGGCTCTGAGCCGTCAGCACAGAGCCCGATGCGGGGCTTGAACCCATCAGCGGTGAGATCATGACCTGAGCTGAAGTCGAACGCCCAACAGACTGAGCCACCCAGGCGCCCCTGTATTACTTTCGTAATAAAAGAAAGAACATTTTTAAAACTTTCATCAGTAAGAGGCCGACAGGAAACCTTGGCTCCAACCCTTCTCTGTCACTATCATTGTGACCTCTGCCAGGGCCCTAGAGAGACAGCTCTCTGACTTTGTTCCCACAGGTGTCGATGTTGACACCATACCTAACTCCTGCTCCATCACAAGGTTGTCACAATTATCTCATGGATGAGCAAATGCAAAACATTTGGAAAAGGCATTATTGCAAAGATACTATTTCTTGCTATTGGCCCTTTTTCCCCCTGAATAAGCTAGACTTCCCCAAAACGATAAAAGTGAAGCCAAGTTGTTTACTTGTTTACCCTAACATCCATGGCCATTGCAGAGGCAGACGCCGAAATATAGGTTTCACAACATATTCAGAAATCCTGTGAAGCTCCTATCACAAATAGAATTTCCTTTAGCATTTTCTTCTTTGGCCTTCTCGACATCTATCTTACAACTCTATGCAGCACCTGTGAGCTAATAAATAATGTATTCAAAGAATTCTGCAAATCCAGAAAGGTCACCATTTGTACACCATCAGTCTATCAACAGAAATTTTTGGCTTAAAGTAAAAAAGCAGGCTTATTTTGGTGACTGGTGACTTGGAATACCAGCTGCAAAAAAGGAATGGGAAATGAAGACCTGCCACCTAATCCCTTTCCAAATATTCATTTAAAGTCCAACTTTCATCAGAGTGGGTGAGTCTTCATGGGTGAAACCTTGCCAGATGGATTGCTGGTGGGAATGCAAACTGGTGCAGCCACTCTGGAAAACAGTATGGAGGTTCCTCAAACAGTTAAAAATAGAACTACCCTAGGACCCAGCAATTGCACTACTAAGTATTTATCCAAGGGATACAGACAGGTATGCTGTTTCGAAGGGGCACCTGCACCCCAATGTTTGTAGCAGCACTATTGACAATAGCCAAATTATGGAAAGACCCCAAATGTCCATCGACAGATGAAAGGATAAAGAAGACATGATTTATATATATATACAATGGACTATTACTTGGCAGTCAAAAAGAATGCAATCTTGCCATTTGCAACAACATGGAGGGTATTATGCTAAGCGAAATTAGTCAGAGAAGGACAAATATCATATGACTTCATTCATACGTGGAATTGAAGATACAAAACAGATGAAAATAAGGGAAGGGAAGCAAAATAATATAAAAACAGGGAGAGGGGCAAAACATAAAGAGACTCTTAAATGCAGAGAACAAACTGAGGGTTGATGGAAGGGTTGCTGGAGGGGTTGGGCTAAATGGGTAAGGGGCATTAAGGAGGACACTTGTTGGGATGAGCCCTAGGTGTTATATGTGGGGGATGAATCACTGGCTTCTACTCCTAAAATCATTATTGCACTATACGCTAACTAACCTGGATGTAAATTTAAAAAATTAAATTAAAAAAAAAAAAGAAAGCTTGCCAGATGGGTACATGAAGATTGGGAAAGCGGCATAACCTGGAATTGAGACGAGTTGGGTCGCTACAAGCCTTCATTAAGAACTGAGGGTATGGAGGCCCCTGGGTGGCTCAGTCAGTTAAGCATCCAACTTCCTCCTAGGTCGTGATCTTGTGGTTCATGAGTTCAAACCCTGTGTCGGGCTCTGTGCTGACAACTCAGAGCCTGGAGCCTGCTTCCAATTCTGTGTCTCCCTCTCTCTCTCTGCCCCTCCCCATCTCGTACTCTGTCTCTCTTTCAAAAATAAATAAACATTAAAACAATTTTTTAAAATAAAAAGAATGGAGAGTATGCACAGCCTGCCGTGGGTGTCAGCTCTGTTATGGCCTGCAGTCCCAGGCCCTGCCTGCCTCGTGGCACAGCTGAAGAGGTTAATGACCCCGCAGAGACTCAGGACCACTCACCACCAGCTCCTTGGATCCCACAGAGCAATCCTGACTGAGGCCCTAAGCCTTGCACAGAAGCCCCATCCTTGCCCCCAAGCTGGGAATGACTTGTATCGATGACTTCAGTCTCACCGGTTTCTTATGTTTCAGCGGCCCCATTCTTCCCTCGTCCTGTGCCGTGAACATGACCTGCAACAGGCACTCTCACCCAGAATCCATGAAATAGACGATATCCCCATTCTCCCAATGAGGAATGTAACTTAGAGTCGTCAGAGGACTCGCCAAAGGCACACACCAATGGCAAAGTCAAGTGTGCCCATCCCAAATCCCTTCCTTTTGGCCCGTGTGCAGCCCTGCGTCCCCAGCTCCTGCTGGATCCCCGGGGTGAGCTTCCACCCCCTCCTTCCGCCCTCACCGTCTCAGTTCAGTAGCACCTGTGTCTTCTCCAGGGCACGTCACTGTTGCTTCCTGTGTGCTGTGGGCTTGGCCGCTTCAGAGGTATAATCACTGGGTGTCAGGGAATTTGGTCTGGAGAAATTTCACCTCATCGGGAGAAAGGAACACTTTCATTGCTTTCTCCGCCTGAACAAACACAGCTCACCACCGGGAAACACAGTATTGGCAATTTCCCCTTCTCTCCAGGCCGTGGGATGCCCTCCGGTCTCTGACTTCCAATATCTGGCCTAGGATGCAGCCGGTTTCTTTCAAAATAAGGGGTCCTGTCTTTGGAAGATGGCACCCTGACCTCACAAGAGCTGTGCTAACCGTACTCAGAGCAACTCTCACAGTGAAAAGGTGAAAACCTCAAGCACAGAAAAGCCACCTGGATCTCTCCTGCTGTCCTTAAACAGGGTGGTCCGGCAGGGAAGTCTGATTTGTGTTGTTTTCAAAACCTAACATTCTGTTTGTTTTCCATCAGGGTAGGCTAGTCAACAGTGAGCAAAGCCTTTCTTATGGCTAAGAACACAGGGAGAATTCTGAACCAGTTTTTAAAATTGAAAATGGACATCCGGCCCAGGAATCTTACTCTACAAGACAGAAATACGTGTTTGCATGTTCTGTCTCAGTTGCTTGAGAAGAGGCCCCCGTATCTTGTGACCAAAGGCCTCTGGTCCCAGAGGCTGTGTGGGTCTGGTTCCTGACAGGCCTAGAATTCCAGCTTCTAATCTTTTGCAGACCTCAGTATGGACAGACTAAACTTGAAATGTCTGCAAAGGCACTACATGTGCTGGCTCTTTTCTGGGCTCAAGTTCATGCCTTGATTGCATGAACTGTCTTCCCTGGAGAGGCCGACTTATTCCGCTCCAGCTCTTTAATCATTGTTTGCACGAGGCTTGATCAAACTTTCTGGAGGGCAATTGGTTTTAAATAGGCAGTCACAGGCTCAGCTGAGGTCTAAAAAATACATTTTCATTCTATTGTAGTGGCAAGATACACAGAAAATTGCACGGGGATCAGAGAAAGCAAGAGAGGGGAGGGTCAGCTCAGGACAGGAAGAGAATACATGTGTCCACAAATTACATAATCTACAATTACGTAATACATTAGCAAGTAACACTCTAGGTCCCAAACTCTCTGGGAGGAAAAAAATAATAACTTGTTTTCCTCTTCCCTTGTCCTTTTCTTCCTTCTCAACAGTGAAAATGAGTTATGATGCAAAATCATATTGCTCGAAACCTGTTATCAACACCCACCCTTGGAGACAATATTAAACAAGCAGAGAATGAGTGTTCTCCATTTAATTCTCCTATAACACCGTTACTATAACTACCACTACTAAGTACGACATCCGGATAGGCCTTCTCAGATTACAAAACTCTTCTTATTCCATTTGTCACTCCAAAAAAACTCTGACTCTTTGTTGCCATGATCCTCACTTCGGAGATGAGTCAATCCATCAGTTTCTCACTATGTAGACAGGAAAGGTCCAAATCTATACTCTCTGATGATACTGTGGATTGGGATTTGGGGATGGCTGCCCCCTCCGTTTCTACCCTTAGCCCCTCTAGAGAGTGACTAGCACACCGTGTGTGAGTAGTGGCCACCAAATTCTGTCTGGTCATCGAATTGTTGCAGAACAGACTTAAACCTAGAGGTTTAAGACCACAACCGCTTTCTTGTATGTCACAATTTTGTAGATCAGGAATTCAGAGAGGACTTGATAAGGTGGTTCTTCTGCCTGTGGTGTAGACTGAGTCATTCGGTGGTATTCAGCCGGAGTGAGCTGGTCTGGAAGATCCACGACAGCTTGCTCACATAAATGGTGCCCTGGCAGGGATAGCTGGGAGGCTGTGGCTTTCTTCCTCTCCCAGCAACCTCCAGACCTCTCCATGCAATCTCCCCAGCAAGGTTGTTGGACTTCTTACGTGGAAGATTAGGCCTCCAGATCCAGGGTTCTGGGAGACAGGAAGTGAAAGCTGTCTGACTCCTAAGGCCTGGACACGGTCAAAGCAGTCCTAGACCCTGCCCCGATTTGAGAGGGATGGCAAATGTACCTAATGTTTGCACAACCCCATAGAAACCACAGAAGTCCAAGACTGAAGCTATTTGATGATGATATCTCAATAGTTGTCTATGGATACTCACAGTTTTGAACAATTTTGATTCACAAGGGAGAAAATGCATATTATCTGCTTCGGGGCCCACAAATTTCTACCCTTCAACAAATGACCAGCTTTGGATTTCCCAGAGTACAGTGTATGTGACTGTCAACTGGCCACCCCCAAGAAGACTAAAAGAAGAGAGAGTTCTGGGGTGGTTTATGAGGCCTGGATTTTCAACAGCTCATTCCTTCCCTTAAGCAATGCCCAAATCCTGATCCCCTGAACTGTAAATATTACCATATATGGCAAAAAAGAGACTTTGCAGATGTATTTAAATGAAAGATTTTGAGATGGAGAGATCATCCTAATGACCTGCGGGTGCCCAACATGATCACAAGGATCCTGATAGTAGGAAGGCAGGAGACCAGGGCGGGTAGCAGGAGATGTGATGCAGAAGCAAGTGGTCTGAGTGATGTGAGGAAGGGACCACGAGCCAGGGAATGTGGGCGGACTCTAGGAGCTGGGAGAGGCAAGGAACGCATTTTCGGTTAGAGCTCCTAGAAAGTACCAGGCCTGCCAACATCTTGATTTTAGTGCTGTAAAATTCATTTTAGATTTCTGATCTCTAGAACCATACCATGATAAATGTGTGTTGTTTTAAGCCACCGAGTTTGACCAATGTGTTACAGTAGCAGAAGGAGACTAAAACCTTCCTCTAAAGCATAGCTAAGAGATTACAACATCTCATGGGATTTGTATCAACAAAGGAGTCAACCTAGTAAATAAAATATAGCAAAATCTTCTTCTGCCCAGCGAGAAGTTACAATTTAGCATTCTACCCTCCACTAGATCCCTGTTAACGCCCTGCACTCTTCGATTTACTCTCCCTTCCTTTCTAAGGGGAACCTCTTCCAGGGAAAAGAATGAAAACTAACCAAGAGCTAAAGACCATCTTCTAATGACCGAGGGAAGGAAGAACAGTGGATTTTGTTTTTGTTAAGTAACACTTCTAAACTCAAAAGAGTGGTTTGACTGGGTGGGGGAGGGTATCTCTTTTAAGAACAAGGCCATTAAACATTGAATGCATTTCTTAAGAATTATCTGAGTGATTCAGTTGACTTTTCACATCAGAGAATAGAGCTTAACTAATACCTTTTTTTTTATATATAGCGAAATACTGTTGGGGATTTATGTAATAATGCTTATTTGCTTTTGATGAGTACTTAACAGATCACTGTCTGTGAATTTTAAGGCTCATAACAAGTAAGCTTGTCTTTCCCTCAGAGAGCAGGGAAGAGAAGGCTCATCCAGATCCCACACGTGCCTTCCACTAAACCTCTCAAGTCACTGTCAATGTTCTTACCTAACTTCCTGCTCCTCACCCAACAAGAACTGGGGAGTTGGAAGTGGGTTAAATGGAAAATGAATACGATATTTGCCCATATCAAGGAACAATTTGGTCTCAGTTTAAGCAAACTGACCTTCAAGACAATAGGGCGGGGCGCCTGGGTGGCTCAGTCAGTTGAGCATCCGACTCTTGATTTGGGGTCAGGTCATGATCCCAGGGTCGTGGGAGTGAGTCCTGTGTTGGGCTCCTAATTGAGCATGGAACTGCTTAAGAGTCTCCCCTCTCTCTTTCCCTCTACACCCCCACTCAAAAGTTGAAAAAAAACCAAATAAAAAAAGACAACAGGGAAATATGAATATGAACTACTGTGGCATTAGGTGATAAATGCATGGTGAGCGTGTTGAAAATGCTGTTAAAGATGTGCCTCTGACATATTTATGGGTACCATGACATGTTATCTGAAACCTACTGTACTTCCCTATCCCCGGCTCCTAGAGTTATGATGACAGATGACAACCTGTTGAAGCTGGATGACGGGGTCCCTGGGGTTTCACTTTACAATTCTTTCTACTCCTGTGTTTGCTTTGAATTTTCTATGATTAAAAATAAAGAGAAAGAGAACTGTGGCCTTGGGCCCCAGGACAAATACCATGGAGATCTCATTACAGAGGGTTCTCTTCTCTCTCTCTCTCTCTCTCTCTCTTTTAACGTTTATTTATTTTTTGAGAGAGAGAGCATGGGCAGGGGTAGAGAGAAAGGGAGACACAATCTGAAGCAGGATCCAGGCTCTGAGCTGTCAGCACAGAGCCCGAAGCGGGGCTCAAACCCACGAGCCGTGAGATCATGACCTGGGCTGAAGTCGGAAGCTTAACTGACTGAGCCACCCAGGCGCCCCGAGGGTTCCCTTTAGTATGTCTGTTCTCAGCCTAGATCCTCCGCTCGCCTTCTTGAGCACTTCAGTGTCTGAGGGCAAGATCTGCCCTGGAGCACGAGTCTCAGGAAGGTGGATGTGGCGAGCCATTCCTGGCCAGCATTTCAGACGAGGGAAAGACAACCTCCAGCTTGTCTGAAACAAGGAAATGCTCTCCAAGGCAGCTCACTGTTGGGCACCAGTGGAGATGGGACCCATGTGTCCCAAACGAGACAGAATCAGTGTCAGCAGCTGAGGGCTGGAGTCCATGAGGCTCCCAGAGCACACCTGGGCCCACTCAATAGTTCCAGAATCTAGTCCCGAGAGCCCCTTTCCCTTAAAGATTCCCCCTCCCCATTTATTTATTTGAGTGTAGTTGACGCGCAAAGTTACATTAGTTTCGGGTGTATAACATAGTGATTCAACAAGTTTGTAAGTTAGGCTATGCTCGCCCGAAGTGTAGCTACCACCTGTCACCATACAATGCTCTTACAGTGTCACTGACTTTACTCCCTATGCTGTGCCTTTTATTCCTGTGACTTATTCATTCCCTAACTGGAAGCCTGTATCTCCCTCTCCCCTTCACCCATTTTGCCCACTCCCCACGCCCTTTCCCTCTGGCAGCCACTGGTTTGTCCTCTGTGTTTAGCCTGAGACTCTTGATGAATTCCAGAGCAGAAGGCGGAGAGGCAGGGAGTTAGGTACAAAGCCAGAGAGGTGTAGTTGTAGGAGAAGCAGCTTAAGGTGGTCACCTGGACAGCAGAAAGCGTGCTCCCTACCTTAAGACAGACAGGTGGTAGGAGGGTCCTCTGCTCCCAGGTAGGGCACCCAAGTGTACTCACATGGGGGTAGGAGAGGGATCCTTTCTAAGATGATTCCTGGGCCCGGAGGCCTGGCACAGGGTCAGGTGTGTTTTCCGGCCGGCCGAGCGAGCTCAGCCGCCCAGCTTGGCTGGACTTCAGGGAGCCGCCTGGGACAGTGTCACCACCGGTCCAATCCCAACCCAAGGCCTCCAGGATGCAGCCCGCCATATGTCAGTCAGCAGCAGCGAGAAGAGTCGCTGACACCTTTCTGAGTCCTATCATGGAACCCTTTTCATTCAGTTACAGGAAAATACTCTACCAAGGGGCATGATTTTCTGCTGAGGTATTGAGAGTCAATGGTTCTCAACCCCGGCTGGACATTAAGACCACCTGGGAGAGTTCAAACCCCCAGCGCCCCGACCCTGGCCCTGACCAATTAGGTCAGCACACCTCAGGGGTGCTGAAAAGCTCCTCAGGTCATTCTCAGGGGCCCTGGAGGTTGGAGCCACATTTTGTGAATCATTCAGGCCTCTGCTCACCTGTCACCCCACAGAAAGGCTTTCTCAGACCAGCCCACTGAAAGAACCTGCTTATTTTCTCTTCCGAGTACGACTGATGACTGAGATTACGTTACGTGACAGATTTATTTGTATGTTTTCATCGTCTCACGGGCAGTGGGCATCATTTAGTCATCTGCTTTGCTCGCCCCCATACCCCCAGCTCTGAGAACTGCACCTGTCACACAGGCGACACTCACTGGAAGGTTCCTGAATGAATGTATTAGCAGGAAGCAGTTTTTATACGTTTTAGGATCCATTGACGGCTGTGGTGGATGCATAATGTCTATAAGATTGCAGAGGAGAGGAGAGTGGATCAGAGTGGAGCCTCGCCCTAACTCCAGGCTTTGGAGGAACAACCTCCCTGAGGTTGTCGAGTCCCTCGACGTTACCGGTAGATGGCCCAGCAGAGTGTGGTGCACAGCGCCATCTGCTGGATAAAACAAAAGCGGGTTTGTTCTAATGTCCTGGTGGGTTGTTTCAAAGCGGCTCTCCTTGGAAGAGAGCAGAAGGCAAGCCTCATCCTCAGCACATTCACCAGTTTGAGTGAAGCACCACGATGGATGAGTGTGTGTGTGTGTGTGTGTGTGTGTGTGAGAGAGAGAGAGAGAGAGAGAGAGAGAGAGAGAGAATGGAGACAATGATTGAGATTTTACCGTGGATGAAATTGTGGGTGTGTGTGCACGTGTGGACAATGATGAAGATTGTACCTAAAGCACAAATGCAAAACCAAAACCCGCCACTCCTCTAGGATTGATCCAGGCAGCGAAGAATCGCTGGGTCCGTGCCAGGAAAGTCACACCTAGGAATCTTCAAGTAGCTCTCAAAAGTGAAAAATGCCAAGCTCACACTCTGTGGGAAACACTGCTCTCTCGCCCCTTTCCACATCTGTTGCTCTGAGGCCAGACTGAGGTGACCCCATAAAGGGCTAATTGATGGTCTTTGATCAATTTCCTGGAGCTAAAATGACAGAGGGCCCAGCTGTTAGAAGATTCCAAGTACTTAAGCGGATTTCCAAATGCTTACCGCATGTTCGGTAAACTTCAGACTAGTTTAGTATTTTTTTTTTTTAACCTTTATTTTTGAGACAGAGAGAGACAGAGCATGAATGGGGGAGGGGCAGAGAGAGAGGGACACACAGAATCAGAAGCAGGCTCCAGGCTCTGAGCCATCAGCCCAGAGCCCGATGCGGGGCTCAAACTCGCAGGCCGCTGAAGTCGGACGCTCAACCGACTGAGCCACCCAGGCGCCCCTAGTTTAGCATTTTTATACCGTAACCTGATCTTTAGAAGGACAGCTCAATAATCTCTCAGTCTCCCTCAGACAGACAGACAGACACATACACACCCCTCACTTACACCCACACCCCCCCATATACACACCCCTCACACACACACACACACACACACACCCCACGTACACACCCATCACAAACACACACACCCCACATACACACCCCTCTCTCACTCTCACACACACACACACACACACACACATCATACAGGTACACACAGGATTTAATATACTTAGAAGTTTCCTTAGACCCTTACAAGAATATTTATTTCTATTTCAACTTGAAAACATTGGATAAGGCCAGAAATAATCTCTGGGGGGAACAGAGATTATTTAACCAAGAAGGAGAAAGTTAATTTCATAGAACCTTCAAATGCACAGGAGGCCTTGATTAGAGAAAAACAGGACTATGATGCGTGTGTGCTCGTCATGCCGTGTGGAGGCTTCCACCTTATGGGGTTCTGTTCAGGGACATCACGCTACCCTGTGTGATAGCAGATCATGTGACAGAATTCTAAGGTCTACCAAAAATTGTTATGCCAAATATGGGCACCAGCTGTTCTCCAAAGTACAGAGGTGATAACAAGAACAAGAACAACAAAAATCAGCCTACAGTGTGGCTGGAGAAGCTGAATTAAACAGCAGGATGAACTTCCCAACAGTGAGATACCACATTCTAGACCAGGTCATGGAGAGAAGCTCTGAAATACCTTCCCTGTGTCTTTTCAATGTGTGACAGATACTCATTTGAGATTTCTGGAATTGAAGGTTCTCAGGAATTGGAGGAAATGAAAAAATAAGTAAACCCGGCAGTCGTTCAGCGAATATTTAACGAGTGCCCAGTCTATGTCAGGGCCAGTCCTGGTCCCTGGGGGGCATGCAAGCCTGTGCATGACCCAGTCCTGCCCCTCTGGGAGCGAGGCATGTTGCCAGTAGGCACTAACCCCCCCCAGGAGAGGCTGCCTCTCATGGGCATGACCAGGTTGTCCTTGACCTGAGGCTGGAGAGATGGGTCGGATTTTGTTTGACAGGACAGCTGAGAGGGAGACGAGGGGGTGTGACCAGGCCAAGGCAACAGTGGGAATGTAGACCCAGACCTAGGAATACACAAGTCTGGTCTAAATTTAGGAGAGTGGGTCGTGTGGGCTGGAGGAGAGATACGTGGGGCTAGGTGGGGACCGGTGAACTGGGAAAGGTAGTTGTGGGTGACCGCGAAGGCCAAACTGAGGAATCTGGACTTTGTTCATGAGCAACAGGATGTTAATTATGACCTTGAAGATGCCAGTGGTCAAAAGGACTGCTGTGACTCACATACGTTCTGAGCCTGGGTGTTGGGTCTCATGGGTGTCCCCTCTGTGTCCTGAACATCTGGGTACAGGCACGGGGGGGACCGCTGGGTCCTCTCTGGGAGAAAAGGTAGCTGTGGCCCAGGAAGATGCCACCTCCCTCCAGACACGTTTGAAACCCAGCTCGGAAGGCATAATCGGAGCAGCATTGCCTTAAAGGGTCATCAACGAATTTTTACTTTATGATGTTTGTAAATTACAATCTTCTACAGATGATAACCCTCTATTCCAGATACTAAGAGGTCTATAAATATCTTGCTATTTTTCGGGGGGGGGGGGGGAAATACCTCTCGCCTTGGTATTTTGAGACTGGTTTATTTCCCTTATTTAAAATTTTTGCCTACACTCTAGTTGCTCCCTCTGATAGGCCTACTGCTATTTGGAGGCATTTAAAAAACTGAAGTCCTGGGGCGCCTGGGTGGCTCAGTCGGTTAAGCATCTGACTCTTGGTTTCAGCTCAGGTCACGATCTCATGGTTTTGTGAGTTTAAGCCCCACGTCGGGCTCTGCACTGACAGCACGGAGCCTGCTCAGGATTCTCTCTCTCCCTCTCTCTCTCCCCCTCCCCTGCCATTGTCTCTGTCTCTTTCAAAATAAATACATGAGCTTTAAAAAATAAAAAAAATAAATAAATAACTGAAGTCCTTCCAATATTTCTGGGACAAGAGTAGCAAAGTGGTTAAAGTTGGGCTCTTGAGTCAGACTTCCTGGGTTCGCATCTTAAAAACAAATTGTGGGGGCACCTGGGTGGCTCAGTCGGTTAAGCTTCTGACTTCGGCTCAGGTCATGACCTCGCAGCCAGTGAGTTCAGGTCCCGCATCCAGCTCTGTGCCGACAGCTCAGAGCCTGGAGCCTGCTTCAGATTCTGTGTCTCCCTCTCTCTCTGTTCCTCCCCCACTCACACTCTCTCTCTCTGTCTCTCAAAGATGAATAAATGTTAAAAAAACAAAATTTAAAAAAATTGTGGACATATTACTTACCCTCTCTAGGCCTCTGTTTTCTCATCTGTAAAATGGGCCTAACAATGGTCTTACTACCTGATAGGATTGTGAGGATTAGTGACCTAACACACGTCAAGTGATTACAAGTGCCTAACACAGAGTCAAAGCTCATACATGCTCCCTTTATCACTTTGCATCCTGTACTTGGGCCAGAGTCTGCCCCTATTTGGTAACAGCTCACCTGGTAACAGCACACCTGCCTCCTGATTCCTTTATTTTTATATTTTTGATTAAGTTTATTTATAACTGAAATAAATAGAGCTGGGGAGGGGCAGAGAGAAAAAGGAGGGCAGAGAATCCCAAGCAGTCTCCAAGTTGTCAGCACAGAACCCAGTGCAGGGCTCGAACTCAAAAACTTGAGATCATGACCTGAGCTGAAACCAAGAGTTGGACGCTTGACTGACTGAGCCACCCAGGCACCCCACCTGGCTCCCGATTCTTGCATCGGGAGCCTGCCCTTGTGTGGCTCCTGCTACCTTCTGGCCCTCAGCTCCCGCCCTGTCCCTTTGCCTCTGTACCCAACAGTACCAGCCTCTGCTAGACACGTGCACTCATGGATGCTTCCATGCTTTTGGGCGGATATTCCCAGGAATTTGTACATCTCCTCTCCATCACTCAAACCCAACACAGGGGTCACCTCTTCTGTGAAGACAGCTCCCTCCCCACACTACCCTCTATCACGCCCCCCGCTCACCCTGGAGACCGCGCCGTCTGCTGTCGTGGCCTGGGCCTTACTCACACTCCTGTTACCACGCGCACGGCGCTGATGGGTAATGGCAGCTTCACAGGCCTGAGACCCAGTGGACACCTAATAAAGGTTGGCTCACCTGAACCAAATTGAGCTTAGAAGATCCAAATTGGAGCTCTAGGCGTGTCAAAGATGTCGTCTCGGGCAATGTGAGGTGGGAGTCAAAGATGTCGTCTCGGGCAATGTGAGGTGGGAGTCAGGGACACCCAGACCCGATCAGCAGCGTTCCACAACGCTTCTGGCTTAGTTAGGGACTCTGTAGGCCTGCAGGTGAAAGAACAAGATAAATAAGAACAAACACGTGGAACTGGTAAATACAAGTGTAAATGCTGCACATGGGATGGGGTGAATTCGAGGCTGGGGTAAGGGAAGCTAAGACTTGGATCTGAGGAGAAGGTGCAGGGCGAGGCAGGCAGTGTGGGCACGGCAGCGCCTTCGAGAAACCCGACAGTCCCAGAGGGAGGACACACACGCCCTGTGCGGGTGTACTGCCTCCAAACGAAGCCAGGTGAAGGTAGGGTTTCGGAGTAAGAATCACAAGGGGAAGACTACCAGACATTCTTGGGCAAGGGGCCTTCATAATACAGGTCCTGTTCTGCTAGTTTTTAAGTGCTTTTAATACAATTCTTTAATAATTATTTATACAATGAATAGCAAGGAAGGAAGCGAAACACAGACGAAAAAAGATGAGCTACGGACTCAAATGGACACCTGTGTTTGAATCCCAGCCCCACTACCGGCTAGTTCTGTGACTTAGGCATGTTCCTTACCTTCTATATGCCTCAGTTTCTTCAGCTGTGGACTGGAGATGACACATGCTTCATTTGGGGGCAAGGTCACTTTTACGAAAGGTATAATTTACATACAACAAAAACTTACCAATTTTAAGTGTTCAATTTGATGAGCTTTGTTTTACACATGTAATTGTGCAACCACCACTGCGGTAAAGATGTTGAGCATAATCACCCTAAAAAGTTCCCCCCCGGGGGCGCCTGGCTGGCTCACTCAGAAGAGCATGAGAGTCTTGATCTTGGGGTTGTGAGTTCGAGCCCCACATTGGGTGTAGCGGTTACTTAAATAAATCATGAGGGGCACCTGAGTGGCTCAGTCGGTTAAGCGTCTGACTTCGGCTCAGGTCATGATCCCAAGGTTTGTGAGTTGGAGCCCCGCATCAGGCTCTGTGCTGACAGCTGTGCGCCTGAAACCTGCTTCAGATTCTGTTTCTTCCTCTCTGCCCCTCCCCTGCTTGCACTCTGTCCCTCTCTCTCTCAAAAATAAACATTTAAAAAATAAAGTAAAGTAAAATTAAATTAAAATAACTAAACTAAACTAAACTAAACTAAAATAAATAAGGGGTACCTGGGTGGCTCAGTCGGTTAAACAGCCAACTCTTGGTTTCAACTTTGGCTTGGGTCATGATCTCATGGTTTGTGAGTTCAAGCCCTGCATTGGGCTCTGTGCTGACAGTGAGGAGCCTGCTTGGGATTCTGTCTCCCTCTCTCTCTCTGTCCCTCCTGCACTCTCTCTCCGCATTCCCCTTAGCAGTCAATACCCCCCTTCCACGCCAGCCCCTGGAAGCCAGTGCTCTGTTTCCCATTATCACAATTTTGCTGTTTCCAGAATTTCATACACACGGAAACATACAGTATTATAATCTTTGTGTTCTATTCTTTTTTCCCCGACTTGGCGTAATGCTTTTGAAATTCACCCACGTTGTTGCTATTATCAAGAGTCTCTTCCCGGCCAGTTCAAGTACAGTGGTCTTTATAATGAATTGTCACAACCAGTGACAGGTTTCTTTCTTTCTTCTCCCCGCCCACTGCCTCACTTGATTAGCCTGAAGTAAAAATAAAATGAATAGTTCATTTCTTTTTATTGCTAAGTAGTTTTCTATTTTGTGAATATTATGCAATATGTTTGTTCACCAGTCGATGGACATTCAATTCCAGTGTTTGGCTATTATGAATAAAGCTAGTACAGGCATTTGTATAAAGGTCTTTGGGCAGACATACATTTGTACTCTGCAATGTAAGTGCCTGAGGGTGAGAGTGCTGGCCATATGGCAGGTGTACATTTAACTCCATAAAAAATGTTTTCCAAAATGGTGATATCATTTTACATTCTCACCAGCAATGTATGAGAGTGCCAGTTACTCCACATCTTCACCACCATTTGGTGTTATGTGTCTTTTAAAATTTTAGCCATTCTAGGGGCGCCTGGGTGGCTCAGTCAGTTAAGCGTCTGACTTCGGCTCAGGTCATGATCTCGCGGTCCGTGGGTTCAAGCCCCACGTCGGGCTCTGTGTTGACAGCTCAGAGCCTGGAGCCTGTTTCAGATTCTGTGTCTCCCTCTTTCTCTGACCCTCCCCTGTTCATGCTCTCTCTCTGTCTCAAAAATAAATAAATAAATAAAATTTTAGCCATTCTAATGTGTTTGCAGTAGTAACTTATTGTAGTTTTGATTGTCATTTGTTTTTCTGGTAACACTTTTTATGTGCTTAGTGGCCATTTATGTGTCTTCTTTGGTGTAGTGTCTGTTCAAATATTTTGCCCATTTTATTTATTTTTTTTTGTATTGAGTAGTTCCTTTTCTGAACTATATTGAGTGGTAACACTGCTTTATATATATTCTGGATACAGTCTTTTATCTGATACATGATTTGCACATATTTTCTCCCATTCTGTGGCTTGTCTTTTCATTTTTAAACAATGTGTTTTGAAGAACCAAAGTTGTTCATTTTGGTGAAGTCTAATTTATTAACCTTCTCTTCTGTAGTTCATGTTTCATGTGTCCAAGCTAAGAAATCTTTCCCCAGCCCAGGTCACTAAAATTTGTCCTGTGTTCTCTTCGAAAAGCTTTGAAGGTTTTCTTACCCTTAGGTCACAGGATCCATTCAGGGTTAATTTTTATCTATAGTGTATGATAAGGGTCAACATTCATTTTTCTTTTCTTTTTTTTTTCTTTTACATATGGATAGTCAACTATTTCAGCCCCACCCGTGGAAAAGATTATTCTTTCCCCATTGAATTGCCTTGGCTTCTTTGCCAAAATCCAAATGGCCATGCACATTTCTATTTCTGAATTCTCTAGTCTGTTCTAGGATCTATATACCTATGTACATCAATACCACTTTTGATCATCGCTGTAGACTTAGAACACACCTTGAAATCAGCTAGTATAACTCAGATGTTCTTCTGCTTTAAAATTGCTTTGCATATGGTACCTCCTTTGCATTTCCATGTATACTCTAGAACCAGCATGTCAATTTCCACAAAAGCCTGCCAGGATTTTGACTGAGATTGTGTTGCATTTATATATCAAAATTTGGGGGGAATTGACATCTCAACAATATTGAGTCTTCTGAACCATGAATATGGTATATCTAGCCGCCTTTAATTTTTCTCAGTAATGGTTCATGATTTTCAATGTACGTGACTTATACATGTTTTATGAAATTTCGAATAAAGAATTTAATATTTTAATGTTATTGCCTATGGCATTTTTAATAATTTCAGTTATGATTGTATTTAATAATACAAACAATTTGTCTATATTGTTGTATGCTGTGATCTTGCTAAATTCACTTTTTAAAAGAATTTTTTAAATATTTATTTATTTTTGAGAGAGAGAGAGAGAGAGAGACAGAGTGTGAGCGGGGAAGGGGCAGAGAGAGGAAGACACAGAATCTGAAACAGGCTCCAGGCTCTGAGCTGGCAGCACAGAGCCTGATGCAGGACTCGAACGCATGAACTGTGAGATCATGACCTGAGCTGAAGTCAAAGCTTAACGAACTGAGCCACCCAGGTGCCTTTAAATTCACTTAAAAAAAATTTTTTTTTTAATTTACTTATTTTTGGGAGACAGAGAGAGGCAGAGCATGAGCAGGGGAGGGGGAGAGAGAGGGAGACACAGAATCCAAAGCAGGTTTCTTCTGAGGCCTCTCACCTTGGTTTGTAAATGGATGTCTTCCCTGTATCTTCACATGGTTTTCTCACTATGCATGTCTATGTCCAAATTTTCTCTTCTTCTATAAGGGCACTAGTCATATTGGAGTATGACTCACCCTAATGACCTCATTTTAACTTAATACCTCTTTAAAGAAACTATCTCTAAATAATGTCACATTCCGAGGTGCTGGGGGTAGGACTTAAACATATGAATTGGGGAGGGCAGGCACAATTAACTTATAATACTCTCTCTCTCTCTTCTTTTGGAACTTCAATTTATAGGCCAATTTATATTGTTCTACAGATTACTGACACTCTGTTCTTACACTCTTTTTTTCAGTTTTATTCCTCTCTCTGTTTCATTTCGTATAGTTTCAATTGTTTTGTTTTCAAATATGCTAACATTTTCTTCTTCCATGTCTGATTATGCACTTTTTATATTAGAAATTCCATTTGGGGGGCACCTGGCTGGTTCAGTTGGTTAAGCATCTGAAGCCTGATCTCAGCTCAGGTCAGGTCATTATCTCACAGTTTGTGAGTTCCAGCCCCCTGTCTGGCCCTGCACTGAACAGGGCAGAGCCTGCTTGGGATTTTCTCTCCCTCTGTGTCTGCCCCTCCCCTACTCATATGCACACTCAAGCTCTCTCTCTCTTAAAATAAATGAATTCACTTAAAAAAAAAAAAGAAATTCCATTTGGGTCTTTTTATGTCTCTCATTTCTCTCCTTGTCACATCATGTTTTCCTCTGACTTTTTAAACATGGATTGTATTTTTAATAGCTCATGTACCACTCATATCTGTTAATTCAGTTCTATCATCTATGCTATTTCTGTGTATGTTTCACTTAAAAATTGTTCTTTTTTTTTGGTTTATGAGTTGTATTTTCCTTCTTTCCATGTCTAGTAATTTTTTTTAAAGTTTGTGGACCTGTAATCTCTCTCTCTCTTTTTAGTTTATTTATTTATTTTGAGAGAGAGAGGCAAGGGAGGAGGGCAGAGAGAGAGAGAGAGAGAGAGAGAGAGAGAGAGAGAGAGAATCCCAAGCAGGCTCTTCACTGTCAGCACAGAGCCCAATGTAGGGCTCAAACCCATGAACACTGAGATCATGACCTGAGCTGAAATCAAAAGTCGGCTGCCTAACTGACTGAGCCACCCAGGTGCCCTGATGTTTGGTAATTTTTTATTAGATGCCAGATGTTGAGAATTTTACATTCTTGGATGCTGGATATATTGATATATTCTTTAAATATTGTTGGGCTTTGTTCTGGAATTCAGTTACATCACTTCGGAAGAGTCTGATCCTTTCAAAGCTTGATTTACGATTAGTTAGGAAGGAATGGTTAGAATAGTCTTTTATCTAGAACTTATTTGGCCCCACTATCGAGGAACACCCTATGATGACTATCCAGTGCTCCACGGGAAGATTTCCCAATTGGGCTAGTGTATATGAACTAATCTAGTCATCTAGGATTTGTTAGAACTCTTGGAATTGTTATATCTAACCTATTCCAGGGATTATTCCCCCTCCCTGCTCAGTGGTTTCCTTACATGCATATGGAGATGAGGACAACACAACCAAAGATTACAAGGAGATCCCTCTGAAGAACTTTGAAGTGTTCCGCTCTCTCTCTCTCTCTCTCTCGCTCGCTGCATGTGTCTTCTCCAGCATTATCTCTGCAAAGTTTATCATTTTTGCCTCCCTGTGCTCTGAATTCAGTCTTCTCAACTCAGTGAGACTACTAGACTCTGTTTGGGGCCATCTTCACTGCACTGCAGCCTGTAAACTTATTCCAAGTCCCAAGCTCGGATACTCATAGGACTCACCTCCTTTGTTTCCATTCTCTCAGTGATCACTGCCCTGTAGTACCTATTGTTTAATGTCTGAAAGACATCATTTCATATATTTTGCCCATTTATCCAGTTGCTTAAGGTAAGAGGGTGAATCTGGCCCCTGGACAGAAGCAAAAATCCTCATATTTTCAAAATTTGTATTAAACCTGGTAATATGCTGGGGATGTAAATCACCTAGCAGAGTACTTGGCACTTGAATAGAGATAAGCTCCTTTTCTTCTCCTCATTTTGAAATGGTACAGGAACAACGTGAGCCATTTGAGCCATTTGAGCTCATGTGAGTCATTCCTGATGCTACAGGAAATGAATGGTTAGAAGAACATTCCATCTTTGTGCTTTAGAAATATACTTCAATTCCAGACGCATTTACTGAGCGCCTATTGATGTGAGTTGCTATTCTAAAGCAAAAGTTTTGTCCACAACAGTGATTTCAGAGATGCTGGCATTCTTCTCACGAGACTCCGCTTAGATTCCCATTTATGAGAAATTAAGGTTTGATGGTGAAGTAGGGTACCTCCTGGTGGGATTTACTGCCACAGACTTTGTCAGAATAGATTTCTTCTAATGATCAGGTCCTTCAGTAAAATGTATCTTCTACATTTCTAATTCTAATTGACCAGGGAGCTACTGCCCTGACCCATTAGTGTGGAGGTTGAAGCCTGCATTGCCATAATTTGGTGCTTGTCTTTCTTGTTTCCCTGCATTCTTCTCCTTGTCCAGAATGCCTGCTTGTGTCTTTATAATCCCAACTTTCAGTGAGTAATGCTGTTAAACTCTGTACTTCGACTTCTTCCTGCCTACAGTGACAATAATAAGAGTGCCTGTTTCGCAGGATTGTTGGGGGGATGCAGTGACTTCATATGTGTAAAGAACTATAAACTGTACCTGGCAGACAGTGAGTCCTCATTAATGTTTGCTATGATTATCATTGTTACTACCGCCGCATTGTTGTTTGTTAATTATTATTTTTACGTTACCCAGTGAGAGCAGGATGCCCTGGGGAGGGTCCTTATTTTAACTGGACTGTGATTTCCTTCAGAGAAGGGTCCATTTAATTTATCATTGGTCTCCCTCGTGTCCACCTAGCCCATAGGAGCACTAGGGTGAGATGGTTAAGGTCAGGGGTCAACAAACTTTTCAGTAAAGGACAGATAGTAAATATTTTAGGCTTTATGGGACACAGTTTCTCTGCCCTTGTAGCACAAAAGCAGCCATAGTCAACACAAATGGGCCTGGTTATATTCCAGTAAAATTGTATTTTCAGGGGCGCCTGGGTGGCTCAGTAGTTCAGCATCTGATTTTGGCTCAGGTCATGATCTCATGGTTCATGAGTTCGAGTCCTACAGTGGGTGAGCTCCAACCCTGCATCAGGTGAGCACAAGCCCCGTTTTGGGTGAGGCCCACCTCTCTCTCTTCACCCAACCCCCCTGCCCCATCCCTCCTGAGATTCTCTCTCTCTGCCCCTCACTCACTTGTGACCTGTCTCTCACTCTCAGAAAAACAGTTGTATTTTCCAAAACAGACAGTGGAACAAATCTGGCCATGGGCCATAGCTTGTCAACCCCTGGTTAAAAGTATTACTCTGCAAATCACACTGCCTGGACTCAAATCTCAGCTCTGCTACTAACCTTGCAACTTTGAATTACACCTTACTCATCCTTTGAGAACAAACTCAAGTTCTCTTCCTGTGGGAATTCCCTCTTGATGGCCCAGCCACAGGCCACCTCTTCCTCTTCCTCTTTATGGAAGTTCATTTGACATTATACTCTAGGTGGCCTTGGGTTCTCCAGAGAAATTTGACTATCTAACTTGTCCCCACATACTTTCTCTGTTTACCTCGTCATCAAATCTCTCCTGCAGTGGAACATAAGCTCCTTGGGGCAACTGGATGGCTCAGTCGGTTAAGTGTCCGACCTTGGCCTAGGTCATGATCTCATGGTTCACGAGTTTGAGCCCCGCGTCAGGCTCTGTGCTGACAGCTCAGAGCCTGGAGCCGGCTTCAGATTCTGTGTCTCCCTCTTATGCCCTTGCCCCACTCATGCTCTGTCTCTCTCTCTCTCTCTCTCTCTCTCTCAAAAATAAATAAACGTTTAAAAAAAAAAAAGAACATGAGCTCCTCGCCATTGGTTCTCCAGCACCCAGGACAGTGCATGGCACGTAGCAGGCACCTAACACAATATATTGTTTATTGAATGAATAAATGAATATTTTGTATTGTTGTGCCCTGTTATTTTTATCATTTAATTTTTCTCTTTTTGGCTTTATTTCCCAAACTAGAGCCATAGTCTCTTGAAGGCACGTCTCCGATCATCAATTCAGGATTATCATGAAGATTAAGTGAAATTACACGTATAAGCATCTAACCCAGAGTTTGATGTATACATGTCAACTGCTTGTTTACTAGTTGATATTTTCTTCTATTCACTTCATAAAGGTTTACTTCCCAGCCACTGTGAAAGGAATTGAAAGGCAAGGTCCTTAGACAAGTATGACATCTAAGACACTAACTGAGGTATATCATCAATGTAGCTGCATGAAATTGCCATATTTTAAACTCTGCAGTGCTGCAGGAAAGTGGTGGTATTTTTGCCACAGCCCACATCAAAGTCCAGATGGAGTGAGGGAGGGATGGAAATGGAGCCCCATAACCCCCAGGAACTCTTAAGATTTCATCTCCTGAGTAGTATGGTCCATCTGTTTTCTGTAACTTCCTTAGCAACTTAACAAGTAAATCCTTAAATAGTAACTGCCAGCAATATTTCAGGGGTTTTTTGTATTTCTTATCAGGTACAAGAACCACGAAGGTAGCCCCTTATAAACCGTTCTGCTGTGAGAGACGTCCACCGAGTTGCTCTTCTGGATCCATATGCCCTTCAGTCTGTCTCTAGGGGAGGTCTCTACTCACAAACCCTTCATTGGACAGCCATCGTTCCTACCAATTAGCATCCAATATCCCTTCCTGAGGCAGCAGCTGCCAGGTGTTCCCCGGGACCCTTTCCCATCTCAGACTAATGGTTAGGGTAAGGATGGTGTCCCTTGGATAATTACTTATTTAGCAAATCATTCTGAGAAGCACACCTCTTATCTATCTATCTATCTACCTATCTATCTATCTATTTTGGGAGAGAGAGATTGGATCCCAAGCAGGCCCCCACTGTCAGCCTGGAGCTTGTCGTGGGGCTTGATCTCATGAACCTTGAGATCATGACCTGAGCCAAAACCAAGAGTCAGACACTTAACTGACTGAGCCACCCAGGCACTTGAGAAGCACATATCTTTTTTTTTTTTTTTTAAGTATGTAAAAACAATGCTTGTTCTTGCGACTTTCATCTCCTGGATGGTTCTGTCTTTGAAGAGATTTTGTGTGTGTGTGTGTGGTTTGATTAGAAATGTGCTGGTCAGACCTGGAAATACGATGAGTGTGTTCACATGTCAAATCGGTTTCTTATCTCAGGTGATGTTTTTCAAATCAGGTCTTTTTGGTTTTCTTTTATTGTTATTTTAAATATGACTGAATTTAGTCACCACCAGACTAGTCAGTGCTGTTTTATCATTCAAACTCCCAATAGCTAGAATCCAACCTCAGAAAATGTGCATTCTTACACTGTTGACCATCATGAAATGACATCAGCAGATTGGAATAGGAGGCTTCGTGTTCTTCATCTTGGTTCGTGGGTTTCACCAGCAAGTTCCCAGCACCCGCCAAGCCCAGATATGACAATCATAGATATTTTCAGATTTTTCAGTCCTGATTTCTAAAATATCCTTTTGTCTCCAACCATGTCTGGTTAGCCAGCTGTCTCGATTTTTGGATTGGGAACCCAAATCACTGTAAGAATAGAGTGCTTGCTTTCATCACCCGAATTCTTAGCTCCTTCACTCCACTTACTCTGTTCCTTGTCCCTCTTGTTCTTCCTGCTTCTGGAATGTGAGTCTTTGGCTTTCAGCCCTTCCTTTGGCAAACTGTGATGACCTTTTCTCCTGATGATTATTGTAGCGGACAATGTCATGCTTCGTGATCCTCTTGGGTCCCCTAAAATATTGCTATTTTTAATTATTGTTTAACTACACAAAGACAGCACTGGAAGTGCTCAGGGGTTCCCCATCCCCTCCTCCATAGTCTCAAGACCATTAGCCACTGACTGTAGAAGGAGCACAAACACCCAGCTGAGGTTGGGACAACTGTGAGGCATTCCTTATGCCCATGGTTCCCCTGAGGTTGAGGCTGAGGCTGAGCCTTGCAGAGCCTTCTGCCTGAGATCTCCCCCTTGCTTGGTGTTATGGGTGGAATTGTGCCCCCCCCCTTGCACCCACCACCCAATTCACACATTAAAGTCCTGACCTCTAGTACCTTAGAATGTGAACTTATTTGTAAATAGAGTAGTTACAGGTATAATTAATTAAGATGAGGTTATACTGGAGAAGGGTGGGCCCTAATCCAATATGATTTGCATCCTTGTATAAAGGAGAAGTTTGGACACAAAGATGTACACATGTGCAGAATGCCAGGGGAATGTGAAGGCAGGGATTGGGGTGAAGCATCTACAAGCCAAGGAAGACCGAAGATTGCCGGCAAACTACCAGAAGCTGAGAGAGAGTCGTGGAACAGATTCTCCCTCACAGCCCCCGGAAGGAACCAACCTGCCAAGACCTTGGACTTCTAGCCTCTGGAACATGAGATAATACATCTCTGCTGTACAAGCCATTCAGATGGCAGCACTTTGTTAGGGAAGCCCTGGGAAACCAATGCCCTTGGCTTCCTACCTTCTCCTGTCCTACTTCCCACGCCCTTACATGTGTCTTCTGGGAGCACTTCCATGATCAAACCACTTGCACATGAATTCTCATCTCAGGGCCTGCTTCCTGGGAACCTTGAACAGATATCGGGTGTTAGATATCTCTCACCAGCATGGATCTCTCCTGAGCTAGACAGAGGATCCAACTGCCTACCCGACACCACACCTGGTCATCTCTCAGATATTTTAAACTCAGTGTGACAAAATCAGACTCACCACTTATGAAGTCTCTCTGCTCCCCAACCGTGCCTCCCTAAAATGTGATGGCACCATCAAGCTTGAAATGGCTCATGTCAGAAATTTGAAAACTACCTTTGCCCACTTTTCCTCTCTCACTCTCTTAGAGCTCATCATTGTTCAAAGCCTGTCAGATTCCCCCTCAGCTCCCAAGTCTCTCCTCCCCACTCCATTCCTCTCTGTTACTGCCCTGGCCGGTCCTTCACTTATCTCTCTTGGATGATTACACTAGTCTTCTCGTCCCTAGTCTTCCCTCTTTTATCCCCTATACCATTCATACCAGAATGCCTCCATGACCCAACCCAATGATGTTACTCCTTTTCTTAAAACTTGTCAATGTCTCTCTATCACCAAGAGATGAGATCCAAATTCCTTGGCATGGTGAGCCTAGCTCCTGCCCCATGTGGCAGCTTCCACATGGGCCTCACTGAACCATCAGGAGTTCCCTGGGTGTGTATGCCAGTGCTCTCCTGCCTCCTGCTTTAACTGTTTTTAAGTCTAGAACCACCCCCTGCCTTCATCCCACGGCTGGCTAATTCTCATTTGCGCTCCAATCTCTTCTGAAGCTTGACCAGCTCCATGGAGCCCTCCCAGCCACTCCACCTGCCAACTCTGCTGTGCCCTGAACATCTTGACCACACCCCAGGACGTTACCCATCATTCTGAATTGTAATCGTTCACCCTTCTCACTAGACTGAACTCTGTGAGGAGCAAAGGAGAGAACACAGCCAGAGCTAGAGCCAGAGCGAGGGAGCTGGGCAGAGCCTGGAGGAAGCTTTTCCAAACCCTGCTTTGTTATCCTACCAGCAGTGTTTTCTTTAATACCATGTTCCTGGACACTGTAAAACCAAAATTAACCTCATCTCCATCCCCCCTCTCCTCTCCTTGATTGGTGCTACCCTTTGCCTGGGACAGGCAGACAATCATGGTGGCAACAGAAAGACAAGTTCCTTGTCTTACTCTGGTGGCAACAGAAAGACAAGTTCCTTCTAAGGTTTTAGGGGTTTGTGGTTGTCTTGAGTAAAGGAGGAGGGTGAAATGAGAACTCAGAAGGGGAGATTAAGCTCATCTTTAAGTAAAGTCTTTTTGTTTTCTGCCTCTTGTCTATTGCTCTAATGCAAAGGTTTCCATTGTTAAAGAAATGAGAACTCATTTAGACTTTGAGATTAGAATGCAGGTAATGAGTATCCTCAATGCGCTACTTACATAAAATGCATTTTACTTTATCTTTACTGAGTTTACAATGGAAGGTTTGTGCTCTTGACTCATTCATTCAGTAAGCATTTACTGAGCACCTACTATGTGCCAGGCACTGGGCTAGATTCTGGGGATACAGAATTGACTAAGAAATGGTGCATCTCCACTGGCAGACACCCAAACACTAAAGAGAACACTGTATGGCTGTCAGATGGCCAGTTGTTCCCCAATCTTTCTTCTTGCCTTCTTCACGGTAACAGGTTCCTCAGCCCCTGTGGGCACCTGGGGCAGATAGTGAGAGAGGGGCCGGGACTCTCAGAGGCCAGTAGGAAAGGATGACGGTGGTGGTGGATGGGGTGGGAGTGGGGGTAGTTCTCAGGAGCAGAGAGGAAGGAAACTTTGCAGCCATAACATGTGACCCAGACTTCAGGAATGAATACTGGAGTTTTGTTAATCCTTTTTTTTTTTTTGGAGATGATTATATGGCTTTTCTTTGTTAATTTCTTAATATAGTGAATTGTGTTGACTGATTTTTGAATATTAAACCCATCTTCCACATCTGGGATAAACCCCATTTGGTCATGATTTATGTATTGTTGGATTTGAATGGCTAAAATTTTATTTAGAATTTTAACAACTGTATTTATGATAGATTTTGGTCTGTAGTTTTTCTTCTCTTTTCTCCCTTCCTTCCCTCCCCTCCCCTCCCCTCCCCTCCCCTCTCCTCTCCTCTCCTCTCCTCTCCTTTCCTTTCCTTTCGTTTTTTTTCCTTTGTAGTTTTCTTATAAAGTCTTTGTCGGATTTTGGAATCAGGGTAATATTGTCTTCATAAAATGAATTGGTAAGCCTTAGACCTTGGATTTCCTGGAAGATTTGATGTCGATTTGGTATTATTTCTTCCTTAAGTGTTTGTTTGAGAGAATTCACTAAACAAGCATCTGGGCCAGGAAGTTTCTTTGTAGGAAGATTTTTAACTAAATATTTAATTTCTTTAGTAGATTTAGGGCTATTCAGGTTCTCTGTGTCTTCTCGGGTGAGTTGTTAGTTCGTATTTTTCGGGGAATTTGTCCATTTCATCTAAGTTGTTCATAAAATTGTTCACATTATCCCATTATTATTTTTTAAAATATCTGCAGGATCTGTAGCAATGCTACCTCTCTCATTCCTGATATTGGTAATTTGTGTTTTTTCTCTTTTCTTTCTGATCAGTTTCGCTAGAGATTTATCAATTTCATTGATCTCCTCAAAGCTTTTGGTTTCATCAATTTTTCTCTATTACTTCTCTAGATTTTTTTCTTTCATTGATTTTTATTCTTATCTTTATTATTATTTTCCCCTTCACCTTTCTTTGGATTTCATTGGCTCTTCTTTTTCTGGTTTCTTGAAATAAAAGCTAAAGTCCTTTATTTGACAGCTTTCTTCTTTCTGAATATTTGGTGCTATGAGATTCCTTTTAAGTATTTCTTTAGCAGAATCCCATGCATTTTGTGTTTTCATTTTCATTAAGTTCTATTTTGCCTTTTGATTTCTTCCTTGACTCAGGGGTTAGTCAAAGTGTATTATTTTACTTCGTTTCCACATCTCTGGGACTTCAGAGATCTTTTTATTACTGATTTTTAATTTAATTTCATCATGGTCAGGAAACATAATGTGTGTGACTTGAGTCTTTTTATACTTGAGTCTTATTTTGTTGCCCAGAATATGGTCTATTCTGGTAAATGTTCTGTGTGCACTGGAAAAGAACGTCTATTCTGCTGTTGGTAGTGTTCTATGAATGTCAGGTTGAGCAGGTTGCTAATGATGTTCAAACTCTCTGTATCATCACTGGTTTGCTCACTACCTGTCCTATCAGTTATTGAGAGGGACACATTGAAATCTCAGACTGTAATTGTGGATTTATTACTCCTTAAAGTTCAGTCAGTTTTGGCTTCATGTATTTTGAATCTCTATTATTAGACACATAAGCATCTAGGATTTTTATGTCCTCTTGAGGAGCTGACCCGTTTGCCATTAAGAAATTGCCTTTTTAAAATTCCTGGTAATCTTCTTTGCTCTGAAATACACTCTAATATTAATATAGCTACTCAACTTTCTTTTGACTGGTGTTGGCATGGTCTAGCTTTCCCCATCTCTTTAGTTTTATCCCATCTGTGCCTTTCTATTTTAAGTGTATTTATGAAAGGCCCTACACAGTTGGGTCTTCCCTCCGAATGCAATCTGACAGTCTCTGTACTTATTTAGACCATTTACATGTAACACGATGATCCGTATAGTTTGTTTAAATTGACCATCTTGGGGCGCCTGGGTGGTGCAGTCGGTTCAGGGTCCGACTTCAGCCAGGTCACGATCTCGCGGTCCGTGAGTTCGAGCCCCGCGTCAGGCTCTGGGCTGATGGCTCAGAGCCTGGAGCCTGTTTCGGATTCTGTGTCTCCCTCTCTCTCTGCCCCTCCCCCGTTCATGCTCTGTCTCTCTCTGTCCCAAAAATAAATAAACGTTGAAAAAAAAGATAAATTGACCATCTTACTGTTTGTTCTCTAGTTTTACCATTTGGTCTTCTTTCTTTTCTCGTTTTCTGTCTTCTTTTGGATTCCTTAAATATTTTATATTTTATTTTTTTTTAAAGAGAGAGGGCATGAGTTGGAGAGAGGGATGGGGGAAGGAGAGAGAGAGAGACAGAGAGAGAGAGAGAGAGAGAGAATCTTAAACAGGCTCCAGGCTCAGCACAGAGCCCAATGTAGGGTTCGATCCTACAACCCTGGGATCATGACCTGAGCTGAAATAACAGTTGGATGCTCAGCCCACTGAGCCACTCAGGCACCCCTGGATTCCTTAAATATTTTTAGCGATTCCATTTATTGGCTGATTAACTATGATTCTTTGTTTTCTTTTATTAGTGGTTGTGTTAGGAGTTAGAGTATATATTTAATTTATCCATCTACCTTCCAGCGATACTGTATCACTTCACATATAGTACACAGACCTTCCAATAGCGTATTTTCATTTCTCCCCTCCAGACCTTTGTGCATCTAGCACAAGCCTGGGAGGTGATTCTTTATTTCAATTTATTATTTATTATAATACTGCTATCAATAGGGCAGTAGCTAACATATATTGAGCACTTCACATGTGAGTTCTCATTTGGGAACTTGTTTCATCCAAGTAATCTCAGAATGGCATCTCCCATGTTACAAAATATCTTTACATAAACAACATTTCTGAGTACTTGCTCTGGGCCCAGCACTGTTCCAGCTGCATGCAATCGCATGCACTGATTTATTAACCTTAGTAATAACCCTGCAAGGAAGGTAGAGGGAATTTGGGTAGCTTGCTCAAGCCTGGAATCTGAGCCTATCAATCTGACTCCAATATCTACCTTCTTAACTGGTGCACTCTTAATAGGGACTATACTGATCTGTTAAATTAAAATAAATAATTATAATACTTTTAGTAGGAGGTACTTCACGTCAGGATAACAGATAAAGATATCAAGGAAGTCATCTTGGCTCTCCGAAGGCAACATTTTTCTTTTGAAGACCCACATACTAAGTCCCCTCTTGGAGGCTTGCTGATTTTGACGGCTCATGGAGCCGTCAGGCACTCAGATCTCTTTAACTGTCTGCTTCCTCAGATCAAAGTCTTGGCTTCGCTTTAGAAGTAAAATCTATGTTTTTAAGAGTATAATCTTACTTCACCAAGTTTTATTTTTTGATAAGTTTTCAGTGAAAATCATTGTCCAAGAACCATGAAGTTTAAAAAGAAAGGGCCAAAGATCTATTCTACCATCTGAGTTCTCCTTTTACTTTTAGAGTCTTGTAGGGGATTTATGCTTTAAAATTATATTTCTTTTAAGATAGTTCTAGAGGAGCTATGGTGGATGGGTGCCTAGTTAACACAACAATTTTTTTCTTGAATAAAAGAAGACTAAATCAACACGAACTAAAGTACTTGTGCTACGAGCCATGTAAATGCGGGTTATTCTGCAGGACTATACACTAAGGTATTCTTATTTCCATTTTACAGATGAAGAAACCAGGGCTCAGGTTAACACAGCTAATACATGGGAGAGGGGAACTGTGAAAGCAGGTCTCTCTTCAGCACACGCCATGCCTTCTCTAGTTCCGCTCATCACCAGAGAGTGCATCCATTATTATTTTCTTTTTACGGTTCTTATTTATTAACTGTAAGGGCTAAAGTACATTAAAAAAGAAATAACCTTGTGGTTTCTTATTTTACATGGAAGCATATTTCTAAAGAAGTCAAGAAAGGAAAAGGAATCTGACATTGATGCTTGCCTGGGCGAAGGTGGGGAATCCCATAGGTTTTTGTTTTTGTTTTTGTTTTGTTTTGTTTTGCGATGAGACACAGATTGCTGTAATCCGTATTCACTTTAAAGGTGATATAGCTGTTACACATTCTGCACATACTGTTTTGTGTGCCCAATTTCACTGTTTTTGCTTTGGTCAGCAGGTGGCAATATTGGGTCGCAAGGAACATTTAATGTTCTTAAGCGATGAGGTCAACAGTGACTTTACTTTCATGTATATAACTGTATTTTACAATAAAATAATGGGTTACAATTTGAACTCTTGAATCCTATTTCTTCCCATGAAGAGGGTAACACAAATATTTCAGGCAGCTTCTTTGAGGGGGGTGCGTAGACGTCAGGGTGCTTGTCCTGGAACCTCAGTGAGGAACGGGACCCGCATTCTTACCCTCTTGCAGTAGAGCCACTGGACCCTGATGGTGACCTCTGGACTCCTGAAAGTAGGCGCTAGTCACAGGGCTCAGAGTCACTTAATAGAAAGGTAGGTTCCTCACTTAAAGAAAGTGACGATGGGGCGCCTGGGTGGCTCAGTCGGTTGGGCGTCTGACCTCAGCTCAGGTCACGATCTCGCAGTCCGTGAGTTCGAGCCCCGCGTCGGGCTCTGGGCTGACGGCTCAGAGCCTGGAGCCTGTTTCCGATTCTGTGTCTCTCTCTCTCTCTGCCCCTCCCCCATTCATGCTCTGTCTCTCTCTGCCTCAAAAATAAATAAACGTTAAAAAAAAAAAAGAAAGTGACGATGGAGATTATAGCAATATCTCATTTCTTTAGAGATTCCCCAATCCAATAATTTCAGTGGTTAAGATGCCATTCTAAAAGTGAATCAGGGTGGGAGAGGGGAGCATTTACACCAACACAATGGTTGTAGAGTGGATGCATAGAGACAAATTCATGTAACTTATGCCTGAGAGAGACACTGAGCTCCTATTAGAAACTGTTTACTCTTAATGCAGACGGAATTCAAATGTGGCTACTTAGTTTTCAGGTACACAGCAGAGGTGGAAGAGAGAACAATTGCCGGGGGCAGGTGCAAAGACAAACTCAAGTTCATCCATCAGGGTAGGAGGCCTGGGAACAGGAAGACGAAAAGAACAGAAGGTGAGACTTGAAGGCCTGGGACTGCAGGGCTAGGACAGACAGCCCCAAGGTGTCACTGCGCAGTGCTCAGCCCAGTGATAAAGGCCCCGAGCCATCCATCTGAGCAAGGGTTGTATCTGCAATGCTCCATTTCATAAGGCAAGTAAGTGTGTAATGAGATAGAGATGAAGAGATTCCTTCCAAAGTGGGGAAAGAGAAAAAATGGTTTGCTGCAAAGAGTGGTTGCAGTGACTGTGAAAGTGAACTCTTCCCCCAGGGAGAGGCAGTGTGAGCCCTTGGGTCTGGAGGCCGACAGACCTGCGCACAGATCCCAGCCGAGACATGTGGAGGGAGCAACCGGCAGGTGCTCACACTCCCTAAGCCTTGGTTTCCCCATCTGTACAATGGGGATTAGAGGGGTTTGGTGAGCGTGCCAAGCCCTTAGCCCAAGCCAGCATACATCAGTCCCAGCTATCATTTTTTATGCCAGGTAAGCCAAAGTGTAAATGTGTGGTCATGACCTCCACCTCTGTTGGGATCCCTAGGACCACAGCCACGCCTTGGATTGCCCTTTTCCTGCACAGGTGTTGGGCTGGTTCCCGCAACTGGGCCCGGGGTTCTGACTGTAGCCTACGGGACACTGTTCTCTGTGTTTGCTGCAAAGCGTGGCCACTGGTCCCACCCCACCTGTATAGCTGGGGATCCCTGGCCATATGGCCACTCTGCCCCCTGCACTTTTGGCCACTCTCAGTGCTGCTTCCACCTTGTGCCTGGACACTGCTATTCCATCCCACCAGCGAGGTCCTCACTGAGGCCCAACAGTATAGTGACCCTCTCTTTCAACTGAGGCTCAGCAAGGCCGGTGTTGCGAGACTGAGCCCGGCCTCGCGGACAGCACTGACCTCAGGATGAGTCCCTGACTGGCTGGACCCTGTCCCTTTCCTTATGTGAAATTCGCATCCCTCCTATCACCCCTCCTTGCTTCCCCCAGGAAAGCACTTTTAGTGCCTGGTGGCTTTGATGACAGCTCAGGGTTCCCACACTGCATTACAAAGTCGAACCTGGGGTGTGCCTGGTTCCCAGACACGCCCCATGTTAGTTTCTTGTGGCTGCTGTTACAAAGTACCGCAAACTGCGTGACTTAAGTCAACAGCAATTTATTCTTCCACAGTTTTGGAGACCAGAGGTCTGTAATAAAAGTGTCAGCAAGGCTGTGCTCCCTCTGCAGGCTCTAGAGGAGAATTGTCCCTGGCCTCTTCCAGCTTCTGGGGGCTCCATACATTACTTAGCTGTGGCTGCAACACTCCGGTCTCTGCCCCACCTGCACATGGCCTTCTACCCTTCTGTGCCTTCTCTTCTTGTGTCTCTTATACAGACATGTGTCACTGGATATAGGGCCCATCAGGGTAGCCCAGGATGACTTTGTCTCCAGATCCTTAATGACATCTGCAAAACCCTTTTTCCAAATAAGGTCCCATTTGCAGGTACCATATCTTTTGGGGGCCACCATTCCACCCAGTACACACCCCCATGCCTTGCTGGTCACTGAACGTGGAGGGAGAGCTGTGGAGGATGGCTCTGGAGTCTTTAGTTTGGGTTTCCCCAGGCTCTTATAGGAGTCCATTTGAGGTACCTACTCACCCTGCCCCTCCCCACTCCCCTCTCTCTTCCCAGTTCCAATGCCTTCCAGCAATCCAGGCCATGTTCATGCATGCTAAGAATGGACTGGAAAGATCTTCAGCATTTCCAGAGCTGTCCATAGGAGACACCATGGTCCCTGCCCTCATGCCACACAGTTTTCCCAAAGCAGGGCCCTGTGAGTCCCACTAGGGGAGCCCCAGCACCCTCAACACTCTTACATTCAATCCACGAACCTAGCTGCCTCCCTGGTAATCTACCTCAGACGTTGACATCACTCCGTGAGCGTCCCAACTGCAGCTTCACCAGGCTCTGTGTATTAGATCACCTCCACCTGCTGAAAGTCCTCAGCACTGGAAGTGTACCCATCACACACACACACACACACACACACACACACACACACACACACCAAGTCAATGCCTCAAGGTAAAAAACCTAGCACCGTTAATCCCCACAGGTATTCTGAAAAGATTATATCCATGTTGGACTTTTGGAAACTGGCTTCGTTTTTTGTAGGGATTTTCAATATTTTAGCAATGATCTACATTTCCTTTCTCATCATGTAAATGTCTTCTCTCCTAATTTAAATATTCCGGTGCAACTCCCAGTTGTGATTTGTAAGTATTCACTGTAGTGAACGCTCAAAAGTCACACAGGAGGCGGGACGACCCTTCCTCTGGCCGGTCTGTCCCGGACATCAGACATCGTGAAGTGTCTCTCAGCCCTGCCCCCTAAAGGCCAGCAGTGCCTCCTCATCAGTGAGGACCAGAGAGCAGCTCCAAAGAGCAGAACAGGCCAGGGCACTGGGCCTGGGAACCAGAGCCCCTTCCCCCAGAAGGGATCGGAGGTACCTCCCAGGAGGAGCTGCAGGGCGTGCTTGTGAGCAGCCAGGCTTTGCTGAAATGGGTTTCTCTGAAATGTTTTCTCAGTTCCATCTCTTAAGAGTATCCTATTCCCTTAAAACAACCACAGATCTTGCTTTTCTGATATAAATCTGGGTTTTTTTTAGGTTTATTTATTTATTTTGAGACAGAGAGAGAGAGAGAGAGAGAGAGAGAGAGAGAGAGAACAATCAGGGGAGGGGCAGAGAGAGAGGGAGACAAAGAAAATCCCCAGCAGGCTCCTTGCTGTCAGCACAGAGCCTGAGGCAGGGCTCAAACTCACAAACCTCAAGATGATGACTTGAGCTGAAGCCAAGAGTCTGGATGCTTACCCAGGCGCCCCTCTGATATAAATCTTGAAACATATTGATTTTACTGATGGGTGCTGGATAAGCTCTAGGTTTCAATCTGCCTAACATTTAATAATTTGAAGACCTGCCATATCTTTGTGTCTATATGGGGAAATTTACCTATATGCAAATGGCCACATTTGCTGAACCCGACCAAATGCAAAGCAAGCCTTCATTCTTTCAAAGGATCGGTAGCCTTTGGGAGAGGTGTGTGAGCAGGATCCACAGATCCTTTGCCGGAGGGGGATCTGCTGGCTGCTTTCCGATTCGACAAAGCCAAGGTGGGGACTTCTACCCAGGCCCCTAGTTTCGGGTAGTATGCTTTCCTCAGTGCAGCTAACTTCAAGACTGTGTGTGCTAATTACCCACATTCCCGGGGGGCCTGTATTCCCGGGAGGTTTGGAAGAGCCCTTAGATTTTTACTTTTTGGAGCAAGATCCTCAGGCCTCTGGCAGCCAGGTGCTCCCAAACTCTCCACTTGGAGCCTGCTTTCACCTGGCCTCGCTTGGCCAGCGGGTAACTCCCGGAAGTTGTAACTAGAGGAGGAGGAGACGGAGCTTTCTGGTGTGTAAATATTGACTTGTGGTTTTGTATCATGGCAATCAAGGCCCTTCTTGCCCTGGGCCTGCCACCCTCTGGACTCCTATTCCTCCGCACATTGCCCCCCACCATTCTATTGCACAGACAATTAGATTGGCTACGATCTGAAAAATAAGCATGAAAAAAGCTCTATTTTGTTCGCTCAAGTCTTCATTTTAGATCGTCTTTCCTCTGCCTCGCTGCCTGGTAGAAGCTTCCTCCTGCTTCCTGGACTCAGAGAAGGCTTGCTGGCTCAGCCTGGCTAACACTCCCACATAGCAGCATTTCGTGCCCAGGCCACGTGGGCCCAGGTGTCGCAGCTGTGGGCCGCCTGCCTTTGGGAGTCTGGGTTAGCCACTCCTCGCTTGTTCTTTCAGCATCTGGGCAAACATCTCACCAAAGCCCTGTCTCGGTATCATAATGGCCCCCGCTGAGCTGACCCCAAGGCTATGAGCTTCTGGAGGGCCAGCCCACATTTCTGTTTGATTGCTTGCTTTTGTGGCTCCCCGTCCTGAGCACAATAAATAGCACAGACAAAACGTGCTCAGCTAAAATTAACTGAATTAAGTAGAATTTCAAAGCTGAAGGGAGGACAATTAACTTCAGATCATCTACTCCAGAGATCACCACATGTCCAGAGAGACAAATTGGTTTGGCTAAACTCACCAGCAAGTTATGAGGGAGGGAAGACTAATCCATTCGCCATGACAAAATGGTTCCAGAACACTTGCTTTTTACTTAGCGTTCTGCACGGCATCATGGGGTCAAAAGAGACAAGGACATTTGTTTTTCCACATAAGAAACTTACACCGCAGGGGCGCCTGGATGGCTCAGTCGATTAAGTATCAGACTTGTGCTCAGGTCATGATCTCGCAGTTCATGAGTACGAGCCCCGCTGTGTGCTGACAGCTCAGAGCCTGGAGCCTGCTTTGGATTCTGTGTCTCCCTCTCTCTCTCTCTGTCCCTCCCCTGCTCACTGTTTCTCTTTCTCTCTCAAAAATAAATAAAAAACGCTTAAAGTTTTTTTTTAAAAAAGAAACTTATACTGCAGCTCCCTGACAGTTAAATTATATCGTAGCTGACCCTCACCAAAGCCTTACTGATAGATCAGTGAGTGGGCGAAGGACGAATCTTTTTATTATCTAAACTCCCTGGTGTAAAATGCACACAGATATGAGAAAATGCACACAGTTTAAGTATACAACACAAAATTCTCACAAAGTGAGCACTCACTTAACGACACTCCTATCAAGAAAGAAAATTATGCCGGTGCCCAAAAGCCATCTCTACGCTTTCTCCCAGCTACTGCCTATTCTTCTTCTTCAAAAGCAACTACCTTCTTGACTTAACCCTGGATTTGTTTTTGCCTGGTGTTGATCTGTATGTAAATGGAGCAGTGCAGGGATGGTTCCTTTGTGCTGGCATCTCTCGCCTAATGTCATGTTTGGGCTGTCATGGTATATTAGGTGTGGTTTGTTCCTTTTCATTGCTGCATAGAATTTCATTGTATGATCCCACCATCCTCACCCCCACTAACTTAGTTTGAACCCTAAACGGCCTGGTTTTAAACACTGCCTCCACTCCACGGTACCTGTGTGATTTGGGGTAAATTGATAAATTTCCGGTGCCTCCGTTCCTTCATCTGTAAGATGTGCATAATAATAGTTTATAATGTAAAAAGGATTTTATGTTATGTTCACAGGTCTATGCTTTGCTTTTTAAACGTAAAATTTTGTTTGGGTTATTATTGCTATACCTACGCAGATCTTGTGCAGATCTGTATCATTTTTAAAAATGGCGACACAGTATTCCATCCTATAAATGCATTATACCTTATTTAACCAGTCTCTTATTGGTGGGCATCTTAAGTTGTTGGCAGACTTTGCTATCATAAACAATGCAAGAATTACTAAGAATATACCTGGCTGTCCTTTTGCAAATACATTTTGGGTTAAATGTCTGGCAACGTGCCAGATCAAAAGGCACATGCTTTTGAGATTTTGATCACATTTTTCTCCAGAGGTTGTACCAATTTATGCTTTCAACAACCACATGTCAGACAACCTGATTCTCATCAACAATGAACATTACCAAATGTGTTGAGTTTTTGCACACTGGCAAGGTGCAACATTTTTACCTTTTTGTTTGTTTTTATATTTAAACAATTTTAAGAACCGGGGTGCCTGTATGGCTCCATCGGTTAAGTGTCCAGCTCTTGATTTCAGCTCAGGTCATGATCGCACGCTTGTGCGACCTAACCTGACCCTGCGTCAGGCTCCACACTTGGTGGAGGGTTAGGGTTAGGGTTAGGCTCCACTTGGCGTGGAGCCTACTTGGGTTTCTCTCTCTTTCCCTCTCTCTGCCCCTCCCCCAACTCTGTCAAAATAAACAAATAAAATTTTTTAAAAAATTATGAGAACCATTTGCATCTACCTGCTTGTATTTTTAGTTTATTTTTCTACCAGATTGTTTTTGGTTTTGTAAGAAAAATTTTAAACTCTTTGTAAACTAAAGAAGCTTATACATTCAAGAAATATGTTGCATATAGTTTCCTTCCAGCTTGTCATTTGTCATTTGATTATGTTTACCATACATAGTTTGACTATCTTGTTGTGCAATTTATCAATACTTGCCTTATGGCTCTGGATCTTGTGTTTTGCTACACCACTCTGAGATCGTCCTTTGTTTCATTACTTTCATAGTTTTTTTTTTTTTATTTTTTTTTTTAACATTTATTTATTTTTGAGACAGAGAGAGACAAAGCATGAACGGGGGAGGGGCAGAGAGAGAGGGAGACACAGAATCGGGAGCAGGCTCCAGGCTCTGAGCCATCAGCCCAGAGCCCGACGTGGGGCCCGAACTCACGGACCGCGAGATCATGACCTGAGCCGAAGTCGGACGCTCAACCGACTGAGCCACCCAGGCGCCCCATGTTTGTTTTTTTAATGTTGAAGTTTCTGCCCTATTTGGGATTTATTTTGGTAAATGCGCTGGGCAGGAATAGAGCTTTATATTTTTTTCAAAGAGCTAGTCAGTTTTCTCATAATTTATTAAATGATCTAACTTGTCCAAGTGGTTTGGAATGCTACTACCTTCAGAAGGTACTAAATAAGTCTATGTGTTTGGTTTTCTTTGTGAATTCTCTTTTCCATTCCATTGAATTATCTGGCCATTTCCTCTCTAGAAGAACATGGGATTTTATTCACTTATACGCTTTAATATCTGTTAGGGCCACTTATTCTTCCTACCCCTTCCCCCCCCCCCCCCCCAATTTTCTTTGTATTCATTTCTTTGGATTCTGGTATCATTTTGTAAAATTCCTTCTCTTCCGAGATACTATTTTACTGAAGTAACAACATTTATGCACTAATTCAGAGAGGTTTGATTTTATATTATTTTCTGTTTCCAGAATGAGAGAAATCTTCTGCTATATTGCTCAGTTATTTAAAAGTTTTCTGTGTATACGTTTTCCACATTTCTTCTACAATTTATTTCTTAGTATTTTACTTCTTCACTTGCTATGGTAAAAGGAGATATTCTTTCTATTATATTTCCCAACAGGCTATTGTTTATTTATATTAAAATGATTTATTTGTATACTTTAATGAATCACCACCTTTTGATACTCTCTTTAGCTCCCAAGTTTTGGGGTGAGCCTCTTTACCTCTCTAAAAATATAACCACACCATCCGTAAATCACAGTCACTTTACTTTCCAATATTTGTATCTCTTGTTCCTTTTTCGAACTGCATTGGACTGTGCTTCCAGAACTCTGTTAAGCAACAGTGGGAGAGTATTCCTGATTTTAATGTTGTGCTTCCCTTTGGTGTGTGGGAAGACCTGTGGTTGAATCAAGATCAGACCCTCTTTCCTCTGTTCTAGGCCGAGCTGGGAAACTAAACTTTGGTGAGAGAATTCTCCCTGAGCCAGTCACCTCACAGGAGCTGTGTCAAAGCCCCACTCAGTAATAAAGTATTTGTTGTCTTTCTTTGTTTACCATGTGTGTCTGTCTCTCTCAGTCTCTGTAGGGGTGGATGATGTGGAAAGGGTAGCTACCTGAGACCAGATTTGAGCTTCCTTGTCTCCTAGCCAAGTTATGTCCCGCCCTGTTATGTCATTCCCAGTAATACATTTTTCACTTACTAACTATAACTCATTTCCTGTTTGACATTTTTACCTTATAAGTGTTCATTCGAATAGTCTGTTTTACCAACCCTAGTTTATGTTTTTAAAGTTCTGGAACCAAATTGCATTTCCCCACGTACACCCAATCCCCAGTATGAAGTCCTGCATGCAGTAGGGCCCCCAACAGCTAATTAACTGACGTTACTTACGGGAGTACACCTGGAAATTAGGAAAGTACACTTTACGGACAACATGAAGATCTTAATAACAATGACAATGGGGAGGGGCGCCTGGTGGCTCAGTCCAGTAAGCATCCAACTCTGGATTTTGGCTCAGCTCATGATCTCACAGTTTGTGGGATTGAGCCCCACATTGGGCTCCATGCTGACAGCACTCAGAGCCTGCTTGAGATTCTCTCTCTCAGCCCTTCCCCTGCTCACTCACTCTCTCTCTCTCTCTCTCTCTCTCTCAAAATAAATAATCATTAAAAACAAAAAACAAAAAAACAATGAGAATGGTTGCCTTTGTCACCTCTCAGCGTTGTTTCCAGAATCAAATGAATAATGGAAAGGAGAGTATTTTGAATATGTGTACCATTGCTAAGGCTGATTTTCCACTCCGCCTACCATGTTGTAATCAAATGACGACTTTGGTTTTCTTGACTAGACCACAAGCTCCTGGAGGACAGGACCAAGTCGTATTCATCCTTGAATTCCTGGTATCCACCCCAGGTCTTGGCATGTAGTAAGTACTTAATGTCTGTATTGCTGAATAGAACAGCAAAAGGTCTTATTTTGATATGGGGCCAGTTGTGTGGTTGGTCTGAGGGTCACATGAGACATGGCTCCAGTTCTAAATGGCCACAATAGACCAATCACCTAAAACAGGACCCAGCTCTGGAGCATGCCAATGCCTTGGAGCTCCCCACCTTTGGTTTCTGATGATTTATCTGGTAATTAATCGCATGGTGCTTGGGGCTATTTCTTCTGCTGTTAAATGCTATTAAGTTATTTTATCATTTTGCTTTTTCTCATGTATTTAGGTCATTTCCTAAACAGATGGCATACAACTTGGGGAACAGTATACGATTATATCTGTTAAAGATTTCCTGCACTCCTGGTACAAAATATTGTCCCTGGCCCTGACCCAAGCTCATAAAAAAGTCTTTTTTCCTCTCTTCTATTTCTGGACTGATCATTTGACTTCCTCAGTTAGATTCTTTTTATATTTTTAAAATCCAAAATGTTCTTCTGCTACCCTCTGGATTCATGGGTCACTGAGTGATAACGATAATTGCCATTTGTGGAGGGATTACCATATGCCAAGCACTGTATGGGGCACTTAATATAGAGAAGGTGTCCTGACACATGCTTTGCAGAATAAGAAACACTTGAAAATTCCCTTTCTCTATTCTCTTCCAGTAGAGCAAGACATTTGGGCTATCTGTATTTCAGGATGCACACTGGGTCCCCACAGAGAGCACTGAGGAGGGATTGCTCATTTGAGGTGAAGAATCACATGACAATTTTAAACGATTGTTAAATTACTCTGGTGACTTAGAAGCACCTTGAAAACTGGATATTCTAAGTGCCCAAGGCATGCAATTTTCCAAGGTGCAAACTGTGGTTTGGGAGTTTTGAAAGAGCATTGGCTACTTTTGCCCTGCAGCAAAATGAGGACTTTATTTGAAAACCGTATTCTGGGGGCACTTGGGTGGCTCGGCGGTTAAGTGGCTGACTTCAGCTCAGGTCATAATCTCAGCTCATGAGTTCTAGTCCCGTGTCGGGCTCTGTGCTGACAGCTCAGAGCCTGGAGCCTGCTTTGGTTTCTGTGTTTCCCTCTCTCTCTGCTGCTTTCTCACTCGCACTCTGTCTCCCTCTCTCAAAAACAAAATAATAAACATTAAAAAAATTAAAAAACAAAAAAAGGAAACTGTATTCTGTGTGAAGCCTCATCATGAAAGCATAGTTCAAGGACCTTGGAGAGGTCCTAGGAGAGTGAAACCAAAGTGACTCTACAAATGCCAAAGGAGCCTTACTGGGAAGGGCCTGCCAGGGGCTTGCATCGACCTGAATTGGAACAGTAGTTGCTAAACTTTTTGTATTGTGTCTCTTGCTAGTAATACTGAAATAAACATTTGTGCCCATGTCTTTGCATTTGTTATTTTAAAATCATGCACATATACAGCTATGCCATTATATTATGTATGATACAAAGTATACACAAAAAGGAATATTTTTAAAGAATGAGAGAAAAGGGAAAATAAGATTTTAACAATAATTTAAGCTATCTATACAATACCAAGTTACTGAAAGTTGTGTAACTAAAAGTCCATTATTAGTAGTATATTTTTATTATTACTATCTTAAAATCTTATTTCGACACTTGAGCCTGAAGTCAGTTGACTTTAATACTAGGTTTAAATACTAGTTTTAAAATGGTATCTCATAAAGATATGCAGAGCCAAGTGCAAGAATACATCATTGGCTACATTTACTGAATCATATGTGTTTTTCAATATGTTTACATTATCCACTTTATAGAAAAAGAAAAGGTGCAGGAAGGTCCAGAACTTTCCAAAGCCTCTAGCTAGGGCCAGAGCCCCAGTGTCCTGACCCCCAGGACATCACTCCTTCCATTCCAAGGAAAACCATTTTCCACCCAATGACATCTTTGCTTTACAAATACTCTCATACCAGGGGCACCTGGGTGGCTCAGTTGGTTGAGCGTCCAACTTCAGCTCAGGTCAGGATCTCACGGTTTGTGAGTTGGAGCCCCATATCGGGCTCTCTGTTGTCAGTACAGAGCCCACATCAGATCCTCTGTCCCCTTTCCTCTCTGCCCCTCCCCCACTCATGCTCACTCTCTCTCTCTCCCTCTCTCTCTCTCTCTCTCTCTCTCTCAAAAATAAACATTAAAAAGTTTATATAATTTATTGTCAAGTTAGCTAACATACAATGTATACAGTATGCTCTTGGCTTTGGGAGTAGATTCCTGTGATTCATCACTTACATACAACGCTCAGTGCTCATCCCAACAAGTACCCTCAAAAACATTAAAAAAAAAACAAAAACAAATACTCTCATGCCCTTTCACCTGTGTATGTCTGGGGTCATGTCCCTCCAAGTAATTGCAAGATGTTTTTTCAAGGCAAGAACTGTGTTTCTACTTCGTCGTATTCCCCTAGTGCTCAGTGGACAGTGGGAAGAAAGAAGGAGGGAGGTAAAGGAATCTGCTTTCACACCTCCAAAAGGAGCAGCTCCACCAGCTAGGGATTACCAGGATAGAAACGTTCTCCTGTAGGAGAAAAGGTACACTCCTTGTACCACTCTTTCTGTCTTGTCTTTTCCCATCTGTTCCTGGCACCTTGGGCCCAGAATATAATTATCAGGGATTAAGCTAACTTTACTTACCTTTCCAATCATAAATGTTGAGGCAGTTTTTTCCTTGTTTGCAATGGCTTATTAAATTGCACATTGATTTATTAAGCACCGCAAGGCTAAAAGGTCAAGTGGCAGATTTAAAAATAATAATTTATTCAAGTAAGATCTCAGCCATAGGATTAACCAGGACCTAGCCTCCTCCTGAGGGAAACCTGCAAAATGGTCCCCCACAACATCTTTGTGTGGTGTTTCTCCCATTTCCTGATATATTTCTTCTTATCCCTCACAGCACACTGTTTCCAAGAATCACACCTAGATATTTCCCATTGTCCCGCTGAGATGAAGCATCAGGTAAGACCAAGGGATCTATGAAGATAGAAGAGAATACGGGGTCAAGTTCTCCTGGTGGGGCTGGCACAGTTCCAATGCCATTTCAGTTCAACAAAACCAAACTGGAGCCCTGGGGCAGTAATAAATTGTTTTGTTTGCCTAACACTCCTGGTAGCTTCCAGTAAACTTCATATTTCTCTCTTCTCTTTTGGGGAAATTGATCCTCTTCCCTGCTTCAACTGTTCAGTTCTATCCATGGCTGCCAACAAGAACGTCCCACTCAGCTCACATTAGAACTAGGGATGGGACCCAGGCCATGCTAAGGAGACACCTTCGCTACCCTAAGGAAACTTTTTGGGATTGAATGTCTTTGGGTGGTGATGGCAGGGGCTCTGCTATCTCCTTTGGCCAGGCTGGGAAGATATGTGAGAGCGGATACTGCAGCCATGATTCCTCTGTGTGGAATAAGTCTATCTGCCTTTAGAGGAAGAAAAGAAGAGCTTATAAATACAGAGAAGCAAAAAATGAGAGTGGAAAGACAGTCTTCTTTAACTACAGCTTTCCTTGTTACATAAACTCTAAATAACCCCTTTTGCTTCAACTACCTTGAACTGAGTTTCGGTCACTTACGATCAAAACGGCCCCGATGAGGACAATGCTCCTTTGATGAGTGCCTGGTTCCATTCCCAGTGTTCAGAGACAAAGATGAATATGATTCTGTATCTGTCCTCAAAGTACTCAGAACCTATCAGGAGAGGAAGTTACAAACAATCACAAAGCAATGTGATGGCTGCCACGGTAGAAAGAGTGAACACAGCCACAGGGTTAAGGGAAAGAATTCCGAAAGTGCTGAAACTAAAGATGGAAGTTTATCTGTTTTTTAATGTTTGTTTACTTATTTGTTGGGGGGAGAGTAGAGAGCGAGCAGAAGAGGGGCAGAGAGAGAGAATCCCAAGCAGGCTCCCGGCTCTCAGTGCAGAGCCCAATGTAGGGCTTAACCCCATGAACTGCGAGATCTTGATCTGAGCTGAAACCAACAGCCAGATGCTTAACCAACTGAGCCACCCAGGCGCCCCATGATGGAAGTTTAAACTAGGCCTTCAAGTCTCTGGAGTCAAGGCAGATAAAGACCCAGTAGGATGGGCATTTGTATCCAGTCCCTTTCCCTTACTAACTGGGCAATTTACTTACCTTCTCAGTTCCTTCTGTAAAATGGAGACCATAATCATATCTATCTCATAGGTTTTGGCAAATATTAAATGCTATAATACTTGTAAAATGCCTGGCACAGTAAAAGTCTGGTAAATGTCAATGATTACCATCCTCCTCCCAAGCACAAAGTCCACATCCATGTATTTTTAGGGTTTACCTTTTAAATAGAGTCAATCAGGGCAACACAGCTAGGGGAGAGCATATCTTACACTCTGCTTGATGGATACACTGCTTCTTAAAGAGGCACATTTACATCACCTCTCATGTGTACTTGGGTCACGGCCTGTATATTGGGTCTGGATCCTTGCCTCTTTGGAGAGAAGAGTCTCAAAAGGAAGGAGAGACCCCTGCTTGGACCTGAATGAACTCAAGGTAACATCTTACAGAATCTGAACAGGAGGCAGAAATCCCATTAATTTACAAGCTGTTATGCAGGGTTTCAATAATCTCAGGCTTATTATCATTCACAAAATCCATGGTACTAGCTTGGTTGGTTCAGCTTTGCAAATTAATAGACAATGAATGAAAAAAGCACAGAGGGGTGCAGTTCCACATCTGACTCTTTAATAACCATTCCCCAAATTCTAAAGCCAAAGGCATCTAGGCCTGATTTTGTTTGGGGGATCCTCCTGGGACCTGGAGCATGATGGGATTCTAATGAGCCTTGATGACTGGGTGCTTAAATTTTGTTTATTATGAAACAAATTATAAATTTGTTTATTAGTCTTGCGTGGCAAACTGCTTTATTTCAGCACAAAGAGCATAGAATTGGAAGTCTGTCTCTGACCATATAATGGATTGAGCTAATATGCATGCCCCTCCTATTACAAACGCTGAGAGATGCTGGATGAAATAAAACCACCACCTCCTCTAATTTAAATCCATAGTTGAATGAATAGAGAGATGTTACTTGGTTTAATGGCCTGATGTGGTGGTTTGAAACTCTTGATGATGTTATCTTGGAAGGCATGTGTTGTACGTGAAGTCTGATGGACTAATGAGTGTGCACGCAAGCAGAGGAGAAATATGGGAGAACGGAAAAAGCTTTACATTTTAGTACATTTAATAACACTTTATTTCTGCATCTTGAGTCAGAGGCCCCTCAGTTTCATCTTGCCCGGGCCCCATAATCATGTAGCTGATCCTAAGTAAGTTTCTATTTATTAACTTAGGTGGTTAAGTATATAGATGTTTGCTTTATTATTATTCCTTACACAGCTCTCCTGCATATGTGATACTGTTTACAAAAAGAAGAGAATAGGAGAAAAAAGACAGGTAAAAATGCTTTTGGAGCCTCTTTTCCATAACTCCAGTGAGGCCGGTCTTTCTTATAGAAAACGGATTTTATTTTTGGATGCTACCAAAAGTAATGTGGCAATGAGTCTGATTCATGACTGCTGAAAAATGCCACTTGAATTCACACATAACATCATTACTATGACTGAGTTTGTCATATGGTTCACGAACTAAGATCTAAAGAAACACACACCCACACCCACCCACCCACCCCACCCCCCACACACACACCCTGTTTTGAACATACTTTTCAATACATAAACATCACTAGATTGTTAACATGCTTCCAAGTAGACTCTTCTGATTGGATCAGTGAACTTGGAGAGTAGGAGTCCTGATAAGACAGTTTAGAAATAGGCAAACTACTTTAAAGTCCTTCCTCCACACAGTCCTTGAACCCTGTGAAAGTACAACAAGGATTCATTTCACAATTCCCTCTTCTAAAAAAAATGTAGAGGAAATTCACCAGGCAAGTCAACATAAATGCATCTTCCACCGATGAAAAAAAGGCCTGTTTATCATTTGGCTAAAATGTATGTGGAAAAGATGAATGTGTGATGCCCAGGGTGTCCTAAATCTATATCACACTCCACCTGTAGGTTTAAGATAAGGTTGGGAGATAAAGTTCTTCACTTCTAACTAATCGACACCTTTTCCCCTGCTTTGCTTGACATTTGGTGGAGCTCTCGATCCTTTCTTTTCTTCTTCTTCTTCTTCTTCTTCTTCTTCTTCTTCTTCTTCTTCTTCTTTTCTGGGACAATTTAATCATTCTTGCCTATTAATTTAGATCAAATTGGACAAGCCAGTTCCCATGATGTGTGATTTGAATGTGACTTCTACCACATTTAACTTGCAAACCACGCTCTGGGTGATGACTGCCGGCAGTGGTAACAAGGTGGACGTAATTGCACACTAACGGCATTCGTGAGCTGTATCTTCCCTGATGCTGGTTGCTTCCCATCTCTGGGGAAGAAGCAGGACGGAAGAGTCCTTAAGCTTGTTAAACAAGACACCCGGGCCCTCCTGGGAAAGTTGCTATCTGCCTTGAGGACTTTCCTGCTTGGCCAAGTCAGCCGTGGGCCCGGCCCCTCCCCCGGCCCTGCTCACCAGGAAGAAAAGGTGTGGGCCTCTGGCACAGTCACCAGGGAGCTGGTCTCCAGGGCTCAAGCCAGAGACATGCTAGAGCCAGCTCATGCCAGCTTGCTAGAACCAACTACACACGTCTCTTTCTAATTCGGTGTTCAGTGATCTCACATTGGTGGATTGAAATCAGCCATGGTAGGTTTATTTACACCAATAGAATTAGCAAATACAAAGCTTTTCTGTTAAGAAAGCTTGCTGTTGAAATGTTTACCAGCACACCACTGGCTGAAGCCCTGAGAACTGAGACTCAGAGCCCGTTAGGAGGTGAGGGGTAACGTAAGGGGCCTTGGGAAGGCTGGGCTGCATCCCTTTAGTTATGATTTAGTTGGTCACATTGTAGGAAAAATTCCAACACAAGGACCGATCTGGCAGGACCGTTCTCAAGAGCACAGACCAGCAGCTTGGCTGACCTCATAGGCTAAGGGTGAACTAGGTGTGTTAAATAGCCATTTGTTTTCCACCCACTCGTTTAGGAGCAGGGAAACACTTGTTCTTCCAGATGCAGATCTGGCCAGTGTTGAGAACTAAAAAGATTTCATTACGTGTCCCAGAGTGAAAATAGACACCTTGCTTTTTTTAAATGAAAACCACATGATCTCTTTTGATATTAATTACCAGTTTTGAATTTAAAAATTTAAAAATTAGATAAAGAACTAAATTTTAACTTGAAAAAGAAAACCTTAATCAGAATCGATATAGAGGGGCACCTGGGTGGCTCAGTCAGTCATGTCCGACTCTTAGTTTTGGCCCGGGTCATGATCTTACAGCTTGTGAGTTTGAGCCCCACATCAAGTTCTGTGCTGACAGCTCAGAACCTGCTTGGGATTCTCTCTCCCTCTCTCTCTGCCGCACTCTCACTCTCTCTCTTGCTCTCTCTCTCTCTCTCTCAAAATAAATAAATAAACCAAAAAAATCTTAAAAAAGAATTGATACAGAGAAAAAGGCTTGCATAGCATTTTTTATAGGTCTTTACCATGTTGTACATAGAGTGGTAACTTTCTGCAGGACTTGGCATCTGTTCATATAGCCTAGCAGAATGTATAAATGGAAACCATTCTGAAGGATAATGCACTGTCACCCTTGGTGAATTTGGATGGATGGATGGTAAATACTGAAAACTCCAGGGCTGCATGTGTATTGTGTATTGGGTAGTCTGTCCTCACCGCTGTTGCCTCAGTTGATGGGAGGCTGCTCCCAATGCAGCTGACATTATCTGAACCAAACAGAGACGATGATGGATTGAATCCACTTAGCAATATGACACAGACAAAGTAATACCCAGAAGTGTGTTTTTGTCTCTGCAAAAAGGAAATAATTTCTGTTTCTTCTTTTAAGATGAATACCCAGTTTCTAGACTCATCTGATTCTTTTAAGAACATCTAGTTTTTAGACTCATTAAACTGTCATTTCTTTTTAAATCCAAAACTGACGTTTCTGATCACATCACTTTTATCCACATCTAAGGGGCGCCTGGGTGGCTCAGTCAGTTAAGCCTCTAACTTTGGCTCAGGTCATGATCTCTTAGTTCATGAGTTCTAGCCCCCCATCGGGGTCTGTGCTGACAGCTCAGAGCCTGGAGCCTGCTTCGGATTCTGGGTCTCCCTCTCTCTGTGTCCCTCCCCCACCCATGTTCTGTGACTCGCTCTCTCTCTCTCCCTCAAAAATAAATAAAACATAAAAAAATAAATAAAATTTAAAAATTGAATTATTCACATTTAAAATTGTGAATACTAAAAAAATTCTACATAAAATTCCCACTTCAGGAATGCCTGGAGATTCTTTTGTTTCTTTGTGAACGTGTACGAAGAAGAGTCCGCACTAACAGCTGTAGGAAGTGTGAGAAATAGGCAGCATTGAATTAAGTGTGTTCTGAATATCTGGGGAAAACGTTCTAGGTTTATTCAACATTTAGGCAACCGCTGTCTTTGTAGTCTACAGCTAATTCTGCTCTCTGGAGAAGAAAGCTCCTAATCCCAGAATTTATTAAATGCTTAGTACCTTGTTGAGAAAAGCCTGAGGCTAAAAATGTCAACTCTAAAATGTCAGAAAAGTCTGAAGTTCTCATGGCAATGTTAATTTGCTCTTCTCAAAAGACGTTTTGACGTTAATAAAAACATTGTTAACAGACCAGGAAAGTGCAGCTCCTTCTGAATCGTGTTGAGTCAGCTCATCTTAATTAACCTACAAGATTCCTCCATTTCCTGGGCCCAGAAAAGTCTTTCTTGGTGCTATAGAACAAGAAAGAAAAATGGATGGACTCTATGGCTGGGAAGCATGAAGAGGAGAGACATGTTGTTGGAAAAGCTCTGAGCTGAGTTCAAAAGGGCCATGGCTAAAGTCTGGGATTGTGATGCCTCCCACTTTGGTTTTCTTCTTCAATATTACTTTGGCTATTCGGGGTCTTCTGTGGTTCCATACAAATTTTAGGATTGCTTGTTCTAGCTTCAAGAATAATGCTGGTGCAACTTTGATTGGGATTGCATTGAATGTGTAGATAGCTTTGGGTAATGTTGACATTTTAACAATATTTACTCTTCAAATCCAAGAGCATAGAACGTTTTTCCATTTCTTTATATCTTCTTCAATTTCCTTCATAAGCTTTCTATAGTTTTCAGCATACAGATCTTTTACATCTTTGGTTCGGTTTATTCCTAGGTATTTTATGATTCTTGGTGCAATTGTGAATGGGATCAGTTTCCTTATTTGTCTTTCTGTTGCTTCATTATTAGTGTATAAGAATGCAACTGATTTCTGTACATTGATTTTGTATCCTGCAACTTTGCTGAATTCATCAAGACAGCATGGTATTGGCACAAAAAAAGACACATAGACCGACAGAATAGAATAGAGACTCCAGAATTGGAGCCACAAAAGTATGGCCAACAAATCTTTGACAAAGCAGGAAAGAATATCCAATGGAAAAAAGACAGTCTCTTTAATACATGGTGCTGGGAGAGCTGGACAGCAACATGCAGAAGAATGAAACTAGATCACTTTCTTACACCGTTCACAAAAATAAACTCAAAATGTATAAAGGACCTGAATGTGAGACAGGAAACTATCAAAACCGTAGAGGAGAAAGCAGGAAAAAACGTCTCTGACCTCAGCTGCAGCAATTTGTTACTTGACACATTTCCAAAAGTAAGGGGAATTAAAAGCAAAAATGAACTATTGGGACCTCATGAAGATAAAGAGCTTCTGCACAGCAAAGGAAACAATCAACAAAACTAAAAGGCAACCAACGGAATGGGAAAAGATATTTGCAAATGACATATCGGACAAAGGGCTAGTATCCAAAATCTATCAAGAGCTCACCAAACTCCACACCCGAAAAACAAATAACCCAGTGGAGAAATGGGCAGAAAACATGAATAGACACTTCTCTAAGGAAGACATCCAGATGGCCAACAGGCACATGAAAAGATGCTCAATGTCGCTCCTCCTCAGGGAAATACAAATCAAAACCACACTCAGATACCACCTCACGCCAGTCAGAGTGGCTAAAATGAACAAATCGGGAAACTATAGATGCTGGCGAGGATGTGGAGAAATGGGAACCCTCTTGCACTGTTGGTGGGAATGCAAACTGGTGCAGCTGCTCTAGAAAACAGGGTGGAGGTTCCTCAAAAAATTAAAAATACATCTACCCTATGACCCAGCAATAGCACTGCTAGAACTTACCCAAGGGATACAGGAGTGCTGATGCATAGGGGACCTTGTACCCCAATGTTTATTGCAGCACTTTCAACAATAGCCAAATTATGGAAAGAGCCTAAATGTCCATCAACTGATGAATGGATAAAGAAATTGTGGTTTATATACACAATGGAGTACTACATGGCAATGAGAAAGAATGAAATATGGCCTTTTGTAGCAACATGGATGGAACTGGAGAGTGTTATGCTAAGTGAAATAAGTCACACAGAGAAAGACAGATACCATATGTTTTCACTCTTATGTGGATCCTGAGAAACTTAACAGAAGACTATGGGGGAGGGGAAGGAAAAAAAAAAAGTTAGAGAGGGAAGGAGCCAAACCATAAAAGACTCTTAAAAACTGAGAACAATCTGAGGGTTGATGGGGGATGGGAGGGTAGAGAGGGTGGGTGATGGGTATTGAGGAGGGTACCTTTTGGGATGAGCACTGGGTGTTGTATGGAAACCAGTTTGACAATAAATTTCATATTTAGAAAACAAACAAACAAAAAAAACGCAAAAGGGCCATGGGCAGCCACATGGTTTTTATCATGAAACAAGTTAATGGCAATTGAATATTATGCCAGCCCCATCCACTGGAAGAAGGTGGCCTTAGGACTCTGGAGGGCTCAGAATCCAGGGAGAGTCATGCAATGATGGGGCTTTGGATCCCATGGCCCGCAGTCTGCCTTAGTGGGCTAAATGTCAAAGCTTTTGCTAAAGTGTCCTTAATCTCTGTATGGTTCCTGAAGCTACGGCTGATGTCCTTGGTTTCAAATCTATCTTTTGTCCTGCTTCTAGTAGATCATTAACATAAAACTGGAAAATGGCACTCAAGTCAATGAAAAAATCTAAAATAAATCTTTTAGATCATTGGATGCAAGTGTCTCTAAACTGTCCCTGGGCAGGCTAAGTGCCCAAGGTACTAGGATTGAGACTATGTTGGTTCCCTGGCCGTTGCTGGCTGACTGTAAGATCCTGAATACATCATTTAAATCTCTGACTTGGACCTCATGTAAAATACAGCAATAGCTATTACATATTTTGTGTGTATGTCTGTGTGTGTGTGTGTGTGTGTGTGTGTGTTTGTGTGTCAAATTAAATGAAATAATAAATTGTAAATACTTCATCAGGCATCTGGCCTGAGAAATTATGATTTATTTACTTAGACTCCTTCCTTCTCCCACTCTGTGTCCCCTTCTCCCTGGCTACTACATACACTTGTTGTTCTAAAAGCTATTTAAAAGGGGATGCTTTAGGGGTATCTGGGTGGCTCAGGTATAAGTCAGTTAAGCGTCTCACTTCAGCTCAGGTCATGATCTTGCCGTTCAGAGTTCGAGCCCCACGTCGGGCTCTGTGCTGACAGCTCAGAACCTGGAGCCCTGCTTCAGACTCCGTGTCTCCCTCTTTCTCTGCTCCTCCCCTGCTCACGCTGTCTCTGTCTCTCAAACATAAAATCAACGTTAAAAAAAAAATAATAAAATAAAAGGGGATGCTTTATACATATTGTTTGCTTCACTCTCTTCCTAACCAAATTCTTTGTTTATCCACATACCTGGGGTTTCTTGTTTGGTGAGAACAAGCAATGTTGTTAAAGTGATGTGCAATTGGCCAATGTTCCTTGCACTAAAGATATCCTAACTGTCATGTCAGTATCTGTTGCATCTGTGAAGAATTTTGATTGGGATCAAGTCCAAGCAACTACCAGTGGTGGCTCAAGGTATGTTCCTTAGAGAACGAATCTGAAGCATTTGATAAACCAAGGCGGTGATTCTCCACTGTGGCTGCACATTGTGATTCCCTGGTAACCTCTAAAAGTACTGATGCCCATAAGAATCAAGAGCTTTTAAAAATTTCATACCATTGAACTGGGCAATTCCACTTCTAGGAATCAATCTACTCTAAGAAAAGAGAGATGTGAACAAAGACATATGCACAAAGCATCTCAAGCATTAAAAAAAAATTTTTTTTTAAATGTCTATTCATCCCTGACAGAGACAGAGAGAGAGAGAGACAGAGAGAGAGACAGAGAGACAGAGAGCGCGCGCGCGCAAGCAAGTGGGGGAGGGGCAGAGAGAGAGGGAGACAGAATCTGAAGCAGGCTCCAAGCTGTCAGCACAGAGCCCGACGCAGGGCTCGAACTCATGGACCGTGAGATCATGATCTGAGTCGAAGTCAGACACTCAACCGACTGAGCCACCCAGGCGCCCCGTCAAGCATCTTTTAAAAAGCATTTTCCAAGTCTAATTAAATGAATGGGGAACGGTTAGATAAAATATGATATGCCCGTAAACAATTGTAGATCCATTAAATGACACTTAGGATATGGTGTTAGAAGTTGGGATATCATTACTCTTGGGGCAGGGATTGTGACTGGGAGGGGTATGGAAGAGGTATAAAGGGGTGCTGGTAATACTGAATTTCTTGACCTGAGTGCTGGTTGTACAAGTGTCTTCACTTCGTGAAAATTCATCAAGCTGTACTCTTTTAACATATGCATTTTTTAAAACACACATAAAATTTACCATATCAACCATTTTAAGTATATGGTAGTATTCAGTACTCTCACATTGCTGTGCAAGGGATCTCCAGATCTCTTTTCATCTTGCAAAACTGAAACTCATACCTAGTAAATACTTCCTCATTTACCTGCTCCCCCAGCCCCTGGCAATCCCCACTCTGCTTTCTACCTCTATGAATTTGACGACTCTAGGTACCTCATGTAAGTAGAATTATTAACAGTATTTGTCTTTCTGTGACTTAGTATAACGTCCTTAAGGTTCATTTGTGTTGTACTGTGTGTCAGAATTGGCTTTCTTTTTAAGCTGAATAGTATTTCATAGTATGGATAGACCACATTTTGTTTATCCATTCATCCATCGATGGGCACTTGGCTTGCTCCCACCTTTTGGCTATTGGGAATGATGCCGCTATAAACATGGGTATGCAGTTATCTCTTCAAAACCCTGCTTTCGGGGCGCCTGAGTGGCTTGGTCGGTTAAGCATCCGACTTCGGCTCAGGTCGTGATCTCACGGTCCGTGAGTTCGAGCCCCACGTCGGGCTCTGTGCTGACCGCTCAGAGCCTGGAGCCCATTTCAGATTCTGTGTCTCCCTCTCTCTCTGCCCCTCTCCTGTTCATGCTCTGTCTCTCTCTGTCTCAAAAATAAATAAACGTTAAAAAAAAATTAAAAACCCTGCTTTCAATTCTTTTGGGTATGTACCCAGAAGTGGATTTGCTGGAGATAAAAATGCACTTTCTATCTGTATGTTATACTTTAATGAAAATTTAACTTTTTATTTACATCAGCAAATACTGATGCCTGGGTTTTACCTCTAGGAATTTTTATGAAATGCCCTGGGGTCAGCCTAGGCATTAGACTTTGTTAAGCCCCCTCAGTGGATTTTAACATGCAGCCAAGGTTGAAAGTCTCTGACCTCAGAGATTCATTTAGAGCATTCTTACATACAGCTTGCAGAGAGCTGTGCAGGCATCAGGGACTGGGGTATTCATTCTTCACCCAACCTATGCTATCCCTTCAATATTTTAACTTCAAATCATTCCCATCACATGGTGACCTAGACCAGGAAATAGTAGGTCAGTCAGTGCTTTGTGCCTTCCATTGGTTGCAGGTAAGGGAGACAGCACACCTGGGTCTTCATTTCAGCCCTTGCCAGAATGAGTGCACAGCGTGCTCTTTCTGCCCATGGAACAGGTAGGTGGGTGCCTCCATGATGAGACTATTGGGATAGCCAGAAGGGCCTCCCCAACATGCACACATACAAAATATTTCTCCCTGGAGCTTCCCAAAAGTCTTCACTTCCTTTTTTTGCATGATGTAAATTCCTGCCAATGAGTAAGAACCTCCTTTATTTCTCCAAACTTTTTTTTAATTCTAGTTCATTAACATGTAGTGTAACATTGGTTTCAGGAGTAGAACTTAGTGATTCATCACTTACATGTAACATCCAGTGCTCATCGTAACAAAAATCTCTTTTAAATGCCACTGACCCTGGCAGGTTATATGTAGACTATTGGCCATTTAAACCATATTGTGAATTCGTACAAATAGATATTTTTCAATAGTAAAATTATTATTTTCAAAAATAAAAACCTGTGATGTCAAGACATGGAAGCAGGGTTTTTTTCAGCCTCAGTACTGACATTTGGGCTGAATAATTCTCAATGTGAGGAGATCTTCTATACCTTGTAGGATGTTTAGCAACATCTCCAGCCTCTACTCACAGGAGATGCCAGGGGCACTATAACCCTCAGGTGGAATCACTAAAAATATCTCCAAATGTTGACAAATGTCCCTTTGGGGGCAAAATCCTCTCCAGCTAAGAGCCGCTATACTGACAGAATGAGAAGTTTGATGGAATAAGAGAGTAAGAAGAAATTTTGCAACGTTAGAAATTCAGGCACGGTTAGAGCAGATCAGGCCTGGATAAGGGTGAGTAGAGGGGTGTCAATGCCCTTTTACGTCTCTACTTGTGTCTCAGCCCCAGAAAACCCTCCTCAGTATTCTGAGGTGAGAAATAGGTGCATCATGGGAAGCAGCAGGGCACTGAAGACAAGACCATCCATATGAAATAGTGCCTTGCACCTGCATGAAAGCTCTGTGTCCCCTGGACACAGGAAACCAACTGGTCTCCTCTCCTTCGCTGCCTCCAAAATGTGGATGTTGTGAAGTTAGGGCGTATTATGGGAATCGTCTTGCCCCACCCTCTCCCATTCAAAAATTTTTCCAGTTTTTCATGGCGACAAAGGTACCTCTTGTGAACGTCATAAATACGGGTGTTCATGGACACAACATTATGCCAATTTATCACCTGTGAAACCATAACACATATTCCTAAAGTTTCTTAAGTCTAATCTGCCCAAATTCTAAACGACTCTGTGTTGCTACAGTACATAGATGGAAGGCAGAGGAGAAGCATGCTGGCTGGTGGCTGAGGCCCTGCTTTCTAGGGTGACCCGGAACTTCTGCAAACCACCTCTTCCGAATCAGGTCCTTTCCTCACCTTGGAGCAGGAACCTTAAAAACTATTTCCCAAGACTGTCTCTAACTAACAGAGTGTGTTTTATGCCTGTTTCCTTCCAGTTCATTCTCTTCACCTGAGGCTTCAGCTTTATTCAGGTGATGGGACCCTCAGCCTCTCACCATGAGGAATAAGCAGCCGTAGGCAGGGGAGCCAGCACCCCTGTGAAGGCAGATGCTAACCCCCATCCCCGAGACTTCTCCGTCCCCTGCTCCACCCAGCTCCGCTCATGACCCTAGTGGGGCGGCCATTTTGCAATGAAAGACACTGAGTAAACAAAGCACTGGCCAGGGAGATTGGCTCAGATTTAACAGAGGATGTGTACAGGCCTTCAGTGCTCCTCGGCTCACAAGCTTTAACCACTGTACAAACTGATTTAGAACACTAAAGCCCAACTGTTTGTTTAGTGCCTTTATTGACTCAATTCCCGCCTCTAAGGCAGGTGGCCTCAGCCAGCCACTCAGTCATTGTTCTGATCCGTTCTCCTCAGTGACACGGTGGCCTCCCTGTTGAGAGTTCTTTTCTTTATTTCATTTTCTGGTCCTTGAAAAGTCGGACAATTGACTCACATTTACAGATGTAGTGTTTCATTTCTAAAGAGGCATAATTCCCTCTAGTAAAAGTTTTCAGCTGTCGAAATGGGGTTGTTGCAAAATAGGGATTTTTCTACCTTCCTCTTGGAAAGCGAAGGACTGATTTCCCTGGTGACTGTGAGGAGTGTTGTCCCTGTTCTGGTATATTAACTCTTTCTGACCCTTGCTTGTAAATGGCTTCCAAAGTGCCCTAATGTATAATTAAGATGGGCCAAAAAGCTTCTACAAACCTCCCATTGTGCCTGGCTCCACTGTGAGAGTTAATGATTTCTCCAAAAGGGCAACTTGGAAGAAAGAAGCTGGATTGTTTTTCTCGTGGTCTACTGGAACAATAATATCATTTATTAAGCATATATTTTGTGCAAAGTACTATGCCTGGTTTTGTTGTTTTTAGATGTGTTGGCTCCTTTGATATTCACCATAAACTTGTGTGCAGGGTAGAATTGCTCTCTTTTATCAGATGGGGAAGCTGAGGACAGAATGGTTAAGTAGCTCGTCCACAGTCCCTCAGGGTCCACAGGCAGAGCAGGAATTTGATCCCAAGTCTGTTTGACTCCAAAGCCTGTGCTACTCCCTCTCTGGCCCCTGGTCACTCATCTAGGAGAAAAGGAAAACCCACGAGACCCCAGGTAGGGGGCGGCACGCACATGGAGTGGGCCAGGGAGCCAGGCCAGAAGTGGCACCAGTGGGGGGTTTGCTATGGCCTGGCAGGTCAGAGTCCACTTGGCCACCTCCCCCAGGGGCACAGAGCCGACATCCTCTCTTCTTCTGTGGCCAGGGCTGTCCTGGGACAACTTCCTCAAGCTTTTCTGTCAGAGAGCAGAGCTCATGTGTCACTTGATCTTTTTTTTTTTTTTAATGTTTATTTATGTTTGAGAGAGCGAGACACAGAAACAGAGCGCGAGCAGGGGAGGGGCAGAGAGAGAGGGAGACACAGAATCTGAAACAGACTCCAGGCTCTGAGCTGTCAGCACAGAGCCCGACGCGGGGCTCGAAATCTGAACGGCAAGGTCCTGACCTGAACCGAAGTCAGACGCGTAACCAACTGAGCCACCCAGGCACCCCATGTGTCACTTGAACTTGCCGCCAGTAAGGGAAGCTGGGAGAAGCACACAATACTCACACATTCACACACACACATATGCAACATGCAGATACAAGTACACTTGTGGGTCACTCAACCACATGCACACGCACATGTATTCATTCAGACACACACGTGCGCGCACTTGGACATTCATATGCACATTTGCAGACACACGTATACATGCATATGGATGCACACACACTAACGCACACACATCCACACACATATCCAAATTCATCCAGACACATTTACATCCATCCGTACACATCCACCCTCAACAATTCACGTGCAAATGCATTCACACTTCCACTTGCACACACTCACACATGCACACTCACAAATGCACGCTCGCAGTGAAATCCTTCCACTCATATAAAGTCATGCCTGCCCACTTACAAACATCCACTCACATGCACATTATTCACACACGCACACTCACACACCTTCACACGTATTTCTCTTATTCCTGCACGAAGCTAAGGTGCAAGGTCAAGAGGCCAACAGCCAACATAATAAATTGGAAGCGGGTGGTGTGTTGTGGGGTTTTGTGACTGCAAAGCCACTTGAAATCACTGGAGAGCTTAGAGCAAGGGCACTGGCTTTATTTTAAGGAAATGTGGTCTCTCTCCTAGCTTTAACTGGCTCCAGTCTTCATGAGCCAGGTTTTTGGCCTCAGGCCCTTTGGTAAGAGTATCCGCTTTGGAGTCTCACACACTAGCTCTGCAACCTTGGGCAAGTAGCTTAACTTCTCTTTGCCTCTATTTTGTCATCTGTAAAATGGGGATCATAACAGTGCTTACTTTATAGAGTTATGAGCACTAACCAGGCTGATACATGTGAAGTTCATGGGCCAGGGAAGGGCACAGATTGTTCAATAATAGTGGGCCATGATTGGGTTTACTCAATTTCATTAATCAGGCAAACCTGGTTAATTTCATTAACGAAAGGCAAACATCAATGGAAATTTTGTTATGGAAGTGAGGTCCAAGGAGAGTTGCCAAGTTTTAAGGGCTTTCTGCCCTGGTGGCTGTAATCTATAAGCTTGAGAAGGCCTCAGGGCAGAGGACAGCTATCTTTTCTTCTTCTCAGTCTAAGTGTCCTAGGGTCCCTTAGACTAGTGAGTGATAAATTGGTGGTGGGGGGGGGGGGGAGAGTCAGAAGGGCAGCATCTCAGACTGATGAAGAGGCCAGGTTTACACCTTCCTGTCCTCCCTCCCTCCTCCTTAGTTAAATTAATCCTTATCTTGTGAAAATTTTGGAGAAGGAGCCATGCAACAAACAAGACTTTTATTTTTGTGCTCAGCTTACTTGCAAGCAGCTCGCGTTTAAGGATTAGCACATTTAATCTGCACTCCCAAGACCTCTCCTCTTAAAAGTTACAGAAGAAAGTAGAATTATTTTCATTAAAGAGTAGTTAGACCAATGGCACACTATTTCGTTCTATTTCTTTCTTTCGCTCAGATTCTGGATCAGTTTGCAAAATTTCCAAGTCTTCATTATCCCACCACTTCCCCCCCACCCCCGTTCCACCCCCGGCAGGCAGTATATTGCTTTGCTCTGGCAGCAACTCTGGGTCATGCCTTCTCTTTCCTTCTTCCCTCTGTGACAGTCTATATCTTGGTTCTGTCTTTCCCTCAAAAAGTCCCCGTGGGGACTAGAGGCTGTTTCTCTCCTTCCAGCCTGCTTTCCACCCGAGTAGGTCAATGCTTGACCAGAAAGGCACTATTTGCCTTAGAATTCCAACTATTTTGTTATCAGAGCAGTCATCTCATCAAAGGAATGACCAGAAAAAGGCTATTTTACAGTCTCTGAAAGCACAAGTTCCTCTCTTCTTTGCCACAGAGATAAAGGGAGGTTTCCCAAGCAATTTTCCTTTGTAATTTGTTTTTTACGTTTGCACCCATGTTTACCAAATAATTCCTATCTATGCCTAGAGACTAATTGGAATGATATTCACTGACTGCTAATAAGAGTTACTTGGGGAGGTGACATGGGGTGATTTTTATTTAAGATTTCTGCTTTGTACTGTTCCACATCAATTGACTTAAAATGAAGAAAAAACTTAAAAACATACACACAGCAATACAGCAATCATTTAAAAAAAAATTCTTCAAAATGCACCACTTTTTTTTTTTTTTCTGTAGTAGTTTTTGAACACCTCATTCAGCTGGCCAGTTAAGCGGGACTCTTTTCAGAGCTCTGTTCAAGACAGGTTTGGGGATAAAAAGAAAGTTACTCTGGACATGGAGCCAACATTTCCCTTCATTTTGGAAGGCACGGTTGAATTATCAACTCAGAAAGCTTTTATAAAATACACCTTCTGGGAGCGCCTGGCTGGCTCAGTTGGTGGAGCATGTGACTCTTGATCTCGGGGTCGTAAGTTCGAGCTCCATGTTGGGTATAGAGACTACTTAAAAAGAAAAACCTTTTTAAAAAAATTAACAGTAAAATAAATAAACATTAAAAAAATACACCCTATGGACATATCTTTCTTCAGGTATTGTTTTGTCAGATTTCTCTAAGGACAAACACCACGGTCAGTTGGGAAGGGTGTTCAGGGGTTAGTGTGTGGGCTATTCCTGGCGTCTTTAAAATGAAAGGAGGTCCTTCTTGTACAGAAGGAAAACGCCAGTTTTCCCTTGGTGAACACCACTGGCTACACTTCAGATATACACCCTTGGGGTTAATTTCAGCTTCCAGTCGAAGTCTAGCTTCTTTCATAAAATCACGTGTATGAAATACATCTAACTTTGCATATAATTATAGATAACTCATTTTCTTTGTTGTGGCAACATATTAAAACTTATTTATCCATTCTAGCGCATATGGTCATTTGGGTAGTTTACGGTTTTGAGCTATTATGACCTGTGAGACCATAAACATTCTAGTACATGTCTTTTGGTAACCGTATGTTAGCGTTTCTGTTGAGTATGCGTGTAACAGTGAAACAGAATACAGTATGTGAACGTTCAGCTTTACTAAATACTACTAAACAGTTTTCCAAAGTGTTTGTACCAATTTACATATCCAACTGAGTGTATGAGAATTTCAACAGACCATTTTTTTTTTAAAAAGATTTGTGATGGACAGTGACTCTGGAGAGAAATACTAGCCTGAACTAGCAGATAATAATGCGCCCTGAGGACTTCCAAGAAGTCCAAAGCGCCATTCATTTTCACGTTAGACGGAAACATCCCTCTGAGATCGAAAGATCGAAACATCCTTCTGAGAGATAGAGGGGCGTGCCTCATGCCATGTTTTCCTGAAGCGGATGAAATTCTATGGAAGCAACTGAAATGCTTTTTCTAAACGCCTTACTAAGCTCCATATCTTCCCATGCTCCCCCAGAGCTTTGATTTTAGGTCCAAATGCCTGTCTGTGAATTTGTTACAGGAATTTCATGCTCACGGTAGCATTTCTACTGTAACATTACTAGTCTCAAATAACAAAGCCTAATGCTGTCACCCCTCAGAGCATTTCCCAGGCATTCAGCCAGTAAAAAGGGGCATATTCGAAAACTCTCAGGCCTGACCTTGAAGGTCTTTGGACAGCCTGTCTAGGTTTCCTGGCCTGGCTGCTCCTCAGACACACCTGGGCAGCTCTTCAAACTACATCCCCACTCTAGAACAAGTGAGTTGAATTCTTTGGGGTTGGAACTTGGGGATCCGTATTTTATAAAGTTTTCAGGTGATTCCGATTTGATTGGAGACCACTCGTCAAACTTTGGAATCACTGTTGCCTCCAGATAGAAGAAGGAGGAGGAGAAGGAGGAGGACAAGGAAGATAGAAGATAGTCATCCAATACAAATACAATAGCAAAATCCCAAAATAAGAAGGGAAGATGAGGGAAAGGTCAGGCCTTATCCTCTTCTTCAAAGTATTCAGTGGTAGGTGGTTCTGATTCCAGGGTAATAATAATTATAAGCCACAATTACATGACATTTAGTAGTTTGCTGAATGATATCACATATATTATGTCACTTAATCACTCAATACTTCTTCATGGTAGAAAGGATAATCCCCAATTTACAGAAGGGGATACTGAGGCTAAAAGATTAAGTGAGTGACATACATGCATTGAATAGTAGATCTAGGACACAAACCCAAGTCTCCTGATTCCCAATTAAAAAAAAATTTTTTTTTAATGTGTATTTTTGACAGAGAGAGAGAGAGAGAGAGCGAGCAGGAGAGGGGCAGAGAGAGAGGGAGACACAGAATCCAAAGCAGCCTCCAGGCTCTGAGCTGTTAGCACAGAGCTCAACGCAGGACTTGAACCCCGAACTACATCCTGACCTGAGCCGAAGTCAGACGCTTAACCGACGGATTCACCCCCCTGATTCCCAATTTTATGTATTTCTCTCCATCCCCTAGTACTCAAAGAGTCAGAAAGCTACATGGAGGCCAGCAGGAGCTAAGTATTCCAACTACTCTGAATGATCCCCATGAGTCTTACTGGATACTCTTCCATTCTCCTCCCTCCTCCTCTTCTCCTTTCCTTCAATATGCTTTCAATGTCTCCCATGCACCAGGTAACCTGCAACATGCTAGGGAATCAGAGATTTTTATTTTTAATGTTTATTTTTGAAGGAGGGAAAGACAGAACGTGAGCAGGCCAAGGGCAGAGAGAGACACACACACACACAGAAGCCAAAGCAGGCTCCAGGCTCTGAGCTGTCGGCACAGAGTCTGACGTGGGGCTCGAACTCACGGAATGTGAGATCATGACCTGAGCTGAAGTCGGACGCTCAACTGACTGAGCCACCCAGGCGCCCCTGGAATCAGAGATTTTTAAAAGTTCACCTTTCGGTGGGGAGAAAAACAAATCCTCGTGCAGAAATGCACCAAATGTCATGGTCACATCTAGAGAAATGACAGACCGCCACAATTAGACCAAAATGGAAAGGGGAGATTATTGCCGTGATCACCCATTCAATTGGGCATGTGGATTCATACTCTCTACTCCGACAATAGGTCCCAATTATTAACGATAAGAACTTGCTTTGGGGCGCCTGGGTGGCTCAGTCGGTTAAGCGTCTGACTTCAGCTCAGGTCACGATCTCGCGGTCCGTGAGTTTGAGCCCTGCATCAGGCTCTGGGCTGATGGCTCAGAGCCTGGAGCCTGGAGCCTGCTTCCGATTCTGTGTCTCCCTCTCTCTCTGCCCCTCCCCCATTCATGCTCTGTCTCTCTCTGTCTCAAAAATAAACAAACATTAAAAAAAAAAATTAAAAAAAAAAAAGAACTTGCTTTGATATACTCTCACTTCAAAGGGGGACTGTTTTATTTTGAAACAATCCCACTGCCTCCAATACCCTGTTAGAAGACCCTTGGAAATATGCTGTTAGGTTTCCCATCTATATTCTGTAACATGTGTCTACCCTCTCCTGACTAAATTTAGAGGCATGCTGTCTTATTAGTGGTTCATTTAGATGCTCTTTAAAGAATTATCGATGTTCAAAAGAGGTATAGAGGCCTTAAGTAACTGTAGGGAGAAGCTCAGGGATTCCCTCCTGGGTCTGGTGCATAGGACAAATGGCTTCCATGCACCAGGAAATAGCTTTGTTTATACTCAGCCCCTGGGCTGGACAGAGTAGGGGTAGGTACGTGTGTGTGTTCATATTTTCGCGGCACAGGTTGGTAGCATGTGGATTTTTTTCCCAACAAGCTATTTCAGTAGTGACAATAAACCACTCACTTTATTTTCAAACACCTACGAGTTATTCAACAATAATAAATAGTTGTCAGATGCCCAATGGGCACCAACAGCATCTTAAGCACAGAGTCCATGGTGGTGAAGGAAACAGATACGTCCCTGCCCACACTCCCCGCTTTCCAGGTTGACTACTGAGAGCCCATTAAACATTTCTGGAAGAGCAAATGTGGGCAATGCTCTTAAAACTGACACTTCACATCACTGCTTAACCCGCTTGACATTTCTGAAGCACCGCACACGACTGATGGCCCATTAACTGTGCCCTTGTTCACCCTTTGGTTTCTGTGTCCCTGTCCTTCCAAGTCCTCACATGCAGGAGTGCTTGCTCGCCTTCTCGTGATCAGTCCGTCTCCTCGGGACAACCGTGGCGTCCTCTTGACTGCTGTCCCTGCTCCAAGGGCTCTGACTCTTGTCCTATCTTCCACGTGTTCATTGGAGTTATATTTCGTTTTTCCCCTTTCCAACTCAAAATAGTCATAACTGACAACTACGTGTGTTTTAAAAACATTTACGGAGAAAGTTCCATCTATTGTCTGAATCAACGAGCCCTCGTTTGGAGCCTTCCGTGGACCAGGCTGGTACTAACCTGGAACTAACATGAGGCTGGTCCAAGATAACACAGTCAGGATGTGATAGGCACGAACACAGTCTTCTCATCCTTAATTCTGGTTCCTTCCATCTGCTGCAAGGTGGTTCCCTAGGAAGCAGACCCTGAGACGATGATTCATGTGCAGGAGGGTTGGAAGGAATGTTCTCAGGACTGGAGTCTGTAGAAGGGAAGGGGAGGAAGTGGCATTGGGCAGAGGGAGAAGTTGGGTGACAGCACAGTCTCAAAAGAAGTCTTAGCGTTCTGAACACGGGGTGGCTCTCGGAGTGTCTGCTTTGAAGTAAGACTCACAGTGGGAGGGGGTGTGAGTTCTTCGGTTTTGAAGGGGGATCAGGGCGGTGCATCTCAGCCTCCACCACACCTCCCACATTGCTAGGATTCACTGCAGGTGACTGATTTGACTTGTTGCATTGAGCTTTAAATAAAGGGCAGGGAGTTCCTGGAGAAAGAGAGCTGAGTTCCTGCGGTCAGGACTACTGCCCTAGGTGGTGGTAGAACAGGAAGAGGCTGGAATGGGTCTGATCAAGTCCCACCTGATAAATGAGCAAAGGCCAAGGTCAGGCCAAGGTGGACAACCGTATTTCTTGGCTCAGGTCTTCCTTTACAGATGCTGCCCCTTTTGCCTGGAATGTTCTTCACTCAATCTTCAGGCCTCTGCCCACATGTGACATCCTCTGTGCTACCTCCTTGGGCTCAATCTAAATTAAAATCTTAGAGACCCACTTGCTTAATATCCTGAAACCTGCTTTTGTCACATTAGTCACTCTGTGGCCCACTGGGGGACTGTTTATTCAATTTTTTCTCCTATTTTGCTGAGAGCCTCATGAAGGCAGACATTTTTTTTTAACATGGCATCTCCCGTGACTACTGGGTGCCTAACACATAGTAGGTGCTCAATAAATACCTTTTAAATGATTAAAATTGCAAAAAGAGCTACATCAGGGTTCTTTGCTTGCACAAAATGGAAACGGACACTGACATTATTAAGCAAAAAGGGGGTTATAGGAAGAGTGTGGGAGACTCCCAAAGTCACAGAGAATAGGGGTGAAAATAGGCAATACCCAGAAGCTCTACAGAGGGTCATGAGGCTGGGGCTCTTGGACAAATCAATCATTTTCAGTCGCTACCATTCAGCCTACCAGTCAATTTCCACAGGGGAAAGGGAGTGTTTGACTGGTCTAGCCTCAGTCTTGTGCTACCTCTGTGGCTGGAAGAGAACAGAAAGAGGAGAACAACCTCACCAGGGTATATACAAAAGGAAATCGGGGGAAGTTGAAGGAGAAGAAATGGATTAAGGGCAACCAATCAAACCAAACAAACCCATTTCCATGATAGGAGCCAGAGTGAGGAAGGAGAGTCCTGACTACCTGGGGGTATCAGGGAAAAATCCATGGCAGCAGGGAAGAGTCTACCCTGCTTTCTCTATCCCAGCACCAAGCATTATGCCTGCCACCCTGTAGATGTTCTAAAAATTTGTGTGTGCGGATGACGTTCCTACCATAAGCATCTGAGTCTCTGCTCACTGGACCATGAGTGGTGGGCCTACTGGAGTTTACACCTGGGAGCAGCCTGCAGCCCATGACAGATGGAAGATGGTGGGTGAATATCTCAGCTTCCTTGCCCTTGTTCTACGATGTCACCCAGAGGTCCACTGTGATTGACTCCCAGCTGCCCATGGCAGGAAGCTGCTCTTTTTTTTTTTTAGTGTTTATTTATTTTTGAGAGAGAACGAGGGAGAGAGGGAGCAGGGGAGGGGCAGAGATGGGGGCATAGGATCTGAAGTGGGCTCTGTGCTGACAGCTGAGAGCCCGATGTGGGGCTCAAACTCATGAACCATGAGATTATGACCTGAGTCATAGTTGGACACTTAACCCACCGATCCACCCAGGTGCCCCAGGAACCTGCTTTTTAATGCACGCTATAGACTTCCTTTTCTCCTCTGTCTCACGTCCCCACACCCCTCCTGGGGCTTCCTGGAATTACTTCCCAAACAAGTCACTTGCATTCAAGTCCTTGTCCCAGGTGGGCTTCCTAGAACAGCAGGCAAGAAGGCAGGGGCAGTGAGGAGTGGCTGCTCTCAGTAATTACATGAAGACAAGCAACGCTGTCAGGAGGCATCAGAGAACATTTAGTCTCAGGGTGATTCACTCCAATGTTCTTCCCACCCCTGCAACCTTCCTCACAACTCTGAGCCTTCCATGGTCATGTCCACTGGTACCAATGGGTAGGTACTCAGAATGGTAACTCAGTTTTCAGTCGATCTGAGAGAGACATAGTCAGGTGGTGGCTTAGTCCATTCAGGCTGCTATAAACAAAACACCATAGATTGGGTGGCTTATAAACAACAAATATTTATTTTCTCACAGTTATGGAGGCTAAGAAGTCCCAGATCAAGGCACCAGAGCAAATGCAGTGTCTGATGAGGGCCTGCCTTCTGGGTCATACATGGCCATCTTCTCTGTGTCCTCACATGGTGGAAGGGGCCAGGGGTGTCTCTGGAGTCTCTTTCATAAAGATACTAAGTCCCGTTCACCTCTCAAAGGCCCCACCTCCTACTCCCATCACCTTGGGGGTTAGGATTCCAACATATGACTGTGGGTGAAGGGGACAAATACTCAGTCGATAGCAAATGCATAAACTGCTATCAGAGAATCTCCCTACACACTGCCAAAGCTGCCTGGATGGCCCGTCTTGTGGCTTGCCTACTTGCCTGGGACATGGGATTTCCATAGCTCCTCTCCCAAATGATCTCCAGCGTCACCCCTAAAGCATGAGAGCCCACACAATGATGTCACTTCAGTGCCAGGTCAAGGATTGGGGGCCCTGTCTCTCAGTGATCTCTGAAACGCAGATCTAGTCATGACCTGGGTTTGCTCAAAACAAGGACTCCCCGTTGTTTGTGGGATGACATTCAGACTTCTTTTTTAATGTTTATTTATATTTGAGAGGGAGAGTGAGCACAGGGGCAGGGCAGAGAGAGGGGGGTGGGGGGACAGAGGATCTGAAGCAGGCCCTGCACTGTCAGCACAGAGCCCCATGCGGGGTCGAACTCATGAACTGTGAGATCACGACCTGAGCTGAAGTCGGATGCTCAAACGACTGAGTCACCCAGGTACCCTGACATTCAGATTTCTAAGTGTGACTCTTCGAGTTTTTCATTCATGACCTGCCAGCCTTTCTAGAATCTTCTGCCACTGCTCCTCCTTGTGGCCCCCAGGGAGCCACACCAGACTGCTATTCTCACCATCCTGCAAACGTGCACCTGTTGTCCTAAACTTGCAGCTTTGCTCTTGCTGATCCTTACTCTCCCAGGCCCCTCCCCGCCCCCATCTGGGTCTGGTAAAATCTCTTCTGTAAAGCTGCTCAGAATGCCCCTTGCATACCTAGCTAGGAGTTATTGCTTGCTGTTTCTGTCTGCTTGGTTTTTACTGTTAGCGAACGTTACCGCACTTAGTTGCATGCAAATCTGATTTCCCTAATAGAACTGAAACTACTTGAAGGCCGGCTTTGTAGCTGCTGATCTGCCATATGCTACTATGGCTCCATAAATAGTCTGCTGCTTTAAATGAATAACAATAAGCGCTTTAAAGAATACCTTTCTCCTCCACTGTTACCATATCTTTCAGGGAGAACAAGCTAGAAAGAAATCGTTTCCACTGAGAAGTCACTTCATTATTTTTTTTCAATATTTGGTTTTTATTTGAGAGAGTGTGCATGTGTGAGCGAGAGAGAGGGGCAGAGGGGGAGAGAGCATCCTAAGCAGGTTCCATGCTGAGTGTGGAGCCTGATGCAGGGCTCATTTCCATGACCCTGGGATCACGACCTGAGCTGAATTCAAGAGTCGGACATTCAATCGGCTGAGACACCCAAGAGCCCCGAGAAGTCACTTTAATATAAGGCTCCCTGAGGGGCGCCTGGGTGGCTCAGTCGGTTAAGCGTCCGACTTCGGCTCAGGTCACGATCTCACAGTTCGTGAGTTCGAGCCCCGTGTCGGGCTCTGTGCTGACAGCTCAGAGCCTGGAGCCTGTTTCAGATTCTGTGTCTCCCTCTCGGTCTCTGACCCTCCCCCATTCATGCTCTGTGTCTCTCTCTGTCTCAAAAGTAAATAAACGTTAAAAAAATTAAAAAAAAATATATAAGGCTCCCTGAGAAGAGGCCTGAAATAGCAAAATAACAAGCAACATCAAGAAAGCCTAGATATGTTCCTGGTACGAACCTGAAGGTTCTTGGGGCACCTGGGTTGCTCAGTTCGTGGAGCACGTGACTCTTGATCATGGGGTCATGAGTTTGGGCCCCATCTTGGGCTAAGAGTTTACTTTAAAAACAAACAAACAAACAAACCTGAAACGAGGCTCCCAGTGCCATTTCCTGGTAGGATCTCTCTCTTCTCTCTCAGAAAGAAAGTTTAAAGGAAGGAAGGAAGGAAAGAAGGAAGGGAAGAAAGAAAGAAAGAAGAGAGAGGGAGGGAGGGAGGGAGGGAGGGAGGGAGGAAGGAAGGAAGGAAGGACGGACACAAGGAAGGAAGAAAGGAAGGAAGGAAGAGAGAGAGAATGAGTGGGGGGCGGGGAGGAAGGAAAGATTTCAAATGAAAATTTCAGATACAATCAGCACATATATTCAATTCCTCAGAAGGAGTTCCCCAGTGTTCAGTTTCCTCTGCTGATATTGCCTGTAGCCGGGGACCTTGGGCAACTGCAATTTCAGTATTCTCCATTTTGCTCCAAGAAACTGGTGCAGTCTACAGAACAGTTAAGAGAATTGGCACCAAAGAAAACCTAGGCTCTAAAAGGACAAGCTGGTGCTTTGCTAAATGACCTCAACAAGTTCCTCCAGAAAAAGAGAGGCAGTAACTGCGGCCAGGCTTTCTTAGCCCCAGGCACTGTTCCTAAGCAGGCTGGGCACAACATGATGGAGGAGGACAGTCATATCCCAGCTGGTGGAAACCTTGTCGGTTACTTAGGCCTTAGTGTGAGCCAGGCACCGCGAGCGGAGCCCAATGCTTGCAGGTCTCATTTAATCTTCACAGGAAACTAGGAGACAAGAAGGACTTCTGTGACTTGCATTTTGCAAATGAAGTTTCGAGATGTTAGGGAACTACCCAAGGTCATGGCACCCCTCGACTGCAAGACAGGACTGGAATGGATGTCTGCATAACTCTGAAGCCTGTGCCCTAAAGTTGCTCCTTGCAAACTTGGCTGCATGTTAGAATCACCCTGGGATCTGGGGAGATGAAAAATAAACCAGACAAACAATAACAACAATAACAAAACAAAATATATAGCATGTTACATGGTGATAGGGATCTAGAGAAAAATAAAGCAGAGAAGAGGGACAGCGTGGGTAAAGGGTAGGCTTTAGTTTTAAATATTGTCAGGAAAATAATCAATAAGATAACATATCAGCAAAGATCTGGGGGGAAAAGAAGAGGAAGCTTTGTAGCTATCTAGAGGAAAAGATTTCCAGACAGAGGCTATATGGCAGGTATAAGGTCCTGTTATCAAACAACTGGCCAATATGGCCAGAGAGATGGAGGTGGGGGTGGGAGTGGGTGGGTAGCAGATGAGGTCAAGGAATCATGTGGAACCTTGTACCACTATAAGACTTTTCTGACTCTGTAAGTCTACTGGTCAAATTACTCATATTCAACTTCAGCAAGCATTTAAAGCATCTTACATCTGAAAGTAGAATTGACCTAAGCTTCATTAAAAAAATGTATCTTCAAAGTTGGAGCACCTGAGCAAATGTTTGGGACCAGGGTCCAGAGAAGGGAGGGCTGGAAAACTGGGGAAGATGGCAGAGAGGGGCAGTAGGGTCCAGCTAGGGCTCTAAGGAGTCACCCAACCACCACAGGCCATCCTTCCTTTGAATAAAAAAGAACAGGCACACCTGAGTGGCTCAGCTGGTTAAGCACCTGACTCTTTATTTCGGCTCAGGTCATGATCTCAGGGTTTCTGGGATCAAGCCCCACATGGGGCTCTATGCTGACAACACAGAGCCTGCTTGGGATTCTCTCTCTTTTCCTCTCTCTCTGTCCCTCCCCTGATCATGCACGCTTGCTCACTCTCAAAAAAAAAAAAAAAAAAAAAAAAAGGACTTAAAAAAATAACATTATAAAAAAGAACATCACAAGGGCTACTTGTAAAATCCAAGCTCCTTCATTTAAAAAAGTAATGGTACATGGATTTGTAAGCATTTCATTTCCAATTCTCCTCTTTCAGAAAGAAATCAGCAACTTTTTCTCTCCATTGCCTACCTTCTGCCTTGCCACCTATCTGACTTCTTTGATTTTTATCCTGCTCTCCTAATGATGCTCTAGATGGTTTCTGTTTAACCAGCCACAGTCCCTTTGTTGGTCTCTTCAGCTTGATCTCCTTGTCCCCGCCCCCACTTCCAGTTAAAGCACTATTTTCGGTGGTGGTTACATTCTTATTGTGGCCTATGCTCAAGGCCTATGTCCCACCACAGCACCCCCCCTTCCCCACTGCATCCTCTGATCACATCCTCTATCTCATCCTATGTCCACATCTTGGTCCCTGTGGGAGACTGTTGGACCGAGGGCCCTCAATAAACCACACCTTGGAATAGTTGCCACCTGTACAGATCCTCCTACGTTGACCGTGGGGCGGGCCATGTGACCTGCTTTGTCCAGTGGGACATTAGCAAATATGAAGCAAGCAGAGGCCTCATTAGTGCTGACACATCGAGGCTTACATTCTGGAAGTCATCTGCGCCACTGTAAAATTGCCTGAGCTAGACTACTGAAGATCGGGAGAGATCCTGATGGATGAGATGCCACCTCAGATACCGGGCCAGGCCAAGTTCCCAGTGGAACGCAGCCATGTGAGGTCAGCTGCAGCAGGTGAAGCAAAGAAAAGCTACCCACCAGAGTCTGTTCAACCCTCCGGCTCATGAAAACATAATAAATACTGTATTTGTTTTAAACCGGTACGTTTTGTGGCGTTTTGTTATAAGGCAATAGATAACAAAAGCAATCCTCATCTGATCTGGCCCCAAACCTGTCAGTCCCAGACTAGGCCAGGACATCCCCATACCTGTGTCAAGGTCAGTTTCTGCACGTCTACATGCTTTCACCGAGACCTTCTACAGGCATCTGGTTTGGGACAGCTTTGCATTTGGACTTTCTGAGCAGGAAACACATTGAGGGAAAATTGGGTGTACAAATATTCACTAATAGCATGCTGTGTTGTGACTTATGTGTGACTCACCTCATTCACTCCTAAGCCTGTATTCTATCTGTCATTACGCTGAATCATTGTTTGGAAAGGGATTCAAATTTACACTCTCTGTCAGTCAGGGAGCACAGCACTTATGGTTTGGGGTTTGTTTGTGTTTTTGAAAAATGCCCTCTTTGTGGGGTTGCCTGGGTGGCTCAGTCAGTTAAGCATCCAACTCTTGATCTCAGCTCAGGTATGGATCTCAGGGTCCTGAGTTCAAGCCTGGTGTTGGGTTCTGCCCTGGGTGTGATGCCTACTTTAAAAAAAAAAAAGTGCATTCTTTATAACGGTATTGTCTCTGTATTGATTTCATCCTCCTCACATCCTTTAGTGTAAGAGAGTGTTGGCAGCTATAACTAATTTTTTTTAAAAGATAACTGATCCGGGGTGCCTCAGTGGCTCAGTAGGTTAAGTGTTCAACTTCGGCTCAGATCATGATCTCGTGGTTCAGAAGTTCGGGCCCTCTGTCGGGCTCTGTGCTGACAGCTCAGAGCCCAGAGCCTACTTCAGATTCTGTGTCTCCCTCTCCTTCTGCCCCTCTCCCACTCATGCTGTCTCTCTCTCTCTCTCTCTCTCAAAAATAAACATTAAAAAATTTTTTTTAATAAAAAAAGATAACCGATTTAAAACAACTTAAATGTTCATTTTATTTTATTTTAAAATATTATTTAAAAATGTTTATTTTTTTTAGAGAGAGAGTGAGGGAGACAGAAGTGAGAGAGGAAGAGAGAGAGAATCCCAAGCAGGCTCTGCACTGTCAGCACAGAGCCCGACGTGGGGCTCGAACTCACAAGCTGTGAGATCATGACCTGAGTCAAGATCAAAAGCCAGACACTTAACTAGCCAAGCCACCAAGGCGCCCCTAAAACAACTTAAAATTTTAAATTTTAGCTTCAGAAATATTTGAAAAAACATATTCATTTTTCAGTAAGAAAGCTATATTTTCATTTTGAAGGGTTACTTATAAGCTTAGGCTAATAAACTTACTTTTGGTCCATTAAATGTGCACTAAAGGGACCTGGGATTTTGGACGAGTGGCCTTCACTTGAGAAGCGTTCACACTGGCCTGAGGAGTGGGTTGCCAAGATATGTACACATCCAGTGGGTGTGCTCTGGGCCATGAGCACAAATGCAGAAGTGATTTGGTCTGGTCTGTGTCCTCTATTGTCAGCCTTGGGCACAGTGCAGGGACAGAGGTGTGCTTCATAAATATTGACTGCATAAGTGAGTGAATTACCTTTATGAGCAATACAGTACCTTGGAAATGGTGTTCCATTTTATATAGGAAATGCAACATCTTGATAAGTAAAAAAAGAAGGAAAGGAAAGGAAAGGAAAGGAAAGGAAAGGAAGGAAGGAAGGAAGGAAGGAAGGAAGGAAGGAAGGAAGGAAGAAAGAAAGAAAGAAAGAAAGAAAGAAAGAAAGAAAGAAAGAAAGAAAGAAAGAAAGAAAGAAAAAATTAGAATAAAGAAGCCATTGCTCCAAAAATAGTAAAAACCAAGTTCAGTACTCTCCTTCAATCCCTATGTCAAGTATTGATGTGAAAACAAGTTCAATGTATGAGCAAATGAACTCTACAGAAGGTCAGGGAGAAATTAATTGTATGTGTCCTATTACGCATTTCATTTGAAATATGAAAGGGAAGGTGACATTTTGAAGGCAAAAGAGATTTGAAGGATCATTTTTCTGATTAAAAGGAATAGTTTGCTTTATTTTTTAAGATCCAGATATGTAAAAGTGAATGATATAAAAACTACCTCTACAGATAATAAAAACCAATTGTTGTCAACCCTATACACATATAACAAAAGTAAGGTTACATTTTGCAATACGCTTTATTTTCTTACCAATGTATTAGGCATAACTTTTCATTTTGTTATCTTTTCAAGGATTGCATTGTGTTACTCTACCCCATTTAATGTGGCTACTAAGTTATCATGGACAATTTTCCAATTTTGGATATTTATAATTATATTGTTAGAAATGGTGCTATGATAAACAATCTTATAAGTGAATCTTGGCAAATATATGATTTTTTATAGCCAAATCCTAAAACAGTGGATTTCCTGAGTTAAGTGGTATGCATTTAAATCTTTTCATGTTTCCCTCCAGAAAAATATTGTACTTTTTTTCTATTCCTCCCACTTAGTTCCTGGACATTCATCACACCACTAATTATTATGATTTTGTGTTATCTTTTTAAGCATGATAGATAAAAAATAATAGCTCATATTTGAAAATTAGCTAATTATTAGTGAGATTAGATTATTCTAATATGTTCAGGGATCATTTGTATATCTTCTTTTGTCAAGTACCAGTGTGTATCTTCTGGCTACTTTTTCTATTGTAATGTTTTTATTTTATGTATTACATAGAATTGACATTAACTCCTTGTCATGTAATTTGCAAGTATTTTGCCTGTGTGGTCATTTGTCTTTTAGTATTGATTGATATTTTTACTTTTTCCCCAAGAGAATGCGAGAATCTTAGGAAGAATTTCATGGATTTTGATAATACCATCTGGTCTCATTTTGCACTTGATTATTTTTTATTGACTTTCAGATATTGCATACACAACGTTGTAGAATAATTTCAAGTCTCCAAGGATGCTATCATCCTTCAGAGAGGACTTACACTTGCTTCTGGAAGAAAGCTTAGGGTTCTAACAATCCAGGATCAAGCTAATCTAATTCCCAGGTTTGAGATGATTGGAAGCTGCGTTCAGTGTGAAGGTTCATGTATTTCCACACTCTGTCAGGTCAGGTGTACCTTTCAGGATGCCGAGCCAATGCATGGGGCATCTACTAGAGGCTTCCCCTTTCAGTGATCTTGTATTCTTAATTTTTATCCCCTTCACTCCTCAGAGCTCTCCAAAGTGCCGCTGTCTCCAGCCTCTTGGCCACCTACTTTGGAATCAGCTAGCACTTCGAGGAGTAAAGCATCCCCAGGTGCTGGGTTTATGCCCCTGAGTTTCCTCCTTCTTTTAGACCTTGGCCATGCCATTCTTCACAGGTTTTTTAGCTCTCAGACGCCTTCAAGCAAATGTATTTTAAACTCTGTTCAGTTTTTGAAATTGCAGCAAAGTGGTCGATCTCAATTGCTTAGTCTGTCATTGCTGGAAAACCAAAGTGCTTTTGAAAACATGAATTCAGTTGGAATGTATTTAGGGTGAGTTACCCTTTCATTCCCAGCATAATTCATGGAGCAATATTTTTATAATGACATGAACCGTCGCCATTACCATACTGTAAGTGATTATATAAATCCTGATTATATAAATATTTGGGTCTATTTCTGGACTTTCTATTCTGCCGTACCCTTTTGTATATTTCTGCACCAGAACCAAGTCATTTATTGGGTACAGTCAATTGCTCTAACTTTATAATACATTTTAATACCAGGTGAGAGTTCTCTTTTCTTCCTTTTTTTTTTTTTAACGTTTATTTATTTTCGAAACAGAGAGAGACAGCGCATGAATGGGGGAGGGTCAGAGAGAGAGGGAGACACAGAATTCGAAACAGGCTCCAGGCTCTGAGCGGTCAGCACAGAGCCCGACACGGGGCTCGAACTCACGGACCACGAGATCGTGACCTGAGCTGAAGTCGGAGGCTTAACTGACTGCGCCACCCAGGTGCCCCTCTTTTCTTCCTTTTCACAAAATGTGTTTTGGCTCTTCTCATGTCTTTGTTCTTTTGGGTGAATTTTAGTATTTTTAAATTACATCTGCCCCCCCCCCATCTCATTTATATTTTAATGGGACTCTTAGGAACAACTTTTAATATTTAGTTTTTAGTGCAGAAGCATGGCATAAAATCTATTTAGACAGGTCTTTTAAAATTTATCAAAGCCTATATACAAGTTATCTTTTATTCCTGAGCTTTCTTAAGATATTTTAGTACACTGCCTGGGGTTTTTCAAGTAGCCAGTGTCTGCTGGTAATGATTAATTTATCTCATCTTGCTCAAAATACCTCATTTCTTTTTTTTTTTCTTTTCTATTTTGTCTTATTGCATTAGCCAGAACATCCACTATCCAGAGCACTGTTAAACACTAACGATGATAATGAACATCCTCGTATTCTGATTTTTAACTGGATTACTTGTTCACTTCTCTCAGTAAGTATAATGAATGTCAGCTATTGATTTAAAAGACAGTCTTCACTGAATCAATTTTTTTGAAAATATTGATAAAAGCTGCATGATCTCATGTAAAATATAGGATGTAATATAGATTATACTCATATGCTCGTATGCTTCCTATATCTTGTATTTGTGTCTTAGGTTGGTATATTAGCTTCTTAGGGCTGCTATAACAAAATGCCACAAACTGTGGCTTAAAACGACAGAAACTTATTCTTTCACAGTTCCAGAAACTGAAATCCAAAATCAAAGTGCTAGCAGGATCAATTCCTTCTGGAGGCTCTGAGGAAGAATCTGTTCCATGCTTCCCTCACCCTTCTGGTTAGCAATCCACAGATTGGCCTTCTAGATCTTCTAGATCTAGGCCTTCTAGATCTTTCACTCCAATCTCTGCCTCCATTTTCACATGACTGTCTCCTCCACCTCTGTGTCTCTGTGTCCAAATTGTCCTCTTTTTATAAGGACACCACTCTAATCCAGCACAACTGCTTCCTAATTGGTTACCTTTGCAAATAAGGTCACACTGACAGATCCCAGGCAGACACGATTTTTTTCAGGACATTATTCAATCCAGTGCAGTTGGGATCTCCCAGAAGCAGACTCTGAGATGTAGATTCATGTGCAAGCCATCTATTTCAGAAGGGCTCCCGGAGGAGGCCAGTAAGAGAGCAGGAAAGCAGAAGGAGCCAAGCAAGAGTGTGATGGCAGGCAAGACTTTTTGGAGAGATGATGCTTTGATATAATCAGGGAAGATCTGCATTAAAAATTATGCCTCACATTTGTCCCCATCTGAGGCAAGGGAGTCTGGACTGTCATATTTCCAAACCAGTTAATCATGAGATAAAGGTTGCCCGGGAAGGTGTAAAATCCCAGGCACTTCTGTCTCTGCATTTGCAAGTGAAGTGTTCCAGTAACTTCAGGGAAATGTTCCAAAGCAAAGTCATAGCTGTAAGCTATTAGAGTAAAAACTCACCTGAACTAGGTGAAGGGGACACAGAAATAGTGAAGAGGTCCAAGGAAAGTCAAAGTGTCTGCCACAGGTATCTTTTTTTGGTGTGTGTGCATTCATGTGTCAAAAATGTCATCAAATGTGTCCATTATTTTTTCTGGAAATCTGCCGGGCCTACTTAGTGTAGCTTCTAGCATTCTTCCCTAGGTAAGTCCTAGATTCCTTCCATTTCCTTCCTCCTTAATTTAGTCATCATTTACAAAGTATTATAAACCTGCTTGCCTATACTCATTGGTAGCTCTTCACATTTTAGTACACCCCTAATGCTGGAAGTCTCCAAAAAAGCTTTGAAATATGCGGTGACAAAAAAAAAGTTGTCAAGGAGAAATATTGGTAATAATGAGAGAGCCTCAGGAGTGGAGGCAGATGGCAGAGAAGGTAACAGAGGCAATGAGAGACAGTTTGCCATCAAAGTGATGGATGTGGGGGCATCACGAGGCAGGAGACGGAGAGGCAAGAGACGGAGAGGCAAGGACCACACAAGTTCTGTTACACCCCATACGCGCACATGTGTGCACACGCATACATACACACACACACACAGCAAGCATGCAAACGAACAATCCACAGAATCCCGATGAGAGCAACCCAGAGTGTGCTAGGCCAAATTTGGGCCTAGAACCACTCTGGAATCTGAACATTCTGGGGGACCCACAAGAAGACTCTTCGAATGAAGTTTTGTAGGAAAGCCTTCATCTGAAGAGATAAGAAAGTCAGGCCCTCCCAGTGTAAGAAAGGAAGCACAATTTTATACGTAGGACTCTGTCACAGAGCTGATCCTTTAGCTGAGGATTGAGACTAAGGTCAGAGGAAAGGAGGGGCGCTTGGGTGGCTCAGTCAGACCGTCCAACTCTTGGTGTCGCCTCAGGTCATGATCTCAAGGTTCGTGAGATAGGGCCGCATGTAGGGCTCTGTGCTGACAGCATGGAGCCTGCTTGGGATTCTCTCTCTTCCTCTCAGCCCCTCCCCTCACCTCTCTCTCTCCAAAAATAAATAAATATGTTTTTAAACAATTGGATGTTTACCTTCTAAAACAGCAAATAAATTTTGGTTGTTATTAAAAACAACAACAAAACAATGGAAAGGAGACTGTGGGTAAAAATGAAATGACCTCTTCTCACAAAAAGTCAGATGTGACAATGGCAGCACAAGGCAGCTCTCCACAGGGACCCTTGTAGTGAGGTAAGGGTGAGGCACTCGTCTGAGCAGACAGGACTGGCTACTTTTGTCTGCAGTGGGCATGATCTCAGGTAAGCGCAGGGTTCTGGTGTATTGTGAGTCCCACGGCGTCAGCAGAAGTGGGCGTCAGGGGGCCCACAGATAGGAGCAGATGTGGCGCAATAAGGAGGAGACTTCGTGAGGCTTTGGGAACATCAGACTGTGGTGCAGGCAGCTCTCTGGGAAGCCAGGGCGGGAGCAGGAGCGGGGCGGGGCGGGGGGGGGACAGGAGTGGTGTTGGGTAACCCACATCTGTGAGCACATGCGTTTCCTCCAGGAAACAGCTGGGGGTGGGTGAGACCGACTTTAAAAGAGAGCAGGGTAGAGGCTCCTGTGTTTGTTCAGGTCCTCTGAGAAGCAGACGCCATGCCAGGGTTAGATGTCAAGGGACTGATGGAGGACAATACCTGTGAAGGGAAAAAGAGTGAGCCAGCGAAGGTGGGGAGAGCCCTCAGATTCGTGTTGTGTGTCTGACTCCTGCGAAGGAGGAGTTAAATAGGAAGAGTCCCAGACTGCGGGCCAGTTCTCAGAAGGCGTCAGCCTGGCCGAGGGGAGATCTGGAGCCAAAATCTCCCAGTTGAGGAGTCCTGTGTCCAGCCATGCCCAGGAACTCCATCATGCTTAGTCGTTGGCTGGGTGCAGCCCATGGAAAACATGGCGGTGACACCAATGTGACAGTAGAGCAGGAGGGGCTGTCATTGGAGCCATCAGACAACCCTGCTCCCACCTTCATGACTACCACAGTCCCATACAAGCAGATGGCACCAGCACAGAAAGGTATCATTTGTGATAGTCTGTGAGGCCCATGTGATCTACATGGAAAAACTTGGGTTGCAAATGCTCACAAATTTTAAAACTCTTTGGAGCTGAAAGAGTTATACTCTTAGTTAACTGAACTCTTTTATCCAGAACTATGCCCTTATTCTCTCATGATGCCTGCTAACTAGGGCACATCTATAGGAGATAATATTAGAAGGCATCAAAGAGATTCTGAAATCACTGATAACTTGTGCAGACATGGTCAGAATGAGAACTCTTGGCCTCAGAATATCAGAAGATAACAGAATTGTTTGCATTTCTCTACATGCACATGGGGTTGGCTAGGGTGATACAAGCGAGGATATATGAAGGAACCCAGGTAAAAGAGAAACAACCAAACACCCCTCCTCCAACTGAGCAGAACTCTACAGCTGTTCAGTTGTCTAAGGAATAGAAAGACTGCTTGATGGGCCCAAGATTTCAGAACACTGGTGAGGGGAAGGCTTTTAACGGGACTGAAAACCTGACCTAGCGTGTATCTGCAACGATGCCATTTGCCAGGACTATGCATTCAAAGATTCTTTGCTCAACTGGTGCTTCTGCCGCTTCAGGTTGAGCTTGTTTACCAACACACAGCACCTAGGGCTCACCCCTGGAAAGTGTGACAGGTAAATATAGGCCAGGGGAGAAAAAGGAAGTGCATTAAGTGATGGCAACTTACTGAACTTGTTGTGTTAAGAGGTGATGGCAACCAAAACCATAAACAGCATCACTATTAAAAAGCTTAAATGAGTTCGTGCCCGACAGATCATTAGCTGTGATGTGAAGGTGCCCTGCTTTGGTCTTTAGAGGGAAACATCAGAGAGATTGTCCTGTTTGGGCCACAACAGTATCTACTGGGGCCTCTGTGAAAGCCAGAAATACAGTGGTTCCAATTTAAATATTCTCAAGTAAATGAATGAGTGAATGAATGAATGAATGAATGAATGAATTCTAAGGTAGCTGTTAACTTCCGTGGTTGTGCTAGCTTCTGGTCATCACACTTTTGTTGGTGTTGGAGGGCTTTTCAACCAAGAAGACAATACTATGGGCACCACCCAGCCTATGTGGTGCTCAGCCCTAGAGGATCCTGGAGCCCTGTGAGTTTCCTTTTATACAAGATGTTGAGCCAGAAGCTGCAGCATGTGGGGGAACAGAGGTTATGGGAACCCTTTTCAAACACATGCTTCCAATCCATAGAACACAGCATTTCTAGTTGAAGAGATGGTTGGGGGAGGATGGGGGTTGAGTACAGACAGTGTGTCACCTGTGCCCATCCTCCTTCACTGTCCCCAGTAGAGTCCCTAAGAACCCTCTTCAGGGCATATGGCAAAGGAAGCCGATTTATTTAGAGTTGGACTGGATGCTCTTTGACCATATGATGACAGAATGCCACACCATACTGGCAATCAGAGTTTTCTGGTGAATGCTGACAGGCTTTTCTAAATTTCAGCGTGGTGACCTGGATAGAACACAGACTTCAGAGTCTGAGCACGTGAGTTCCAGTCTTGACTCTGACACTGGCTTTGTAACTTTGGCTAAGAACTCCAAGTTTCACTTTCATGGCCTTTACGATGGGGAGAATAACATTTCCCTCAAAGAACTCAAAGCGAGATGCCCATGTTGTCTTGGCCAAGAAGAGACAGTCCTGCTCAAACCAACATTCTCCAGGAGCCCTTCTATGGTTCTCTGACAGCCTTTTGTACCTTGATTCCCAACATCCCCTGCAGGGCCCTGTCTTTGGCCATCTACTCTGTAGATATCATTGCAGTTCAATATCAGTTTTTCCTGGGACATGATCCTAATACACTCTTTGACTCAACCTACCATGACCATGTATGAAAAGCATCAGGGCACTCTTGGACTAGCCTTGCAGGACTCAGGCTGCTGGAGGGGGAGGGCAGTAGATGGACCTCAGACTCTAAGGCCTGCTTGGTTTCTGATCTAGCTCAGAGGCAGCCTTCCTACTGGGACTTGGGTTCTGGGCCCTATCCACTGAGAGAACATGCAGTGACTTCACCTTCTGCCAGCTGAATTTAGGCATCTCGATCCTTCACCCCAAATAAGCATCTGTCCTGACTATAAGCCACTGGGGGAAATCTTTAAGTCTGTAGTGGGTGGCATACACTGGAAAGACCAAACAATAGCCAAAGCTGGAGAGTAAGAGAACAAGTTGGGCTCACCCCAAATGAGTGCTCGCTGCCTAGAACAGTCAAAAAAGTCACCACGGAGAATCCACTCCAGCCATGAGCATGGAAGGCAATAAGGGCTCTAAAGAGGCAAGAGTGGTAGGGTGCCAGGGTGACTCGGTCAGTACAGTCCTCATCTCAGGGTTGTGAGTTCAAGCCCCACATTGGGAGTAGAGCCTACTTTAAAAGTATTAATAATAATAAAGAGGAAAGAGTGGTGGCCTGAGAGTTGGGAGGACTGGGCTCCTGTCTTGACTCAGCCAGAATCCAGCTGTCACCATCCTTCTCGCCTTCCTCATCAGTAAAATGAAAACGTTGGATGAAGGGATCCCATAGCCTTTCATAAGAAAGATCCTATGAATACAGGGCTTGAGTTACCCTGTAACCCCCCCCCCCCGCACCCCCCCGCCCTCCCAATCTGGGCACATGGGAAAGTGGAAGGAAAGCCAAACCTTCCAATCTGGCTTCTTTGGGAGAAGAGGCCCTCAGTTCTGAAGAAACTGAGTGGAAGAAACACCTCGGCCTTATCACAATTTATGCTAAATGATGCACCACTGATATCTATAACACATGTTCTTGTAATTCCTGATCTCAGGAGAGAAGCTCCCTTCTGTTCATTGTGAGGGAGTTAGCAGAAGTGAAAGGATGTGGGTAGCAAGAACTAGGGAAAGAGCTTTGTCAAGCCCCATCACCCTGGATGCCTGGCAACTCAATCTGGGGAATATCAGATAGGTAAACAAATCTGTTAATGGTAGGAAATGGAGCGCAGCTCCACAAACTAAGAAGAGAGACCGGGCCAGATACTAAAGGCCCCTTTCCTTTCCAGAGGCCATCGTTTCTGTCTTCTTGCTGATAAAGAGAATGAGACAGGGGCTTACATTGTACCCAGAACACGAGGTGGTACGGTAATCACATGTTCCAAATGTCGAGCAGCTCGACAGGAAACAAGAATAACAGAAGTTGGCAGAAGGAAGATGGGAAAGCAAGACGCCAGGATCCCCGTGATTCTGAAGGAGACAATCAAAGGAGCCAGAACACATGTCACCTCTGGGTTCAGCACGGAGGGCTGTGGGGCTGGAGGAGGTCCCAGGCCAGCGGGGAAAGGCCAATGGGTCCTCCCCCACAATCTTCCTTGAGCTTGCACCTTGTCCCTAGACCATCAGAGGACTTTCATGACAACCCAAACCCAATTTACGGCCGTTTGATCAAATCATTTATGTGAAAATTCTTTATATTGTGTATGCCACGCATGCCTCGTATACCAGGCTTACCATGTTTCAGCCTGTCTTCAGGATATTTTTGGATATTAGGGAATATTAATAGTGACCCAGATCATGACCATCATTAGAATAGCTAACTGCCAGAAACTCTTCCAAGCACTTTGAGCATATTTTCTCACTAACGTAAGTACTATTATCATCACTATTTTACAGATAAGAAGGCTGAAGCTCTAAGAGTTGAAGTCATTTGCTCCTGGTTACAAAGCTGCTCAGTGGTGAAGCTGAAACTCCATCGAAAACTAGTCACACCCAACTCTATATTTTTAGTAAATCCATATTCTCAACCAGGCTGGACAATGCAGCCAACAGTAATCAGGGGGCATTTAGTGAGCACTCTCTAATTCTCAGATCTGCCCATGCACCTTCTACTGATAATTCCCTTTAAATATTCACGGCAGCCCATAGTGTAAGTGCTATTATTACCACTCTTTTTCTATTATTATATTGTTACAGGAGAAGACGATGAGGCTTGAGAGGTTGAGTAATTTGCCTGGGATTACCTGGGATGGGAATCCAAGCAGTCAATTTTGGATGCAACCCTGGGAAGTCTGACCCGTAAACTCGTGCCGTTAGCCACTGACTTAACTTTAGAGAGAACCCTTCTGACTCACTGACCCAGAGGTACACATGCTGCGTATTGACAACGATCTGAATTTCCAGGGTAAATCCTATCTGTTCAGCAAGTTCAAGTTCATATTTTAACTACCTAGGACTCTTCTCACAGGAGCAATGTTTGATGCATGGTTGGTCACCAACAGTATGGATCTTGGGTCAGTTTCATTGCTCCCCGATTCATGCTTGGGCTTGAAATATTTATTGCACACCATTAGTAACTTCCTAGGAAAAGGAAATACTCCTATGTGAATTGAAGGATGATGGGCTTTACCTCCCCGTGAAACTTTGTATAAACCTTCCCAAAATCAATACGTGGCCAACTCCACACTTACTTTGCTCCCATTCACCATCCTGCCAGGGCTCAAGCCCTGTCACTAGTAAGGGCCAGGTTCTTAGAACTATGCTGGCTATTCTAAGCAAAGCCTCTGTGTCATCAAGAGCTTTGGGATTTCCCAGCACTAGACTTCTATTTGACCAAAAGTTCTAATCTGTCCCAGGCTTCCTTTCCCCTGTCACTGCCTCCAGACCTCCAACACATTTGAAAAGGCCCACTAAAGGGTTTCTAATGTTCACCTCCATTTCCTTCAGTTTTGATGTAAGTTTTCAAGAGTCTTATCAGCATGAAGAATCTTGAGGTTTTTCTGATGCAATCTGCCCACTTCCCAAATCTTCCACATCAATCCATCGTAATTTGATTCCAGACTAAAAAACAAACAAACAAAATTGTCAGTTCTGGGGTGCCTGGGTGGCTCACGTGGTTGAGTGTCCAACTCTTGACTTTGGCTCTCGTTATGATCACATGGTTCGTGAGTTCGAGCCCTGAGTCGTGCTCTACGCTGACAGTGTGGACCCTGCTTGGGATTCGTTCTCTCTCCCTCTCTCTGCCCCACCACTGTTCATATTCTCTCTCTTTGGAAATAAATAAATAAACTTGGGGGGGGGGAAAAAAAACATCGGTTCTTTCATATGAATAAATGCAGGGTGCTCCAAGGGCTTCACAATTTCTTTGTCCTTATCTCTTCACTAACAAACACACTATTGCCATTTGAGGAAAAAGTTTCTTTTGCATCCTTAATCTTTTGTTTATTGTTAATTGTTTTTCTCCCTTTGAACGCTTCAAAATGGCCATTTGCATCTTTCTATAACTGTGATTTTTGTCTTTTTGAACTAGAATTTGCCCAACCTTTAATTTTCTCAAGCAGTTGGACTAGATTATGGCCAGCAACCTTTTTGATGTAAAAGACCCGACAGTATTTTAGGCTTGTGGGCTATGTGATCTCCATGGCAACTGCTCAACTCTGCCACTGTAGTGCAAAAGTAGCCAGAGACAATACACAAATAAGCAAGAACGGCTCCAATAAAACTTAATTTATGGTCACTGAAATGCAAGTTTCACATTAAGTTTTCACTTTTCATGAAATACTATTTTACCAACCACGTAAAAATGTAAAAGCCATTCCTAGCTTGCCATGCACAAAATCAGGCAGTGGGCCAGACTTGGCCCCTAAACTAGATGATTCTAAATTTCCTCTTTATTCGAAGTATCATGACATTTCAGAACTAGAGGGAGCCTTAGAAGCCATCAAATCCAGTCACCCTGTGCGCCACAGAAGGAAAGAGGAACCCCCAAAGGGAAAGGGACTGACCCACACTTACACAGCCAGCAGGTGAGTGACAGTTCAGGACCATAGCAGGAGTCCCTGCCCTGCCTACAGTATGGGGACACTGAGGCTGGGTTCCATGTATAAGCAGAGGAGATCTCTTCAAAAAGTTGCCAGTTAGGGTTACCACCCTTTACTCTTTCCTGGAAATTTTAGATCCTGGTGTTTAAGTAAAAACGTGACTTTGAGCACTTAATTTGAATACATGTATAAAGTACTTGCTTCTAATGTAAAACACTAGAGAATTTGTGTAGTATACAAATACACTTTTTATTATTGCTGTTATAGTGAAGGTCAAATTAGACAATGGTTTCAATGAATTCAGAGCAATTTACAAATGTCCGCCATTTGTGACACTTTGATTAAAAAAATAAATAAAGTAAATGTATCTAGAAAATCTTCTTGGGTGATTTGGACTGAAGTGCTGAATACAAGAATAATCACACATATACGCACACATTTTTGACTTGTCCCCCAGAGACTGGTAAAATTAGCACAAATAAATTAAAAACTTCTAGACAAGCTATACATGGAGCATGCCACCTCTACTCTCTAAGAGGCCCTCCAAAGTATTAGTGACAAAAGCCTTATTGTTGTAGCAAGATTGAGTCCATCACAGGGCAACCATACTAAAATATGAGGCATCTTTGTAAAGTCTATCATTCCCCATCCAAACGATTTAACCAAGTAATAAGACCATCAAAAATACCACACTTTCCTTTCCCTTTTCATCTGTTAAAAATGAATAAAGTATTTTGGAGGGATGTGGTGTATATGTATAGGGGGGTGGGGTGCGTGCGTGCGTGCATGAGTGCATGCGTGCATGTGTGTGTGTGTTGGAGGGGGTACAGGGCAGCTGCTTTAAAAATCAATGCTTTTGGGGTGCCTGGGTGGCTCAGTTGGTTAAGCATCTGACTTCAGCTCAGGTCACGATCTCACAATTCATGGGTTTGAGCCCTGCGTAGGGCTCTGTGCTGACAGCTCAGAGCTTGGAACCTGCTTTGGATTCTGTGTCTCCCTCTCTTTCTGCCCCTTCTCTACTCATGCTCTGTTTCTCTCTCTCAAAAATAAACAAACATTAAAAAACATTGAGTGCTTTCGCTTCCCTTTTTGGTGACCAGAAAAATAGGAAGCTGATGTAGGAATAAGAGGGAATTTCATAAAAAACAGCCTATTAAAGCAAGTTTTAGAATGGTAGTGGAGGAAGGAGGAGGTGGACCAGAAAGAGAGGACTGTTCCAGCAATTCCCATCTGGAACTTGGTTTACACTTCCTGATTCTTCACACAAAGCCTACAGTTTCTTAACTTCCAGAGGGTCCCTGCCTTAGCAGCCAGCTCTGGCAAGTGATCCGGGGAGACAGTATTGCAAAGAGAGAGATGAGAGAGACCTCCAGAAGCTTTGCTGATGGCCCCCATCTTCCATAGTCATCCTGTTGTGCATTGCAGGCTCACTCACCTTTCTGAACCCTTTCCTGACTGAGGCTGTCTGTGCACACCTGGGAAGAGGGATCAGAGGTTGGAGCAGCAGCAGCCCCAAGTGATGTAAGTTCAGGTCTCCACGTACCAGACCTGGAGCCAATCTCCTAATGAGTCAGGCCTCGGTGATTCAAGGATTCAGCAAGATGCACTGAAACTCCCAGTCAAGAGGCTGGGCTACATCCTTATGTGTGGAACCTTACTTTGCAGGTGCTAAACCATTGCCCCTCTGTTCCCCAGACCTTTTGGGACCTCAAGGCCTTCATCTCACAAAAGAAAAGGATCCCGGCTTACTTTGCAGTGTAGGAAATGATTGGCTTAGCTTTTTCTCTAGGCTCGAGAGGCCCTTGGCCTCGGTGTACCATCTCGAATGTGGTGGCCTGCCTTCTCTGTTCCCTTAGCTACACACACCACCCCGTCAACACCTGGAAAGGAGAATCTGGGCATCCCACGTCCACTCAGTCAGAAGTCCTAGACTTTTGCTTCTTTCTGTTCACCTAGCTCCATTCTTGGACATATTTGATTCCTAACCTGTCAGTGCTGTCTTTCTTTTCCTACCCATTTCTAGAGCTGTGGGCTTTTATTCATGTTTGTTTATTCTTTTATTTATTCCTGCCACCAGCGTTGGATGCCACCATATGCAGGCACCATGCCAATGCTGGTGGAGAACAAGATAAAGGAGGTCCCCATGTACTTGGGACTTGAAGCTTAGCAATGAACAAGACAGCTGAGAAAGAATGACCTAAGGGTTTACATCTTTTCCATGTGGCGAGTGCTATGAAGGATATCAGCTCACTAAATATTTATAGAGAACCTACTGGAGCCAGGATGAGTGCCCAACTGTGATCATAAAGACACCCTCTCGTCCCTATTTTCATGAAAACAGACCATTAATAAAAAACTCACGCCTGGAGCGCCTCTGTGGCTCAGTCAGTTAAGTGTCTGACTTCAGATCAGGTCATGACCTCATGGTGCATGGATTCGAGCCCCATGTCAGGCTCTGTGCTGACAGCTCAGAGCCTGGAGCCTGCTTCGGATTCTGTATCTCCCTCTCTCTCTGCCCCTCCCCCACTCACACTCTGTCTCTCTCTGTCTCTCAAAAATAAATAAATGTTAAAAAATTTTAAAAGAAAGTCACACTCATGAATGTCACAATTATAATCTGAGTATCTAACAGGGGAACGTAGGGTCCTGGGGGTCAGAAGTAACTTCTGGGAGGAAATGTTATTGAAGCAGAGACCTGAAGGGGGTAGGACACAATGAGGCCCACCTAGCACAGGGCCTGCACTAATTAGCAGCCATTCACTAAATAGTAATATTTAATATAAAGTAAGTAATTTGCATTTCTTTGATAACACTCTGGTCCTCTGGGTAGGCGTCTCCACTCACCTTATTCTCACATCCATTTACTCTCTGGGAAGAACTTACTGCTAACATACTTCTATCTACCTACCTGAGCTTATTACTATCCACAAATATAAGACCAATAGCTAATTTATATTTTGGCTTCTGAGGTGGATGTCTCACTACTCTGATTAACTTAAACCCATAGCAGTCCATCCTTCCTTGGCCTCTGTACAAGCTGGAAGATTAAGCAGGAGGAGTAGGAATGGGGTGATGGATTTGTAACAACGGAAGCTTAGGGAGCCAGCAGGTGCACAGAAGTGTGGCCATGCACTCGGGGCAGAGCTTGGGCCGCAAGCCCTCAGTTCCCTCCACTGCTTATTCTTTTCAGTGCTTGTTGTCCTGAAGCACTGCCCAGGCTCAGAGAGCTTAGAAACAGTCCCAAGCCCAGGAACACAAAGTTCTCGTTTTAGGTCTTCTCCTGGGGAAGAAGCCCCTTAGTGACCTATTGTACTTGCCTGGAAAGAAGAGTCATAGGACAGCCCTGAGCTGACTTCCCAGGGGGTGGAGGGAATCCTCATTAAAATCATTTGGAGGCACTTAGTAAAGATGAAGTTTAGGTTCAGTACTGAGTATGGTTCTTAATAAAACCCTTGGAGCTTCTGGGAGGAGAGCTGTTGAGGCATGGAGGCGGTGATCAGGGGGAGGAGGAGGGGGAGGGAGGGCAGTGCCCGGTCAGGATCCTGACTCCTATGCTCACTGGGAGGACATGGTCTGACCTCTTCTCCCATTTCACAGCTATTTTGTGGCAATATTTCTGCATTGGGAACAGGCTGCAAGATCTGATCATGCTCAAGCGGTCACCTCGTTCTCCTCCTGGGCTTTATTGAGGGACTGTTGTTCATGTCCCAGCCGGCAGGTGGGCGTCCCCTTTGATGCACACAACCTCTTCCTCTGGTGGTTTTCTCTGATTCCAGTTCCTTTTAGACATATGATCTGTGATGATTTGAGGGCCTCACAGAAATTACCCAAATTGCTCAGATGTGGGATGTAGGAAGAAGAATTGTTTTAAATTATCTGCATAAGATAGCCATGTTTTAGAAATAAACTAGGAAAATTAGGGGGAAACACACATGCTCCCATTAACTTAAGACATTACTACGACTCCCATTTTGATGTACTTCCCCCATCTTTTCCCAAATGCATTTTTTTACATTGCTGTGATAATGGTCCATTAAAACCAGTGTCATATTTTGCCTTATGTTTCCATGTCTTCATAATAATCACTCTGAATGGCTAGATACTGCTCATTGAAAACATAGATCATATTTATCTTAATTGTTCCTTAATGACTTTACATTTTCTTGCACCCAGTTTTCTCACAGTGTATGACCCTAGAAGAAATGTTTTTACACATGATCCACGGTATAGGTCCAAGAAAGGGCCTGAGCCATGTGGCAGAGCAGTTCTCTGTGCTGAAGGCTGGCTCAAGTCAAGGATGCCTTCATAGGTATCTGGAGTGAGGTTAATTGCATATCAGCCAGGTAGTGCCCCATACTGTAGATAATAAGACTATCCTGGACCCTGGGTTGTGAAAAGTCAACAGGAACCTTTCTCATTTCTCATCTCTGCAGGCACTTTCTTCAAGCTCTTTCCACTTCTTTGAGCACATGGTGGATGGAAAGTGGCCACCCCTTGGTTCCTGGTTTCAAATCACCATTCAAGAGACATTCCCAGACTGGCTTCTGTCCCTTAAGCCTTGCTCCAAATTCCGGAGAGAGGAAATCTAATAGCCCCATTTAGGCCTCTCTTCTGTCAAATACAGGCAAGGAGTTAAAGTCATTCGGTTCCCACTAGAGGCCTAAGCTGCTTCTATAATGGGTGATATATCCTGTCCCTTATCCCAGGCCAGCCCTTCATTTGTGACCTATCTCCTACTTCTCTCCTTCTCAAAGTTGTGACTCCTGCAACCATCCCAGCCCTCCCTTGGGTCTCAATTTCTCCCATCATTCATGTCATTTTTGGGGTCAGCAAACGTGTTCTAGAGTCTTTCAACTTAAACAACAAACCTCCCTTGACTCCACGTCTTTCTCTATTTACCGCCCAGTCTCTCTGCCCCTATTGACTGGTAAGTCTCTGTCCTGCTGTCTCTATTTCCTCACCTTCTATTTTTTTCTCAGTGTCTTCAACTGGATTTCATCCTTCCACTTCCATTAAAATCATGCTGGTTAAGGTGACCAAGACCTTCATCTTGGCATATGTCTATCCTCCTCTAAGTCAAGCTTTCAGAAATATTCCATACAGTCAACCACACCTTTCTTGAAATATTCTCTTTTCTTGGATGAGGATACCATATATAATAGATGCTTTGCTGTGCCAGTCAGATTCCCCCAATAAGGCCAAGGAGCTCTTCCTCCAGTTGTCAGGCATGTTGGTGGTTAATCAGCTTGGGGCTCACTCCATCTCTGGGAACTGCTCTCAGACAAACAAACTGCCTTGCCCAAACCTAAGCCCCTTCTCAGGGGTAGTCCATACCCAAGGACTGGTTGATGTGAGTTGATGTGAGGGTGCAAAGTCCAGCTCCCTTGCCTCAATTTGGAACAACTCTAAAGGTCCATCCAGCTCCAGAGCTGGGCTGGACTGACTAAAAAAACCATGGCATCATATCTGAATTTCTCCCTCTGCCCAGTCCTGCTTCTCTCACTTCCCTAAAGATGTTGTTCCTGAGAACTCCTGAATCTCCAGCCCAGAATTCATTTCCAGGGGACCTGACCTAGGATAACAAAGTCTCCTGGTTTTCTTCTTACCTTGTTTTCTGCCACCTGGAATTCTTACAAGTTCATTCTTGTATATCTTCATTCCTGGTTTCTTTTCTGTCTCAACAACTTTAAAATGCCTCGTTTTTCCTCTCTTCCCCTCACTACTTCTGATCTCTCTTTAGCTTTCTTCTTTTCTTTGTTTGTATGATCAGGTTGCTACACAGGCACTAAACAGAGAACCTATAAGATAGTGGTCCCAGTCTCTCGGTTTTCCTTAGAAATAACCATATTACCCAACAGCTATACTCAAGTTGTCTGACACCTAAGGGACAGAGAAATGGCAAGTTGGATTTTATCTGCTGGGTCAAGTGAAATGTGTGCAGCAATGTTTATTCTTCCATAATTGGTTAAGTAAATAGTATTTACCCACGGCACAAACCTGAGGACCTATTAATACAAAATCAAACCAGTGATGGTGAAACCATGTACTTAGCTCCAATTCTCCTGTAAGTACATCTCATTCTTTCTCTTAATCCATTTCTATAATAATAACAATAAAAAAAAAGGGGACCAAAAGTTTGAATTTGCAGCAGCTATAAACTTTCCAGCGGGGCAAGGGAACACTTTGTCACAAAGAACTTCACAAGCTGAGGCGTCAAGAAGAAATCGGCTTCCTAGACTGTTATGTACAAATGAGATCGCCTAGATAATTAGGAAATACCTGTTACATAATGAAGTGTGCACGTCCTGAAGCATATTAAAACATACAAATGATGCTGATCTCTTTGTTCTGACAAACACACATGGTTATGTAAGATGTTAGAGGAAGCTAAGTAAAGAGTATTGGGAATCCTTTGCATTAGCTTTGCAACTTTTCAGCAAATCTAAAAGGGAACGTCTCAATACTACCCAGTTTAATTTGTAAGTCCAATTTGATTAGTACCTCTGTGATGCTGAAATGGAGTATTTGGTGACCCAACCCTTCAGAGAATTGCCATGCATACCGAAATCAGAAAAAAAAGGTCTTTAGGCAGCTAAACGCTCTCAAAAACTCAACAGGACAGGCGGCGTCATCCCAGGCCTGCGCACAGCAGCTGTGCACAAAGACAGTGGAAAGACTGGAAGCTTCTGAGAAACACAGACTGCAGCAAGTGCTAGAAGGAAAACTACCAACAAATGCACAGCTGGTTGGGGACATCTGGTGCACAGCACGCGGAACCACATGCTTCATGGAGTTGACTGAATTATAATGTGTTTCAACGGAGGACATTCATAATGATGCTCTTGGATGACAAAGAAAGGTTGAAGTTATTTTTGGCTTAGACAGAAAATGCTTCTTAGAAGGTCCTGCTCAACTCTGCTCACACACCCTCCACCCAGGAGAAATGTGGTGGAGAAGGAAGAGCATGGGCTGTGGAACTACCATCCCACACCGTCTGACCCTGGGCAAATTCTTTCATCTTTTTGAGTCTTAGTTTCTCCATCTATAAAATGAGAGTAATGATTGATATTAGATCGGTATTAGAATCTTCATAAAACAGATAGCAAATGCCTGGCACTCAGAGGGCATGAAGGGTTCAGGGAGGTGATGAATATTTATGCGCACACCTGACTGTCTTGAGATTTGGGGTTGATGCTCAGATCACCTCTCCAGCTGTGGGACTTTGGAGCCCCCTTCCCGTATGATCCCTGGGCACAGGAGGGACTGATATGGGTCAGGCCAACAATGTTGTCAAGTCCCAGCGATCAGGGTGAAGCTTATGGACTGAAGAGCAAAGAGGTGAGAAGCTCTGGCATCTTTGTGGTCTCGGCTTGACTCTGTCATCTTCTCTCTGCATTCTTTCTCATCCTTGAAGTTCCCATGAGGCTGGCAGAGTAGGTGAGTCTGGGGCTGCCATTGCCCTCAGGCTCCAAGATGGTGGCAGATTGCACACTGGCAGGTGCCAGGTCTGCTCTGAGCCTTCAGGAGAAGCACTCCTCCTTTGGATTAATTGTCCCTGACCCTTTCCACCATAAGAGTGATAAGACCCGGAGAGCCATGAAGGCGACGAGCCGGGTTTTAACTGAAGCCAAAAGAGTCCTCCTCCCTGATCTATGAGGTCCCTCCTCATTCGTCAGGGGCCAAAGGCTCCAGATGGTCATCTGGGACCAATGCCTAGAACAGAATCTTCCCCGCAGAGCTCCCTCAGAATCCTCAGCATAGACAGAAGTAGAGGATTCTCTCATGACTAACATAGTCTCTTGAACCCTTCCAATCTGCAGACATTACTTGACACCCTAGAGGGATCATCTTTCACTTGCACCAGTCAGTATCCCTGCTTTGGGCTGAGCCCTGGCTTACCAGTGCTCCCATTCTATTCTCTAAGTCTTGCTGCAAAGAAGCTTGTCCCAGGCCCATGCTTTGCGTCTGTGCTCCAATGCCCTGGCAAGAAATGTATACCCTATGCCTTAGAAAGATATCTGTTCAAATTGGCTCAATATACAAGGACTGGCAATCAAAGAAGAAAGTGCCATATATTATGAAAATTCATACATGTGGGTATCTTCTGAATCTAGACATTACTGAGCACACAGTAGCCAAGCATATTTTCCCTGACTGTCCTTGAAAGAGGTGGCAGTTTAGAGGCACGGCTTGAGTTCTCTTGAAAGCACCTGTCACTTTCCACTTCTCACTTTGCTACTGATTTCCTGAGTCCCCGCTCATACGTCTCCACCTTCTCCACCTCCTTCTGAGACTTAGGACTGAGGTCTGTCACTTCCCAACATACTTGAAACCAATTCTCAGCTGCCAGACTCTCATTTCTGACCACATATATACAGCATCTTTTCAGATATAAACATGATAATAATCACTCATAAAATTTTGTCGATAGCAGTGTCCTGATTTGAACTTCTCATAAAAAGCAGACAAAATCTAAACTAAATGGCCATGAGGTTGTGAATCTTGTTTCCTCTGGAACTGCTGACATTCAGCTCATTTCCTTTTCCAGGAGGAGGCAACAGGTTCCCATTCTTTTACCTCCTTGCCTCTCCCCTGTCAGATCTATCCTTGTCCAGTGTCCACAGGCATCTCCTTGTTATGTTAGTGGCTTCCTCAACCCTGTCAGCAACTTTCGTTTGCTCCTTTCCCTTCAGGTTCATCTTAACAGTGTCACCCGTGCTTCCCCTCCAAGAATAATTGCTGAGAACTTTGCCCCCCTCCCCAAATCCTCTTGCCATCACCCACCTCCCCTTGATCAGTGGGCGCCGTGATGGCTAGTCCGGAAGGGGTGAGTACATCAGCTTTTTTTGTTGTTGTTTTATTTTACTCTCTCTTAGAGGCAAGTGTGGATAATGATGCAGAGAGTATGAAATCTATTTCAGCCAAGCAATGAGCAATCGTCAGTGCACACTGAAGAGGTGAACCCAACAAAAGCCTTTCGAGCATCCAGCCCCACACGTGTAAAATGAATCTATGGGAGAACCCGACTAGAAACACGAAGACATCATTTTGTTTGTTGTTAAGATCATAGAAATCAGGCAAAATTGACAGAACACGCCTATCTTTAGCATTCCCTTCTTTACTAGATTCAGAGCCTGAGCTCAGTTCCATTCTATCTGCCTGAAAGCTGGCCCCACGGGCTCATTTTCACAACGGGGACAGAGAACCTCAAATACGTGGTAGTGTTTCAAACAGAGGAGCAGGTTACTAATGGAGAATTTAAAAGATCCGAAGCATTTGTTTAAATTGAATAGGACCACGAAGATGGGAGACAAGGCCTTCCCAACCTACTTAATACTGCATGCTGACTGCTTCTGGTATCTTCCATGTAGCAAACTGGCCCCGGGGAGGGGAACAGCTCAAACACGTGCAGAGACATTGTGGGGTACCAAATCATCAAGGTGAGACTTTCTGAATCTTTACCTATTTTTATCTTGTTTTCCCAATCTTCAGATGGGTGAATGGCCAAATAAATGCAAGGTGTTGGGGAGACAAACATGGCTCACACACATTTCTGCTCTTGCAGAAAGCAGACATATATCTTCATTTTCATGAGAACAATCCAGCAGAAAGAGCTCAAGACAGGACAACCACAGGAAAAGCAGAAAGGAGATGACCAAAAGGAATGGGTATCTAGGAGGGTTCTCTGCTCCAAACCATCCCAAGCCTAGTTCAGGGAGTTTTGGGTTTTGCCCACCTAAGCCTCCAGAGATCCCTTAGTGGGGAGAGTTGGGGTTGGGTAGAGCCCCAGCTGGTCTCCTCCACTTTTCTGGGGGAGCATTCCCCCAGGGAGGCCACTTTCTCCCAAGCCTTTCCCATTCAACCACATGAATTCTTAGACTTCCTGGCCCCTAAGACCTGCTGCGATTCCACTAGGGTTGACTAACCCTCTCCTCAACACCTGGAGCTCTCGGAAGACACCAGGGCATTTTTCAATAATGTTCCATAGCAACTCCATCCCTCCAGTTGCTTAGGCTACAACCTTGCGATCATCCTTGACTCCTTCTTTCACACTGTACTTTTAATCCATTGGCGAGTCCTTTTGGTCCTACTACCAAAATATATACTGGATATGACCTCTTCTTTCCACTGTTACCACCTTGACCAAGTCACCATCATCCCTCTTTTGGATTTTTGCAGAAGCATTTTACCTGGCTTGCTGACTTCATTCTTGCCCTTGTACAATCTATTCTCAACACAGCTGTCAGAAGGATCCTATCGTTCCTTTGCTACAAATGCTACAATGCCTTCCCATCTCACTCAGAGTACAAGTCAAAGTGCCACAGAGTCATGACCAGCCCAACCCAATCTTGCTGGCTTATCTGCTTCTTCATGGTCTCACCTGCCTCCTTCTCATTTTTTGGAGATACCAAGTACACTTCTGCCTCAAAACCTTTGCCCTTGCTCTTTGCTCAGGTAAGATACTCTTCCCTCAGAAACTGGCCCAGCTCATTTCTCATTTCCTTCATGCCTCTACTCCAATGTTGCCTAATCAGTAAGGCCTTCCCTCATCACCCTCCTTCCCAATCCTGACCCTGGTTGACTGTGCTTGTTACCACTTCTTACCTGATATATGTATTTACTGGTTTGCTTTTGGTAGTCTCACCCAAAAGAATGCCAGCTTAGTGAAGTCAGGAACTTTGTCTACTCAATTTACTGCTGTAACTCCAGGACCATGGACAGGAAGCACTCAGGAAATATTTTTGAATGGCTAAATGAATGGAAATTATTTGTGGTACTGTAAGGTCCAGTGAGGTATGATGGTAATCTAGACCTACACTCTGGTTTCCAAACCTTCTTTAACTGTGGAATCCTTTGTTTAAGTGAAACTAAGTGGTTGAACGATGGGGGAGAGTTGGGGAAGTGGAGGCCTTTTCCTGGGTTTCTCCTCCCACACCCCAAGGAAGTCCCCAGCGTACCCTGGCTGAACCTGCAGGGGTTTGAGGAGCACAATTTGAATACCAATGATCTGGGAGATAATTTTAATATTGTGACTGTTCATAGTGGTTTAACGGTTATTCTGTCTTTTGGCTTTAAATTTGGGCACAGCTGTGGGTTCTTTCAAGATGTTCTCTAATTAAATAACTTAACCTCAAAAGAAGCTCACCCTCCTTCTGAGAAAATAGAACTTGCTTTGCAACAATCAGCTTTACAATGGTGTCTTCTGGATCCCTTATGTGGTGAACAAAAAAAGGACTTCTTGTAATGGTATTTTGGCAAGACATCATTGAAGTAGAACCCAGGAAAAATGTTCACATTTGACTTTTTAGTGATAGGCAAAGAATAAGAAACTAAGGGATTTGTGTTTCAATAAACTTGCATGAAGTGGCTACCTTGTGCCAAGCTAGGTGCTGAAGACTCAGTCAAGAACAAGACAGAGTCTGTGCCCCATGGAGCTCCCGTTTGAGAGGGCCAGGCAGATAGAAAACACACACACAGATAATGAATTGTTTGTTTTCAGTTAGCACTGCATGCTATGAAGAAGTCAAGACTATGTCATAGAGAATGATGAGATTTGCCAAATAAGCATAGACTTCTTCACTATTCAATTGTCCAAAAAATCAATCAAGTTAATTTCCATATCTCAAAACTGAACAGTAACATTTCATGTTCAGAATGATTGTCCAGAAAAGTCAGACAAATTATATCCCTTATACTCATTTTTAAGAAGGAAATGAGAGAAAATAGAAAGGAGAGAGGAAGGAAAGAGAAAGGGAGGGGTAAAACTATGTTCCAGAAACATTTCTTGCAAGGTGAAGAAAATCCAACTACCAAAGCATGCCACCCCTGAAGCATTCCAGTCAATCAAGGATTTGTTGAACCTATTACAGCTGCATCTTATTACTCTGGCTACTTAGATTGAAAATCTAATAAATAAGTGAATAATAATAAATAAATAAATCTAAGGAAAAGAGTGCTTATACTTATTTATATTTCCTGATTTTTAAAAATTACACTCTCCCTTTAATAGAGGAAATCCTGATGTGTTTTTTGTAAATGTCATTTTGATTTCACATATACCTCATTACTTAATCTAGCTCCTTTTAGATTTACAAATGGTGTCCTAGTCATCTGTAGTCTTTACATAACCGGAAAGAATCATGTCTGGAAAAGCGACACATTTGTAAAACTGACAATCTTTCTTAGACCTTTTCTAGATTGATCCAATTTAATTCAGATTGATGCACATTATTACAGAGTTTGAAAAGAGTTGAAGACACATACTAGACCATACCAATCGCCCAATTGCTTCCATTTTCCTTGACTGACAAACCAAAGGCAAAGGCATCCTTCTCAGAGTGAGTCCAATTAAACTGAGTATGACACAGGCGGGAGACTGCATTTTTGGAGGCAATCCCCTTCCCATCCATAAATATAGCTTTTAAAGCCAACGATAAAGGATGTGACGAGGGTATGAACTTGGGGCAGAACTGATATTTTTCAGGGATGCATGGGTGGCTCAGTCAATTCAGTGTCCGACTCTTGGTTTCAACTCAGGTCATGATCTCGAGGTTCATGAGATCGAGCCCCCACTTTGGGCTCTATGCTGATAGCGTGACAGCCTGCTTGGGATTCTCTCTCTTTCTCTCTGGCCCTCGTCCTTCCCAAAAAAAGTAAATAATTAGAAAAAAAAAAAAGAACTGATACTTGTCAAAGCAAATTTCTGTCATACTAAGGTTTGTGAAGAAAACCAAATGCTTGGTCATAGTAGAGGCAATCTGGAATGTTCCTAGGTGTGGTGGCACCAATCTAGGCAGATATAAAATTAGAACAGTGCAACCAATAATAAGATTGAGAGTTTTAAAATGTGGTTCCAGTGGAGATTCCTGAGCCACGGTTGGAAGTTGGTTTACCCTCTCCTCCACTCTCAGACACCCATGTAGTAATCGTTAGCTTTGGCGGGCACAGTAGGTGCCATTTGTTTTATTCATTATCTCATGCAACTACCTTGCCAAGTGTACCATTATTATACTCATTTGCAGATGCAGAAGTTGAGGCTTCGTTGGCTAATTTGAGCAATCTCACATACTAGTAACTGAAGGAGTTAGGATTCCAACGAGGCAAGTGGCTGCAGAAGCTGCATTCATAAACACTACATCATGAAAAGCTGCACTTTGATCTCATTGTGTGTTGGCATCTCTTGTAAATTTTTGTTAAAAGAGAAAAAAATTATGTTGTTAAAACAAACCACGTTCTCCCCAAACTAGGTTTCCAGACCACCCACTTAGAGTAATTAGAACATCTCTACTTACTGCAGCTGTACCTTGCAAAGAGGGGTAAATGGTAGTCTCCACAGGGACGCAAAACTGTCCTGAGCCCAGACATCTGAGATAATAATAACAAAGAGGAGATAATGACAGTAATTAATAACAACATCCACCATTTATTGAGTGCTCACTGTGTGCTAGACATTAAGGCATTATGCTAGCTACGTTACAGGGATTATCTCAATGGATCCTTCCCCAAACCTTTTGAGGTCAGTACTATTGTTATTCTGAATTTTAAGAGGAAGAAACCCAGACTTAAGCCTTGTGCCCTGCCCAAGGTCAGGCAGGACTCCTAAGTGACACATATTTGAAACTTCATCTATTCGATGCAGAAACTGCATCCCTAATCACTAAACTCTATACAGCCCAAGGTCAAGCCAAGCTGAATGTCATGAGGAGCTGGGGTCTGGTTAATGGCCTGAGTCCAAAACAGACAGATATGAGCCTGCTAAGAAGAAAGTGGAATAAGGTATAGCAGTTTAGAATGCATTCATCAAACCAATGATTCACTCTATTATTCAACAAATACTTATTTTTAAATTTTTATTTTAATTCCAGTATTGTTAATATACAGTGTTATATTAGTTTCAGATGTACAATACAGTGATGCAACAATTCTCTACATACTAAATGCTCATCATAAGTGTACTCTTTAATCCCCATCACCTATGTCACCTCTCCCCACCCCCCCCACCTCTCCTCTGGTAAACATTAGTTTGTTCTCTACAGTTAAGTCTGTCTCTTGGTTTTCCTCTCTTTTTCCCCCATGTTTATTTCTTTTGTTTCTTAAATTCCACACATGAGGGAAATCATATGGCATTTGTCTTTCTCCGACTGACTTAATGTCGCTTAGTACTATACTCTCTAGCTCCATCCATGTCACTATAATGACAAGATTTCGTTCTTTTTTTACGGCTGGATAATATTCCAGTGTGTGTGTGTGTGTGTGTGTGTGTGTGTGTGTGTGTGTCTTCTTTATTCATCTATCAATGGACACGTGGGCTGCTTCCATAATTTGGCTATTGTAAATAATGTTGCTATGCAATCTTCGAGTTAGCGTTTTATTCAACAAATTATTCCTTGCATGCTCACTATTGGTTTAACTGAGCTGGTTCCACCCATGAGCTCTTTAATTCGTTCAGCAAACATGTATTAAGTGCTTCATCCTGGGGAGATAAAGATAAGTAAGTCCCTGTCCCCAGAAGCTCCAGCCTAGCAGACAAGTTGTGTTGACAAATCTCTAAGAAAATAATCACTAACTCAAACAAACCAACCAAGTCCCACTGACCAAACCCCACTGCTTTCTGAATGGCTCCCTTCCCACTGATGGAGCCCGGTGTCTGAAGGAGTTTTGTATTTGCAAAACTGATTTCAGAGCTCCTGCTGTTGATGTACCCTGCTAAAGGGTGCCGATCTGTGAGAGACAGCACTCTTTTACTCATTTGTGAGTTTCGGATATTCAAACGTAGACCCAGAACTTAGAGGAGGGATGCAGACTGAAATCGCTATGCATGGGGAATGGATGGGAGTTACGGCTGGTGATGGAAGGGAGTTAGAGCTGATGAGTGGAAGGAAGGGGTTTGGGATGAGACAAACCCTGTGACAGGGCAGACATCTAAGGGGGCTCTCTGAGGACAGGGAATGATTACGAGAATTTTAGGACGCCTCTATTGAAAACATGCTTTTAAACTGCTGCCTGTATTATGTTGGTTGCAATCTAATCCTTTCCTCACCCACATCTTCAGTAAAAGTCTGATATGTTGGTGTCACTTGAGAAAAGAGGAGGACAGTGCCATTCTGAGGACCCATGAGGCAGCAGGAAACTGGGTGCAGACTGACTGTGGGAACTGCAGCCCCCAGGACAGCTCAAAAACCTTGAGGTGGGAGCTTGACTTGCTGGGCTGCAAGGGGCACAGGCGGGGTGGTAAGGGCCGGGAGGGTAGTTTCAGCCCTGAAGGCAGAAATACCTCGAAAGGCTAGTTGACTGGGATAACTACAGACCCTACACTTCGGAGTAAGGGGGAGCTTCTGTCACCACAAGGACTTCCTGGATGAGATCGTTCCTAGGCTGGGCTTCCAAGGGTAAGCGCAGCCAAGCAGAGACAGGCAGCATGAACATTCTAGGCAAAATGCAGGAGGGAGAGCAGGGGGGTGCACCAGGCACAGCAGGGTCTGTGGGAGGAGCTGGCATGGGTCTGCAAGGGTGATTCCAGAAGAAGGCCAGGGCCCAGGGCTGAGCATCCTGGGGAGGCTGTTTATGCATCCACTGGCCCTGGTTCCTCAACAGTCTTTCGTGATGGAGTTTTCACGGGCTCTGCTGAAATGAGGAAAGTATGGACATCTGTGTAATTTTTTTTTTTTCCAACGTTTTTTGTTTTTTTGTTTTTTTGGTTTTTTTTTTTTTGGGACAGAGAGAGACAGAGCATGAACGGGGGAGGGGCAGAGAGAGAGGGAGACACAGAATCGGAAACAGGCTCCAGGCTCTGAGCCATCAGCCCAGAGCCTGACGTGGGGCTCGAACTCACGGACCGTGAGATCGTGACCTGGCTGAAGTCGGACGCTTAACTGACTGCGCCACCCAGGCGCCCCTGGACATCTGTGTAATTTAAGGAACTTTTTTTCCCTTAAATTATATGTATTTTTTACCATTTGGTTGTAATGACCTTTCTTTCACGAAAAGGTAACGGTCATTAAGTGGTCATTGTTTCAAATGACATACCTGACAAAGGAAAAAGTTGGCAGCTCTACATGGCTCTCCAATATTATTTTATTTAATTTTACTCTATTCTATTTTACTTTGCTTTACTTTCTTTTCAACTGCCCTAGAGAACCCAGATGTGCAGGAAGCAGGGTCAAGGGGATCGGGAGAGGGGGTTAGCAAGGCAGTGATACAGATCTGCATTTTGGAGTGAAAAGCGGTCAGGATGTGAGAGTTACTTGGGAGGGTGGGGCTGGTGGCAGGGAGGAACAGAGGGCAGAGCCCTGATGGCAAAGAGCTCTCAGCCAGGGCAGGGATGGTAAGGGCGGGATGGACCCAAACAAAGGCAAGAAATGTGTGAGAGGTGGGCACCTGGGTGGCTCAGTTGGTTGAGCTTCTGACTTCAGCTCAGGTCATGATCTCACGGTTCGTGAGTTCGAGCCCCGCGTCGGGCTCTTTGCCGTCAGCCCAGAGCCTGCTTTGGATCCTCTGTCCCCTGCCTCTCTCTGCTCCTCCCCTTCTCTCTCTCTCTCTCTTTCAAAAATAAATAAGTAAGCTTAAAAAAAAATGTGTGAGTGGTAAAGCTCCAGGAGCTGAAGGGCCTGTCTTGTTCCCCTCTGTTTCTGGTGTCTGAGGTGCTGACTGGCCCAGCCAATGACCAGTACATGCTTACTGACCGTGAACAAATGTGGAGACAGGTTGAGGGCAGGAAATGAAGGACAGAATGGGCGGGCTCATGCTTCCTGGCCCGTGTGGCTGGGTAGCTGGTAATGCCCACAGCTGAGATGAAGGAAAACAGGCAGGAAAGCAGGACTGGGGCAGACGGCAAGTCTTGCTTCAGAAGTGTGGGGTGTTAAGGGTTTATGAGACATCCAGGGGAGAGGCTCAGCAGGCAGGCCCGTCATAGGCAGGAAGGTCCAGGGAGAGGTGGAGGCTGGAGCTGAAGTTGAAAACACTTCCTAGCACGTGGCCAGCTGAGGGAGAGGGAGGGGGAGCTACTGTGGGATGCTTAAAGAATTCTCTCACCTGACTGTAAGCTGGCAAGCTAAACTTTTTTTTTTAATGTTTATTTTTGAGAAAGAGACATAGTGTAAGTGAGGAGAGGAGCAGAGAGAGAGAGAGGCACAGAATCCAAAGCAGGATCCAGGCTCTGAGCCATCAGCACAGAGCCCGACACAGGGCTCGAACCCACAAACCTGAGATCATAACCTGAGCCGAAGTCGGTTGCTTAACTGACTGAGCCACCCAGGTGCCTCTGGCAAGCTAAACTGTATCGAAAATTCCAGAACACATTAGTGTGAGAAACACGGCCCCCCGCCCCCACACTCCGTTATGAAGTACAATGTGGTGGCCTGCGGTCCTTGGTGATACGCTGGGACTTCGAAATTTACCCCGCCATCCCTGCTTCACATACCCAGAATCTTCTCTATGAATACATCCCTGATATACCCACCATCCTGTAGCAACTTAAATGCTTCCCATTTCAAATCTTGACTATACACGAAAGCCTTCCAAAGGATGAGAAAATATTCTAAATAATTAAGTTTGTATATCATAGGTTTTATCAGACACACAGTTTGAGTAGGTTAGGGGAAAAACATCTGGGATTGTTTTTTCCTCCCAAATTCAGACTTTACTGCTTAACCTGGTTTCTTCAAGGTTGATGTGATTGATGTCAATCAAGGTTGATTACTGATTCTAACCTGCTTTTACTGTAAAAATCAGAGGAAGAAAACAGATAAATGAATAAGCGTTTGGGTTGGGGATGAGAAAGGGTACCTTGTTTGGAACACTCTGTTTGGCAGGCACCGTGCGGGCCCTTGAACTAGGCTCTCATTGAATCTTCACAAGGGCACCGCAGGGCAGCGCCATTTAACACTCGCAAATGAGGGAACTGACAGGCTTCAAAACCTGTCCTCAGTCCTACGCTCAGTAAAATGGTAGAGAGCAGATTTGAACCCATATCTGTGTCTCTAAAGCCCTTGGAAAGGCTCAGCATTACTCTGATTGCTCATTTGCTACTGTCCTATTAGGCAAGGCCTGAATTTAGAGAGAACAGTGCCTTGAGCTGAAGTCTTGATTTCAAGGGTCACCAGGTAGGAAATCTCTCCCCAGATCTTCCGCCATGAGATTATTCCACTGCACTTGAGTAAAGAGGAGGCGGAGAGGGGGAAGAAAATCAATGGATCCCAACACATTTACACCCTGATAGTTCTGAGGAACGAAGGCAATGCGCAGCCTATCAGGACACCTTGACTGTCATCAGGCCAGGAGACCCACAGAGGGCACCCCGATCGGGGCAGAGGTGACTTGTCCAGGCAGATAACCTGCTAACAGAGGTCACTCCAGGAGCTGGCAGTGATGGGAGGCAGTGATGGAGAGGCTGCGTCACCACTCAGCCTTGTGATCCAGCCACCCTCACTCACTTGGCAAAAGAGCGGGGGAGGGAGGAGGTTTTTGGAGAAGTTAAAAATGAGGCATGTGGTCAGTATTTGGGGAAACACTGACAACCCGAGGGTTGCAATACAACGATATCTATTGCTGTGGGGCCTATTCGCTCATTTCTTTAACAACTATTTTTGAGTGCCTGTTTTGTAAGTGACGCTGGGGCCACTAGTGGTGAGTAAAACAGACACAGGCTCTTGCCTTTGTAAAGTTTATCATCGGGAGGAGAGGGCGTAGACGGTAAACAAAATGACCAACTGTAATCATTGCTTTGTGGGGACAGTGGCGTCAGACCTCTGGGAGTGGTCTATTCCAATCACGGTCTTGGGGAGGCTCTCCGGGTGGGCAGAGTAAGGCGCCCAGCAAGAATCAGCACACACCCCCTGAGCACTAACATGTGGCCATCTAGAAGAGAGAAGTTATCTTCTACCTCTCATGCTGCTTTTGGGCAGGTATGGGGGATGGAGAAGTGTTCCTGAGCACAAGGGCAATAGACGGCTGATCGTTCAAGAATATTCACGCCTTCCCATCTACCTCCATGGTAAGAGTATATTTCCTTACCCCTTGACTTTGGGGTCAGTTGTGTGACTTGCTTTGGTCAGTGGGTTGCTAATAGCTGTAACGCAAGCCCAGAGTATTGGCACTGCCCTCCTGCTCCTCTGCCACGGTCATGGAAAGAGCTCGCCCTTCTAGCTGCTGCCCCTTCGGCCTGGGCCCCAGAGTGAACACAGACCGACCTCAATCCGTAAGAGAAGCCCAGTCCAGCTGGAGCTGGGGCTCAGTGCAGTCACTGCTGACCCACAGTAGACACACAGAGCTGTGAGCGTGAGAATAAACGGTTGCTGTTGTAAGCGGTGAGTTTTGGGGTGGTTTGTTACACAACAGTATGTGGCAATCGCTCATTGATACAACCAGTAACAGTGCCAGGACGTAGCTGGGAGAATTAGTCTCCTCTTGCTCAAGCTCTCCCAAAACAAACAATCCAACTGAAAACAATGGATATACTATGCAAATACAGCATCCAAAAAAAAAAAAAAATCACTTAGCACTTGCCTTCTTCCCATATTCCAGCTGTCACCTCCCACAGGAATTCTGGAGCCGCCACTGTGGACAAGAGCTTCTGCCTCTGAAAGTGGGCATTACTGCAAGGGCATGGGCATCCCGGTGGCACAGGTTACTCTCTTCATGCCATTCTTGGCCTCATGGTGGCTCTGATCTTTACGGCTAAAGGCAGAAGCTTTCATTTCCTCTTCCAGTACCTTCCACGGTCTTTCTCTCTCTCTTTTCCTTCCCCCGGCCCCACCCTGACATTTACTGTGAATAGGCTCTGACTGGGTCTGTGTGGGTCAAATGGACAACTGTGGTCCAATCAGCTGGGCCCAGGATATAAGATCAAGTTCAATGAGCAGGACTGTAGGGAGCCAGCTTCCTGTGAGTGAGTATAGAGTGGGAATTTAAGGGGGGGCATTGCAAGCTGGGCACAAGGTCCCAGAATAGTCTATTCTGGGCAGGGCCATCTCTGTTATTTCTTTGTATTGCACATTTCATACAGTGCTGAGCACACATATGTGACTCCCAGAAGCTACAGGCAGACTGATGGATCTATTACAGTAGCATTTTTACACTGGAAAAGAACACCTACCATTGCACTGATTATAAAACTAGTTACCGGGCAGTATTAGGGGACCAAGATTTCTCATCATCCTCAAGTAACACTGGACAAAGAGCCAGTTAAGTGATGCCATTGCAGCCCCCATGTTTTCCCTCCAGGGGCTGAACTGAACCCCAGTCCTCACTCTCCATACCCTCTGAAAGAAGAACATTTTCAAGAAAGTCAGAACAATCTATTCCCCATCCCCTTCCCAGCCCCAACCATCACAAGTACACCTCCTCCACTATAAGGTAATTTTATCTATAGCAAGAGCCACTTACAACTAAAAGGTATATTTAAGGAAGGAAGGGAGTTCTTGCTGCAAAGGTTTTATGGCTGGATGGTCATTGCTTAGGTTTGCCTGGGGGTAATAAGGCTAAAATCAAGCCATGAGTCAAGGGAGCAAATCAAAATCTGAGTCAGATCTCCAGGCTGGGTTACAAGTACAGCAGTGTTTCCCAAAGTGGATGCCAGGAAGCACTGGTTATAGGGGACATCATGAGAAAAACAACAACAAAAGAATCTTGTGGTTAAGTCAGAACCAGTAGATCAGAATCAGCTCACTGAGCCAGAGACTGGAAGACAGAAAAGCTCAGAACAGAGTAACGAAGAAGCTCCAGAGGTCAGGCTCTGAGGGTAGAGCAGAATGACGGCCCAGCCGTGTAAAGACTACAGTAGAGGTCGAGACAAAGTGCTCAGAGAGTACTGGGGAAGGAGAGAGGAATCATACCAGGGAGACCTAGGACAATTTCCCAGACTGGGACGTGTGCCTCGCGCGCAGTCGGCATTCGTGTAGAATCAGTGATGTAGACAGGATTGGAGCAGCACTTGGAGGAATGGCAGATGGGCAGGCAGGAAGGTCATTTTGGGCAGAGGACACATTTGAACAATAGCCTGGAGCGTGGGGTTGGTTCCACCTGCAGGTGGTTGGAAAGGGGGGCGTGAGGCTTCAGCTTTGTGCGTTCTCAGCATCTCCCCAGGGAAGGGAGAGTGACTTTCAGCCTCGTGCTGTTTCAGGGCACAGCCTTGGAATGAAACAGGACCCGCCACCCTCATCAATGCCAGCTTTTGACTGAGATTGGGCCGAGACGGGGCCAGGCAGCCCCAGTTCCCGCCTGCACAAAGCGGACACCCGACCTCCCCTGGCGTGTGCCACCTGTGCTCGGCAGAGCCGAGTGTCCATTACTCTGAGCTGCAGGCTCCCAGGCAGGGCCCCCCTGCTTTGTTCACTGCCGCTCCTTTGAGCCAGAAGAGCAGCGGGGCTGGAGTCTCCTCCCCAGCCCGGACGCTTGCTTTGTTCTGCAGGACAGCTCTGCCGTTGTGTGCCTCAGTCCGCGTTCCAGGCCACTGAGAGTGGGAGATGCTGTGTCCTCAGTTTAAAAGGCTCCGGGGCTCTTGGGTGGGAAGGAGGGTGGAAAACATTGTAGAGTAAGAATGTCTATGGAGAGTGCAAATGCCCAGCGCTGAGCCTTTTGGCAAGACTTTCAATGAAAATTCACGTTCAAAGTATAACATAGAACAAAATTAGAAAGCTTCCCCTTCGTTCAGTAGTACTCAGGAGAAACCAAAGAAGCCTAGGAGACATTAATTAGAGTCAGAATCATTTCCTGGCCTCCTCCAGTGATCAACCTTTAAATTTTTGGGTTTTTCTGCCTGTAAGACGGGCCACCTCAGTCCACAAGGCAGCCCTTGTGACATGTAATGAAAGTGTTGATAAAGACAAGCAGAGAAAATGAGCGTATCTGGTGAAGACTGGGAAACTTGAGCAAATTCCCCCATCCCAAACGATCCTTCCAGCAACTGCTGACGAGAGTGAACAGAGGTATTTCAGTACTTCGGTCAGGGAGATGTTCCCAGCTGCCATCCTGGCTCGACCAGCTGTCTGCTGGTCAAACTGGGTCAAAATACTTATCTCACCCTCCTGTTAAGTGGGGATAATCACATCTACTTGACAAGTAGTTGTGAAGCTTCGGTGAAATAATAGGTATAAAACATTTAGTGCAATGCCTGTACCTCACAAGTGCTCAATAAACGTTAGCCCTTCAGGGTGAAAAGCACTACCCTACCTGTCAAGACTGTCCTTAATTTTTTTTATGCTTATCTCTTCATTTAGAGAGAGAGAGAGAGAGAGAGAGAGAGCACAAGTGGGGGAGGGGAAGAGAGTGAGGGAGAGAGAGAGAATCCCAAGTAGGCTCTGCACTGTCAGTGCAGAGCCCGATGCGGGGCTCGAACTCATGAACTGCGAGATCATAACCTGAGCCAAAATCAATAGTCTGACACTTAACCAACTGAGCCACCCGGGCGCCCCAAGGCTGTCCCTTTTATACCAAACATGTGGGTACATACATTCATAGCCTTTGATCCAGCAACCCCCCTCCCAGAACTCGCCTTAAGAAACTATACCACCAAGAGAAAAAATACAACAGAAAAAACAAAACAAAACAAAACAAAACTGGAACAGCTAAATGATGAGGTATACTCATTATAAAACATCCATTTTATGGACTATTCTGCAGCCATTAAACAGTGTTAAAAAGTGTTACAAAGAATAAATAGTGTTAAACAGTGTTACAAAGAATAGGCGAAAGAATTTTCAAAAAGAAGAACAAAACTGAACCTTATTTCAAGATTCACTGTAAGGCTACAGAAATCAAGACAGTATGCTATTGGCATAAGGATAGACCTGAATGAATCAAAATTGAGCGTCCAAAAATACACTCTTATATTTAGTTATACTTAGGGTCAACCAATGTTTTTTTTAACATTTGTTTATTTTTGAGAGAGAGAGAGAGAAAGAGAGCATGCACACACATGAATGGGGAAGGGGCAGAAGGAGAGGGAGACCAGATCTGAAGCAGGCTCTGCACTGAGAGCAGTGAGCCCGATGCAGGGTTCGAACTCACAGACTGTGAGATCATGACCTGAGCCAAATTTGGATGCTCAACCGACTGAGCCACCCGGGTGCCTCTATGGTCAAGTGATTTTTGACAAAGGTACAGAGGCAATTCAGTGAAGAAAGGATAGTCTTGCCAACAAATGGTAGTGGGACAGTTGGAGAGCCACATGCAAAACCCAAAACACTTAGATCTCACATTACACCAGACACAAAAATTAAGTTAAAAGTGATCACAGGCCTAAACATAAGAACTAAAAGTATAAAACTTTAGAATACAACAGAGGAGAAAATTTTGGGGACTTGGGATTAGACAAACATTTCTGAGGTATGATACCAAAAGCATAATCTGTAAAAGAAAAAAAAAACAAAACTGATACATTGGACTCCATCAGAATGACAGAGGTTTTCTCTTCAAAAAAAAAAAAAATAGCACTATGGAAATGAAAAGCCAAAAGGGAGAAAATACTTGCAGATAGTGTATCTAACAAAGGACATAAGTCTAGAATATATTTAAAAGCCCTTATAACCAGAAACAAGAAGAAAAACAACCTAATTTAAAAATGGGCAGGATATTTGAAGTCACTTCACCAAAGAAGATATATAAAGGGTAAATGCACAAGAAGAAATGTTCCACGTCATTAGTTATTAGGGAAATGCAAACTGAAGCCAATGAAAAACCACCTTCCATCCACTTTAAAGGCTGTAAACAAAAAGAGAGACAATAACAAGTGTTGGCGAAGATGAGGAGAAACTGGAGCCTTCATACCTCGCTGGTGGGGACGTAAAATGGTGTGGCCACTTTGGAACACCTTGGTCGTTTCTTTACAAAGCTAAACAGAGTTACCACACGACTCAGCAATTCCACTCCAACTTATCTATGTCCATGTAAAAACATAGGTTTACAGCACAGTAAACAGCCAAAAATTGGGAACAATCCAGGGGTCCATCAGCTGGTGAGTAGCCAAACGAAACGTGACATCTCCACACAAGAGATATTATTCAGGAGCAGACTACTGACATATACTACAATGTGGATGGACCTCAAAAACATTTTACTAAGTAACGTACGCCAGACACAAGTTTAGATAAAATTTCTAGGAAACACAAATCTCTTCCACAGAAAGCAGATCAGTGGTTTCCTAGGACAGGGGATGAAACCAGGAACTACAAATGGGCACAAGGGAAATTGGGGAAAATGGAATTGCTCTAAAACTGGATTTTAGCAATGATTGCACAGTTATATAAATTTGCTTACTTTATAAATTTATAAATTGACTAAGAGTCCTATAATGATACACCAAAATGGGTGGATTTTATTGTATACAAGTTACGCATCCACATAATACTTTAAAGGTTATGTAGCAACATGAGAAAATTATGAAGTTAAGTAAATATAAGAAAGCTAATGCAAAACATGTAAGTATTTAAAAGCCGTGAATGGTTACAACCAATGGGCGTAATCAGAATAAAGATGGAGGAACTATGGCGCAATAACACGAGAAATTTCGTGCGTGTGTCTTTTAACAAAATGTTCCTTAATCACTTTTTGTTATTTTAAAAAAGACAGAAGACAAGACAGACTGCTTTGCACTTGGTCCTTTCACTTTGCAGGGGAGAGGGGGAGGGCATAATAACACCTCCTACTTCTCTAGTTCTTTTCTTCTGCATTGCCAGAGAGCTTTACAGACGTCAGCTCATTAATCCTCAACAATCCATGAAGCAGGCAGAGAATAATATTACCTCCCCCACCGCACTTATTCTGATTCATTTAAAGGGTAACTTATTTGAACTCATGATGAGGGCTTTCTGCGAAGCCAGTTATAATCATATTTTTGGGTATTCTAAATCTTCACGTATGTATACACCAGAACCAATGGATTACATTTTAACCACCGCCTCCCGAACCAGGCTATTTCTGCCCCCTTCTCATTGTCCTCTTATCCACTCTGAGCTAAAGCTGAGGTGTCCTGTTACCTGGGCTTCAAAACAAAAAACACTCAGCCTGCTGAATGCTTCTGGTGGACCAAAATGGAGTATGTTTCTGTGCTATCCTCAACTTCTCTGGACCACAGAGATGAATGTTCAGGAGCCAGCTTAGCCAGTTGATGGATAACGCTTCATGTTGCTATGGTTAAGGACTCACTTCCTCTCCACCACAAACAGGTGAGGTCCCATGTTGGAGAACAAATTATTCCTAAATAACAAATCCTGAAGAATGTCCTTGTTCCTTAAGAATTCCACCATATATGTACTGTCCCCCCCCCCTTCATTTACCAAGTGACCTCCCTCCATTTTTTCAAGCCAAGAGCCGATTAAAACATCTTTCCTTTTTCTCCCTCGCGTCTCCTTAAGTAATTTCTCCCTCCTCCACACTACGAAGCATCCCACACTGTAATGGGTACACACCTCCACTTTTCTCCTTATCGGGCTGCATTATGAAGTATATTTGCTTATGTGCTTGTCTCCCTCAGACTGTGAATTCACCGAAAAAGAGTTAATGGCATAGTCATCTTTGAATCCCAGCACATGGGGATGGCGGTGATGGTGATGATCATATTAGCTGCCAGGACTGACGTAACAAATACCACAGAGAGGGTGGCTTAAACAACAGAAATTTATTTTCTCGCAGTTGTGGAGACTAGAAGTCCAAGCTCAAGGTATAGGCAGGGTTAATTTCATGCTCTCTCTTCTTGCCTTCCAGATAACCATCTTCTCTCTGTGTCTTCACATGGTTTTACCCTGTGTGTGTCTGTGTCCTACTCTCCTCTTCTTATAGGGACATTAGTCATATTGGATTAGGACCCACCCATATGAGATCATTTTTCTGTCATTACCTCTTTTTCTTTTTTAATGTTTATTTTTGAGAGAGAGAGTGTGAGGGGGGAAGGGCAGAGAGAGAAGGAGACAGAATCTGAAGCAGGCTCCAGGCTCTGAGCTGTCAGCACAGAGCCTGACGTGGGGCTCGAACTCACGGACTGTGAGATCATGACCTGAGCCGAAGTCAGACACTTAACTGAGTGAGCCACCCAGGTACCCCTGTAATTACCTCTTTAAAGGTCCTGTGTCCAAATACAGTCATATTCTGAGGTACTGGGGTTTGAGACTTCAACAATGAATTGTAGGGTGGGGAGTCAGGGGGAGGGAGGACACAATTCAGGAGGGAGACAGAATTCAGCCCGTAACAATGGTGATGTGGAGGATGATAACAGCTGCCATTTATTGAGTGCTTACTATATACCCGACACTTGACTTTCCACCTGCTCTCTCTTACTCTTCAATGATCCTATAATTATGATCAATATTTTGTCCTCCCCAGTTTACACATAAGGGAACCAGGCTTAAGGAGATTAAGTCACTTACCCAATGTCAGAGGGTTAATGTGTAGTGGAAATGAAAGTCAATCCAAGTTATTTTGCCTCCAGAATTACACCTAATCACCATGTTATGATACATGGTACATAACAGAAGTGCAGTGTATGTTTGAAGAAAGAAGGACCGAATAAATGAATGGAATAATGAAGAACATGGACATGTGACATTTAGATTCAGTTGTCCTACAGACCACATCATAGTTCTGAAAACTTACGTAAATTACGTAAATTAGATGGTTATCCTAAAAGGGAACTTCATTCTTGTCTTCTGATAACAGATTTTTAAAGGGATTCCATCAAATTTAAAATCTAGTACTTTTTTGCTTAAAAAAATAAGAGCTGCAGGGTACCTGGACTGCTCAGTCGGTTGAACGTCTGACTCTTGAGTTAGACGCAAGTCACGATCTCACGGTTCCTCGGTTTGAGCCCCATGTCAGCCTCTGTGCTGGCAGCACAGAGCCTGCTTGGGATCCTCTCTCTCTCCCTGCTCCTCCCCTGCTTGAACTCTCTATCTCAAAATAAATAAACTTAAAAAAAATACAAATGAAAGCTGAAGTCATACATTCAAAGAACTATAGAACCAGCAGAAATTTCACACGTCATCAGTTTCAAATTTCGTCTTTTTCAACTGAGGAAACAAAAGCTCAGTGAGGTTAGCTGACTTGCTGTTACTTTATTAGACTAATAACACATTAATTATGCATCATCGTTCTCCCTATTTATCATTCCTGCGCTCTTAGGTGTGGAGTAATCAAATTAGGTTCTCCTTTTCCCCAAGATCATTCCAGAGTAGTTGGGGGGTTAGAAATGTCAAAGGGTCATAGTAGGGCAAAATCAGCAACCTTTCAAAGTCACCTTCCAAGTTCTTTTCCCATTTGCCTCCCCACCGCCCGGCAAGAGCAATTCATCCAGACTAGAGAAAGGGGGCTTTTGCTCCCCTCGCGTGGCTGGGAGGAATATTCCCTAACCGTTGCTGATGAAAAGCAAAGCAAACTTCTCCAAAATTCCCAGAAAGATTAAACAAGCACATGTATGGAGTGCTGCTAGGAAACAGCTTGTGTTCATAGCCCCACTGCTCCTGACAGCATCCCCTACCAGGGTGCTGGGCCCGGCAACAGAACATGGAAAATCACAGGTCTCTAAAGACAGAAAGGAACTCACAACTTATTTAGTCCAACTTCCTTAGAGGAGGAAATGAAGTTGTAGGGGGTGAATAACTAACCCAGAATGGATCAGGCAGTTAATGAGATTATTGGAACCAACAGGTCTCTTCCAGGGAAGAAGTAGGCAGGCTGCATTAAGTGCCTCCCACACCCAGCATCCTTCTTATAGCTGGGCAGTATTTTCCAAAATGGGCTCTGCGTGCCATTCATGGTTACACAAGATGTTTTTAGCTATTGTCTTTTAAAATGAGGGGCGCCTGGGTGGCTCAGTCAGTTGAGTAGCTGACTTCGGCTCAGGTCATGATCTCCCGGTTTGTGAGTTTGAGCTCCACATCGGGCTCCGTGCTGTCAGTGCACTTTGGATGCTCTCTTCCCTCCTCTCTCTGCCCCTCCCCTTCTCAGACTCTCTCAAAAATAAACATGAAACAACATTTTTTTAATAAAATAAAATGGGCCAGTATTTTTTTTTTTTTTTTTTTTTTTTTTTTGGTAATAGCTATGTATTTGTTTCAATTGATACAAGAAAAAAATAATTATCCCACAAAAGCTATGACGGGTAAAACTGATTTAAAAGAGATGACCAACTTGATTCAAAATACATTCATTTAGATGTTTTGGAAAGTGAGTTGACTTAAAGAAAAAAGTCCAAAAATAATATTATAGATGGTACGATGACAGGACAAAAATCATGAGGTGGTGTGCAATTTGAAATGTGGGCCATGCTGAACAGGATACTTCTCTCCTTTTCATAGATGCATTAACTGGTGGGTGGAGAAGAGATGGTATCTGCCCGTAAATACAACAAAAATATATTTACTTCTAGTTCGGGGATCTGGTCTTGCCCTGTCCTTAAGCACCAGGACCACTCATTTATGTGCCCTGGTCATGGGATTCCAATGCCTTCAGGGTGGCCATCAGACAGACTTTCAGATGAATATTGTAAATACATTGTGAGAACAGCCATTGTAATGAACTTTTATTGATACACTTAAACGTTTGGTGCTGAAATGATGAACCAGAAAAGATCCTGTGGCAAATGTTCTCATGGCGTTCTGTCACTTATCAGATCCCGGTCTTTTATCTGAAAATTGGCAGATTGGACAGCAACCAGTCTACACTTGTCTATACAACTGCCGTTCTGACATGTTTACTATGAAAAAACACACTTTGTTTTTATAGGATGAATAATATCCTCAAAGGGCAACTTAGGTTTCTCGTTGCCCAATTTAAGCTGGTCCCAGATATCCTTAGCCTTTAAGTAATCCCTTTCTTTACTTACAATGTCTCGTTAAGTCCTCAAAATTCACGAAGCTGAGTAATGAGTTAAGGCAAGGCTTTCTGCAGAGTTTTTCTGGGGCTGTTTCCTCATTCACAAAGTGCTCACCTTCAAGATTTGGGTCTGGGACATTTGAAATCAACAAGCAGAGGCTTAAACCGCCCCCGGCCCCACTCCCTCAGAGGAGGAGCAAGCATTAATGTGAAGTGTGTGGGCCCAAAATTCTGTACCCCAAATCCTCTTACTTAGTCCAGTGCCTAGAGGCCCACGGAGAGTCCCCCAAAGACAGTCCATCAAATCTTCCACTCCTACAGAGAGACTTGTGGTAATGTTTTCTTAGAGTCATGATGTCAAAGGAGCATCCCAAAACAATTTGGAAAGATGTGAGTTCAGCCCTGTGGTCAGATCTCACAAGCATCTGAATGGCATGCAAGCCTACAACAAATTACAGGGCAATCCCCGGGCTGGCTTTCAAAACTTCTCAGGGAACGTATGTCCAAGGGCCCTTCTAGAATGTTGCACTCTGCTTTGTGTTAAATAGAGTTTAAGACAAGACATTCACCCGGTCTTAAAAATGTATCCTTCTTACCTCTGAACCTCCCTTTAGTGGGAGGCCGTTAAGACCATCGTAGCTAAGACCTTACAAGTGTTCCCGCCGAATACAAGCTGATTAGAGTCTCACAAGATAAACACAGCTCCGCTCCTGGAGTGAAGTTACGGGACTAGTGCCTCGCTGGCACTCCACCATCTCACCGGGGCCGAGCCCCCACCCAGCCCAGCCTTCTCGTTCTTTCTACCTGACTCTGTGGTCTTTTCCCGGTTTCACTGTATAAATTCTGGAACCCACAGTGGAAGCAGCACTTCTTGTCTGGCTTGTGGTGTTGGCTGGCTTGCCTCTCACTCCAAGCTCCAGCTCTCACCTGGTCTCTCTTTGCTCCTACCCAGCTCTCACACCCAACTCCCTTATTACTGTCAATTTCTCCCCACTCCCATGGCCTGAGGGCCTCCTTCCACCTCTCCTCTGACTGGAAACTGAAGCCTTTCCTTCCAATGAAACACTTTCCTGCTAGCTTGAGAACTTTACACAACACATTTGAAGACCCAGTTGCTTCAAGTTGACATTCTGTATTCACCACAGAAGGGAGATTTCCATAATCTCACAGGAGATCTTCTTCAAGGGCAAACCACCTCAAAAGGAATTTGGGTGGGAGACATAACCCTTGGAAATTTTCTTCAAAAACAAGAAGAAAGTAGTAGAAAAAATACGCCTTAAAAGGGATATTTAATATACAAAAATGCATCTTGTATTTTGGTATCATCACAGGTAAGGTGCCTCTTACCAGACATTGCTAACACTTTCTGACCAGTCCACGTCTCCTGCCGCGTGGGCAACAGACCAGGTGAGCCTGCCTCCCCAGACTCAGCTGGTTGTACCCAGCAAGGACATTGGTCTCAGGGATGGCCCATGGGTAGCCTGTGACACTGACTCAACAGCTAAAGTCAACTGACTCAAGTCAAATCCTTCTCGGGATTTAGGGAAAGACACCCAGATGTAAGTTAGGTATGGTAATTGGACCTGGATGACCATGCAGATTTGGGGACTGAATGGCCATCTTGGGCTGTGTGTGTACAAATAACCAGAAATAGCCAGCTGGCAAGGAGGAAGATAAAGGAGACAACATACAGAGAGAGACTTTGCTGTGAGGGGGAGAGTTGGAAATGTGAAAAGAGCACGTCACAGAGATGTCTTGATTCGTGCCTTTCCTGAGGCTGGGTTCCTTGGCTCTTCCCAGGCTCCCATGCATATATGCCCTTTCAATAAACTCCATTATTCCTAAAACAACATGAGTTGAGTCTGTGTTCCTGATTATGATAAAATTGGTAGAAGCACTGAGTGAGTTAGTCTGTGAGACGCTAACCTGGGTGACCAGCAGAGCCCTCTCCCAGGGCAGGTTGGTTAGTGACCCCTCCTCAACGCTGGCTTGGACATCAGCCCAGGAGATGCACCCAACCATATTCAGTTCTCATACCAAGACATCGGTCTCTGCCATTTTGCTTTAAAGGAGTTGCCCATCTCTTGCACATCCATGCTAAATCTCTCTAGTATAGATTCACAGACACTTGGTATAGGAATGAAATGATACTATCATGTCCAACCACTCACCTCAGAGGTGGAATCACCTCCGTAGATCTCTGGTCAATCATTTTCCAGTGACAGAAAATTATAATAAAATCACTTCCACAGCTACCATTTATTGTACCATTTATTGAGTACCTGCTATGTGCTAGGCACTATGCTAACCACTCTATAAGTATCTTCGTTTTTCTGAAAATAGAAAATTTATGTTTTAAAGGAGAAACAGAAGCGAAGCAGCATTTATTGAGCACTTACTATGTGCCTTTCTCTTTATAGACACTATTTCATGTTATACGCTAAAACCTGCTGGGATCATTTTCAAATGAAGGAACTAGGGCTCAGAGAGCTCAAACTGTTGCCCACAACCACAGCCACACATCTAGTTAATGGTGGTGTCAGTCAGAACCTTTTGCTCACATTGAAAAAATTCCCATCAACTTACGTAAAAATAGAATTTATTGGGAAGAGATGAGTAGACCGTGGAATTGCAAACCACACCATAAGGAATCCACAATCCTTGATGATTCTCTTTAAAGACTGAAAGCAAATGGTGGGAAAATATAGCTTGAAGGAGATGCTTACTATACAAAACACAGTTCGCATTTTGGTATATGCTCATTGGTCAGGGCCCTGGTCAGGGAAGAATCAGTTCCAGCTGTTTTCCACCCTCATGTCACCCAGCTCAAGACAGTGTCCTGGGAAAAAGAATCTGACTGCGCCAACTTGGGTCACGTACTCAACTCTGGGCCAGGGGTGAGTGGTACAACTTGATTGGCTGTCCCACCAAGACTGCTGTCAATGGGGAAATGTCATTTCTCCAAAAGAAATCAGGCTATTGCTTTTAGAATAAAGAGGAAGGGACTCTGGAAAGCAAAACAACAGATGCCTACCACAGCGATGGAACTGGCATTCAAACATCCTTTCCGCCGCTTTCTAGTCTGAGGAATAACAAACTTGTCTTTATATAGGATCAACACCTGTTTCCCTCCAACTTCTCCTCATTGGTCCTGAGGTTCCAACTTGGAGTCACACAACAGCAGCCTATTCTTTGTTGCATCTGACAGTCCTTCAATTATTTGAAGGCAACTAGCATACTCTCCTCCCTACGCTGCCCCAACTCCCCAGCGCTAGTCTCCTCAAATCTGGCTATAAATATTTCTGGTTCTGTAAACTCTTCCTCACATGACATGGTTGGAGCATCTTCTCCCCTGGTGGTTCTCCTTAAAACCTGCTTCAGATTTTTTTCTTTTCCCATTTAAAGCACGGGGGCCAGAGGAACTCAAGGGTAACACTTCTGATATGCTTTGTTCAAAGCAGAGTAGAGAAGAGCACGTCGGAATTACAGAACCTTAAAGACCAAATGGTCATTTGCCTTCGCTTTCTGCCTGATACAGGCTCTAGTGCCTAATGAGCCTAGTTCTGCATCTTAGTATTGCTATTAGTTAGCTGTATACGTCAGGTAAGTTATTTATGCTTTGTGGGTAGCTTCCTTCCCTGGTACCTGTAATCATAACACATGCCTATAGACGCTGTAATTATTCAATGAGACAATGCATGTTGAGTATTTCCACAGTGCCTACCCCATAGCAGACCCTTGGCATACTTACTACTATTACCATTTATTATTATTACTCTGTCCCAAGAAAGTGACCATTCAGCCTTTCTATGGCCACTGAAAGTGGGTCATTGCCAGAGAAACCATGTCTGTCCTTCAGAGTTTGCTTAAAGGCACAAGAAAGACAGACTGGTCAAAGAGCACAAAGGTCAGAGTTTATAGACACTATCAGACGGAAATATCATTTGGGAAATAAAAACAACCTTGTTGGAGAATGTGCAATGCTATAGGGTAAGGAAACAATGGTACTTCTCTTTGGGTAGGTTAAGCGCAAGTTAACTTTGCTTTCCTTCCCCCCCCCCCCCTCCCCCCAGGATTCTCAGGAAGCAGTTATTATTTCAGAATCCACGAAGACCAAGTTCTCATTATCAAGGGTAAAAACCAGCATGCAAATATTTGTCTTTTTTTTTTTTAAGATTGTTTTAAGTAATCTCTACACTCAATGTGGGGCTCAAACCCTCAACCTCGAGATCAAGAGTTGCACACTCCACCAACTGAGCCAGCCAGGCACCAAACAGATATTTGTCAATACCCAGTAATTAAAATGGCTTCTCACACCCATAGTAAGCTCTGCTCACACGACTTTCAAACTTGGATTTCCTGCTCCCGTAACTAATTAGGCAAATAAAACAAAGCAGGCCTGGAGTATACGTGTATATGCCCTGGAAATTGGCCATCACCTTTACTGCACTGAGACGCTGCTCAGAATGGCTAGAAAATGGTGGGGATGAAGGTAGCGGTCTCTGTATGGTGATCAGTGGTTTCAGAAACAACTGCAAACTTATTCATGTATGTATGTATTTATATATTTATTTTGAGAGAAAGAGAGAGAGAGAGAGAGAGAGTGTGCACAAGAGCACGTTAGAGGAACAGAGGAAGAGAGAGAATTTTAAGCAGGCTCCACGCTCAGTACAGAGCCCGACGCAGGGCTCCATCCCAGGACCTGATCGTGACCTGAGCCAAAATCAAAAGTCAGACACACAACTGACTGAGCCCTCCAGGCACCCTGACAACCGCAGACTTTAAAGTGTTTGTAGCAGTAAGGCGTCATTAAGGGGATAGTTAAGAGAACTGGGTTGGAGTCAGGAACAATAACTAGATTGTGTGACTTCCAATTTGTCCACAGAGGACCAACTCTGAGACTTCATCATGGTCTTATGAACCCTGGCAGTGTGCCTGTCTCAGAACAAGAATGCAAAGCTGAATGAATGAACGAATCAACCGCCTAAGTTCAGATCCCAGCTCTGCACTTAACCACGTGTGATCTTATGCAAGTTCTGGAACTTCTCTGTGCCTCGAGCTTGTCTATAAAATGGAGATCATAATAATACCTGTCTCAGGATTGCTGTGGAGACTCAATGAGAAAATGTGGACAGTTTAGAACAGCACATTCCCCATAGTAGGAGCTCGCTACCTGGGAGCTGTGATTGCTCTGACTCTCCAATATCATTACCACTGACTTTGGATCAGTCCTGGTACATGGTCTGTACACAATAATCCTCACGTTGCACAGATACCCAAAGAGTTAAATTGCTACATAAGCAGCTGTGTTACCACCAGCGATGGTCAACAATGAGACAGCTAAGTTTTTGTTTGCTTGTTTGTTTCTGCCAATTGAATTTTAAGATCCTTTGCTTCACTATAATTAAGTCTTTGAACTGGCAACTCTCTTTCTATGTAATCACCAGCTGCCAATTCTCCCTTGCCTTCCCATCTCACTAACAGGACTTCAGTGATGTGCCCCCAATGATGGACTTCAGAGCTTTGGGAACACACAGGGGAAGGGGAAGCACCTATCATTTATCTGGAGGTGACTTAAATAATTTCTGCAACAAAGAGAGACAATGTGAAAGAAGGGGAGGTTTTGGTTTTTGTTTTAAAGAAAACTAACTCGGTAAAAAAAATTTTTTAAGTTTATTTATTTTGAAAGAGAGAGAGAAGGGGGGGCAGAGAGAGAGGGAGAGAGAGAGAATCCCAAGTAGGCTCCATGCTGTCAGCGCTGAGCCAGATGACAATGTGGGGCTCAAATTCGTGAACCGTGAGGTCATGGCCTGAGCCAAAATCAAGAGTTGGATGCTTAAACAACTAAGCCACCCAGGTGCCCCTGAGTTGGTAAATTTTTAAAAGTTAACTACTTGGAAATGTTAGAGTTCTGAGCTTGTTTCAGCCATGTACCCTACAATATTGCAATCAATTTTCAGGTCCCAATTTCTCTTGACTTGATTCTCTCCCTTCTCACCAATGATTGAGTATGATACGGGCAAGTTAAAGTGATGTACCAAAAGCCCCTTGGAATCAAAAGGAAGCCATGTGATGCATGTGGGTCTATGTGTAGACTCTCCATTATACTATATATATTATGTATATAATATTATCCTAATATTCTATTATTTTAACCACACAATTACTTTCTTTAATTATGTTTTACCAGAACAACATTTTTAACTTTTAAAATATACAGATTATGTACAATTTATTGAGGAAAAAACCCAGAACTTTATTTTTCTGGTGTCTTCCGTAACTGTGCTGATAAAAGTAGCTAACATTACTAGACTGTCTCAAGCCAGACACTGTCCTTTAAGGAGCCTATCTTTTGCTCTTAATAATATTATGGCCTCCTTAAAAAGAAAAGGGGGGGGGGAATTGAGGGGAGGGTGGAAGGACTTTTCAGTTCTACTATCTTTGGCATTTTCTACCAGTCTGGAGTTTTCTCAGGTCTTGAGACAAGAAGCGCATATTCATCTAAGACATAAAAAAAAAAAAAAAAAAAAAAAAAAAAAAAAAAAAGAGTCCTGAATGTCTTTACAGTTTCTTCCTTGAGCTGTCTAGAGGGAACTATTTATTTTGCCTCTTTACCTTGCAAATAGCTAACGGCTTCCAGCCAGGGCTCAACCCAACCCTTTTGTGCCCTGCAGCCATCGCTGTGTCTTTAAAAGAAAACCGATTCTCTGGAATGCTGTGCGTGCACATGCCTGTCCCACTCGGCAGGCCCCACCTGCTGAGCAGGTAAACCAGATCCTCCTGCCGGCCTCTGCAGCCACATTCCAGCCAGGCAAGCTCCTACTCTCTAATTGTTACCTGTCAAACAGGTCAACCAGGCACTTGGGTCTGGTCCAAACACGCGCATGTTCCCACGAAACCCTAAACCTGCAAACCTTTGACCTTTCTATAGTTTCCCGATTCCCTTGCTTATTTCAGCCGGGGCTGATTTAAACCCAAATGATGACTTTTTAACGGGCACATAGTTTCTTTTCTTCCCCCTCACCATGGATGGTAAAGCTGATCACGCAGTGTTTGGGGTTTCTGGACTAGCACACCGTGGTAATTGGAATTGACCAGAAGGCAAAGATCAGGGTAGCAAAGCTCCTGAAACGAAACCCACTAGCTCTAAATCACTCCTGGAAATCACAGGCTGTCCACCTGACCAAATGGAGAGTGAATTCCCTAGGGTGGATTAAAAAATGGAGGTGCCTCCCAGGTGAAAACTCGTTTCCTCTCCTTCCTGGCACTAGGCCGGCAGCCAAGAATGTGGCCTATCAGCCTCAGCCTCAGACTTGCTGCTTGTGAGACCTTAAGTCACGGGAACCGTTTGGGCCTTGACTTCCTCTCTCTGGTAAAGAGTAGAAGGAGGCTGCACAGGTTCTAAAGCCTCTTCAGGTTCCATTCCAAGTAGGGGGATCATGTCACAGGAATGCCGATGCCTCTTCATCCTTACTATTTGGGGCTGGGTGGGAGGCTTGGGCACTGGATCAGCTTGGGGCCATCTTGATTAGGTTACCAGGTCTGGGCACTTTTCCTCAAGCATGGGTCTCCCCTCTTGGGAAACCTGGATAGAGAACAGGACATCCATCTGAACCTATGTTTGCCTCTGTATCTCACCTAGTGAGTGCAGTCCTTCTTAATTGGGAGAGGTGACTATCTCGATTGCTTTGGTAGTACGGACTATCCTTTTTCACTCTGCTGGTAATGAATTCAGACCCAAAACTACAGGCTCACCGAATCCAAATGCTTCATTTTGCAGATAAAGAATCTGAGAGCTAGAGAAGGGGTATGAGTTACCAGATGTCCCTCAGTTAGTCAGGCTTTACACTTAAGGGACTGTGGGAGTTAGTGAACGTTGTGGGCTAGGGGAATCACTGCCAGAGAAGCGACATCGGAAGATGCTCCCTCTCAAGACTGCTCCAATTAAGGAATGTCAAAAATCCAAGCAAAGAACACAAGCTCTCTCTTCTGAGATGGGTGGTGCTATCAGGCCCGTTTGCTGGGGCTGGGGCAGCAGGGGGAGGGGGCGGTGGGAGGTTCTCCTCTCGGGCTGGACAGGTTATTCTACAAAGAGCTAAGGATCACTGCATGCGGAGCAGGGTCTGGCACTTCCTGCTCGTTCATCCAGCTCAGACTTGTCTGCCAGAGCCAAACCTGCAGGGCTGGCTCCCAAGAGAGAAACTTCCTTGAGGCTCTGGCATGGTGGAGTCAGGCAGTCTGCAGGTCTGCTTAGCATCCTTCTCACCGGCTGCACAGTATACGGTGCATGGGCTTAAGGAGAGGGACTCCAAGCAGAAGCCTGCCTGGTTTGGTCCCCAGGGTGCCAGTAACTCACGAGGGCTGCTCTACGCCGTGGGCGCCAGGACCCCCACTCCCCCCGCCCCCTGCCCAGACAGACACACAGAAAGGGGTTATATGGACGGAGGGGGGCTTCAGAGGTCAAACTGGACAAGCGGGCCCTTTGTCTCCTTGTGAGGACCTTCCGGAACGTGTAGACCACTACGTGTTTGCTTTAAAATAAACATTACGCAGGATTTACACAACATACCTGATTAGCATTGTTTTCTCATTCCCAAACACAAAACTTTCCACACATAACGAGTTGTTCAGCCGTCAGCTTCCATCAAGTGCCACACATCCTGATTTTCATACTCTTCCCCAGTTCCCTCCACCACGTATTGACTGTGGAACACTGAACCCGTTATAGGGTCTTCCTGAGCCCTTAGCTTCCTCAACGGCATGATGGGAACACTGTCCTACTGAGGACGTGGCTGCACTGTGTGGAAGAAATGACATGGCGTTTCCTGCCTGGTATGAGGCTTCACACATAATATGCATTTAGTGGCAGCTGTTTTTGTTGCCGTGACCGATGTAAAACTTATCAAAATAGTGACCCACGTGGCCCAGTTTCAGAATGGTAGTTCTGATGATCAAAACGTAACTTCAGAGTAACTCGGAGTTCTTTACTTGCTGGTCTCCAACACCGTGAAGGGGGTCTTCTCACACACCATAGCAGCCTCCTGTCCACGCGTTGCCTTCAATTCCAGGCTCCTTCCCCTGCCGTCCCTCGTACTTCTCGCTGCCTCGACTCGTCATGTGTTGGCAAGCGAGGTGGGGTTGAAAACAGATTTTAGCATCAAAGACTCCAAAGCCTGATTAGAAAAGGCACACTCTGAAGGAGAGGGTGTTTTCGGTCATGGCTTGGGATCTTCTCCACCCTCATCCTCCTCTGTTGGCTATAGATCATCCAAATGACCACATGGCAGTAGTGATATTGGGTGACTGTCCCTCCCTCACCCTTTCTTTAGGTCACCACACTGATCACAAAGCAGGCTTTCAGAGCAAGGAGTCTAAAGGCTGAGAGAATCTACCAACGGGGTAATCTGGCTCCCAAATCCTCAAGTGTTGACAGCTCTCGTTAAAGCCCTGCCTTTTCTAAAATCAGAATGGCCCGGGGCTACCCCGAGCACACTCTACAGGGCAGGGTCAGAGCCCTGCCCCCGGTAAAAGCAGCCTGGCCTCTGGGGTGGAGGAGGAGTTCTGCCGGACATTTGGCCCAGGGGTCGATAAGGAAGTAAATCAGTCAAGGTCCTACCCAGAACAGAGGGTGTACTCAACAAATAGTTGTTGAATTCGGGCTGACTGAGCCCCATACATCCGATGAATCACCAAAACTTTTCAATTTTACCCCCTAAATCTCTCATATCTATTGACTGCTTCACATTCTCCTTGCTCTGCCTCCCACTTAGAGCACTGAGGTTTTGCATTTGAATTAATGCAACAGCATCCTAACCGAGCTTCTAAGAATGGTTTAGGTGGTCTTTGATGGTCTAGCTGAGAATACTCTCTGCAGCCTCACTCCTGGTCACTCCCCATCTTGGATCTGGGGCACACCGCACCTGCCTGGGAGACCCTCCCTGCCCAACCCCTACCCATCCCTATGCATCGCTGTCTTCAGGAGTGTCTACACTCTACCAAAACCAGTTTGGAACCCCCTCTCAGGCTCTTGCCAGTACAATGACAGGCAGACGTTCCATCCAGGTCACTACTGCAGACTGCTCGATGGGCTGTTCAATATGCGTTTTCTCATGTGATCTGTAGGACCACACAGGTGTGACCATGCCCCCTTGACAGATGAAGAAACTGAGTATCAAGACATGAAACAACTCGCCTACAGTCAGCCAGCTGAGACAGAGGCAGAGTCTATGTTAATCCAGATCTATGGGACTGAGGCCTACGCTTTTAATTCTACAAGAAGCTATCCCAACAATACTCAACTCACTCTGTAATTAAACAAGTCAGGGGTCAAATAATTAGTTAATGAGGCTCTGAGGCAATAATGAAGGAGATCAAGAGATTCTCGTGAGCATGAGAGAAACTCAAATTCAAATTCAAGTGAACGTGTGACTTTTCAAAGGAAGGTGTCTGGGTCCTTTGGGAGCAGTTGCTGTTTGAGCCACACTAGACTAGCCAATTTAAAAAATATATATATATTTGTTTTATTTTTTATTTTAGAGAGAGAGAGAAAGAGAGTGCACGAGCAGTGGTGATGGGTGGAGGAGGGGCAGAGGGAGAGAGGCAGAATGCTGAGCAGGCCCCATGCTCAGCGTGGAGCTGGTCTCAGGGCTCAATCCTATGACCCTGGAATCATGACCTGAGCCACATTAAGAGTCAGACATTCAACTGACTGAGCCATCCAGGCACCCCTAGATTAGTCATTTTTACTCACATAAGTATTTAAAAGACACTCTTACAGTCACATTCTGAAGAAATTTTTTACAATGATTACAAATGAAATGGGGGGTGGGGGGACAGTGCCTGGCTGGCTCAGTCAGTACAGCATGGGACTCTTGATCCCAGGATCGTGAGTTCAAGCCCCAAGTTGGGTGTGGAGCCTACTTTAAACAAACAAACAAACAAATAAATAAAATTTTGGGTACAGACACACATTTTTGCTTTGAGGTTAGACACTAGCAATTAGAAAGTTTTAGGAGGGAATGAGTTCTGAAAGGCAGTCCTCCAAAGGCTGAGATGTAGGGAGTGGCCACAGTGGCCACAGAGAAAGAGACCACCCAGAGACTAACAGGAAGAGCCTGGGGGAGGATGACACACGGAGGGGCTCTGGGAGGTGTGTGGGGGACACAAGAATGCCAGCACCCTATCTTTCCAAAGACCCCCGGTGCTCCTAAGCTCAGAGACAAACTAAATTTGATGCAGAAGAAACAAGCTGTCCTGGAACTGGTGGTGGTTAGAGACATGGCGGAGGGAGCTTGAATCTGAACTGCTTTAACCAGCATGGGAAGACCAATAGCATGCACCAAGTGCTGCCTAATGTCTCACCTGGATACTCCTGAGAGGGCTTCAGGATTAAATGTCTGAGTTGATACCAAGAAGGACATGAGGACATCAACTGATCTGGCTTCCTTCCCTTCCAGAGAATGAGAGTCAACATGACTTAGCCATGGGCTTTGATTGGAAATAAATATGAACAGGAGCAGACAATTAAGACTCTAAGTGTGAAGGGAGTCACATCCGGTTGCTTTGGCTCCTTCCCACCCTGTCGTCACTTTGTCCCACAGCCCTTGCCTGTTGGACTTCTGGTTTCTGCTCCAAAGGCTGGGATTCAAGATCGTGAAAGAATGAATAAGATCATCAATTCAAAACTTAGAGGATGCAGCAAGATTTGCTAAACAAATGATGTGAGAAAGGAATGTTTTTCTTAAACTAGCCATCGTAAATCTTTTCTGAGATAAGGTACGGTACACAATAACAAAATGAAATAAGAATTAATATTGGGGCTCCTGGATGTCTCAGTCACTTGGGTGTCCAATTTTGGCTCAGGTAACGATCTTGTGGTCCATGGGTTCGAGCCCCATGTCGGGCTCTATGCTGACAATTCAGAGCCTGGAGCCTGCTTTGGATTCTGTGCCTCCCTCTCTCTCTGCCCCTCCCCAACTCATGCTCTGTCCCTCTCTCCCTCAAAAAAAAAAAAAAATTAATATTGAAGTTAAGAAGAGAAAGGTAGCTATGGTGCTTATAAAAATTCCTTAATGGGTGCCTGGGTGGCTCGGTTGGTTAAGCGACTGACTCTTGATTTTAGTTTAGGTCATGATCTCACAATCGTGGGATCCAGCCCTGCATCAGGCTCTGCTCTGAGCATCGTGCCTGCTTGGGATTCTCTCTCTCCCTCCCTCTCTCTCTGCCCTCCCCCTTTCAAAATAAATAAATAAACTTTTAAAAAATGTAAGTAAAGACATTTACTTACATTTCAATGTAGAAGTATGGAACTAAAACCCACCATGTCATCAGTAGCACCCATCCAGTCCGCTAAACAAAGAAATCATATCAGAAAAGGAAACATTTTTTACAGAAGGTCTGCAGAAATCAGCTTGTGCTTTATGAGGGAGCATCATAGAATGTGCAGGCTATATCCCCAAATGGAAAGTATTGCTCCTGTTTATGGAAGAAATACGTTTAAACTTGAATGTCAGAAAACTACATGAATCAATTAGTGGCTGAGTGAAGCAATTGAAATGCATCCAACTTCCTACCTGCAAAAGGTAATAATGTTTCATCATAATGAACGATAACGGCCTGCAATGGCATGGGAGCACCACGAGGCTGACACAAACACATGCACACATACGCACACACACAAAACAGGATTTGTGCTGCTCAATGACTTCAACAGCAAGTCCTTCCATGAAGAAAGTAGTGGGACTGCAGATCCATGTGTGTCCAAACCAAATCAGTGCTGACCCTGTTGGGAGCTTTGGCGAAAAAGGAGCCGTCCAATGGAGGAAGTGGCTAAAGCTGCCTGCAGAAAAACATTAGTCTAACTTCTCTCTGGGAAAGGGAAGGAAAAGCTACACTGTTCAGGTTTCATTAATACATTTATTGAATATATTAAGAAAGTACAGGGCGCCTGGGTGGCTCAGTTGCTTAAACGACTGACTTTTGATCGGGCTCAGGTCATGATCTCATGGTTGATGAAATCAAGCCCTATGTTGGGCTCTGTGCTGAGTGTGGAGCCTGCTTGGGATTCTCTCCCTCCCTCTCTCCCTGCTCCTCCCCTGCCAACGCGTACACTCACTCTCTCTCTCTCTCTCTCTCAGATATAAATAAAAATTAAAAAGAGAGTACAATTCTTAATATGGGCAAAATTCAAAAAGACTTTGTAAATTTATACAGAAGCATTCTAGCAGTCTATCGTGTGTCCTTGAACTTGCCAAGGGCTTTCTGAGAAGACATCATCACTTCCCTCCAATTTTATTATTATTTTACTTCATTTTTACTTGAAGATACTTTTTTAATTTAAATTCCAGTTAGTTAACATGCAGTGTAATATTAGTTTCAAGTGTATGAGATAGTAATTCAGCACTTCCCTACATCAGCCAGTGCTCCTCACAGCACGTACCCTCCTTAATTCCCATCATCTATTTAACCTATCGGTTACCCACCTCCCCTCTGGTGATCATCAGTTTGTTCTCTATAGTTAAGAGTCTGTTTCTTGGTTTACTTCCCTCCAATTTTCATCTAACTGGGTAGACAAAACAAGTGACGGAAATGCAGACTGTCTCCGGCCATGGATGAGTGAAGAAAGTTTGTGTGGTTTGGTTAACCTGGGGACACAGGGAGTCAGAGAGCAGAAAAGCATATGCTATGGGATTAGCCAGCAAAGGGCAGTCCCGTTAAATAAATTAATTTAAAGAAATCACTTGGACTTCAAATGTCCCAGTTCCGTCCATGATGCCCAAACAAATCATGACAAGGATACTTGCTGGGTATCTCCAGGGCTTATGACACTGGGAGACTTACTATATGCAAAGTGCCTTACATGTGGTATCCTCTTTAATCCTGCCACCGCCACCAAAGGGCGTGCCTTAACACCATCCTGTGGTACGGGTGAGGAAACTGAGACACAGAGCAGCTGATCACCTTGCCCTAAGTGACAGAACTAGTAAGTGACCTGAGATATTAACCACTACCCTCTACCAGCCAGAGAGTAAATGCTCGGTAACCGTTGAGGCTTCCTGGCGAGCAGAGAAGCTGTCGAAAGTCTCAGCATCAACCTACTACTTCTGCTAAAGTAACACCGGCTTTGAAACACAGATAGTTGGTTTGGAAATCTCAGGGGCATCAGTGCATTCATAACACAGCAATCATACAAAGGATTTTCAGTGAACTACTACTACTCAGAATATTTGCCCATCAAATGTTGAACGGTCGCCTCTAAACATTCCATTCAGCTTATAATGCTGATTATAACAAGCAGAGTTTTGGCAACATTTAATTCTTTCCCACGCTAGAATATCCGATTCTGCCTAGTTTTGTCAATAGAGGTTAGGTTTAATGCATACCACCTAATTTCTGGATTTAGTGTTTGCCCCTTTTGAACCTGTAAGAGGTTCAACTAACATCTACAGGAGTCAGAAGTCTTACCCAGTGACATTTTGGAACAATCCAAGAAATGCTGACATTTCACTGAGATTTCATTTAAGGTGATCCAGTGGTCCCTCATGGAAACTACCTCCTTTACTAAAATCCAGCCTGATAGAGCATCAGGATTAAATGACACACAGATGCCAAGATTCCCAGCTCCTCTTGTGGCATTAAGAATGTGTTACATTGTGGAGTGCCTGGGTGGCTCAGTCAGTTGAGCATCCGGCTTCGGCTCAGGTCATGATCTTGCAGTTCATGAGTTTGAGCCCCGCCTTGGGCTCTGTGCTGCCAGCTCAGAGCCTGGAACCTGCTTCGGATTCTGTGTCTCCCCCCATCTCTGCCTCTCCCATGCTCATGCTCTGTCTCTGTCTCTGTCTCTTAGAAATAAATAAACGTTAAAAAAATTTTTTTTTAAAAAGAATGTGTTACATTGTTTTCTTACAGCCACTCACCCATATTGTTTAGGCCCCATTATTATAGTCAACATATTACACAAATCACTTGGATTTTTCTTTTTGGTATATTGGAATAAAAGTGTCCATTATGCCATTATGCAAAAACATGTAAGTAATGAGACCTAAAATACATAGCTAATAAACCCGAGAGGGTATTTACCCCAGGTAAACCGTCATGCAGGTATACAAGGGGACATACACAAGGGTGGCTTTTGCAGTGCTGTGGTGTTTGGGAGCTAGAAGCAATGTGGGTGGGTACCATTGGGGGTGTGGATGGGGAAAATATGTTGGAAGCATGGACTGGAATACTCGACAGCAGACAGGAACAAAAGACTGGATGGAGTGAAAAATGAACTATCAGAATAAGGCTGGAGCATAATGCATTTACATAACACAAGGACAGGTATATAGAGCAGCAAAACACATTTTCACAAGAATGCATATGAACACCAGTGTACGTTGTACGTGCATCAAGTATATGAGGACGGTTGCCTGTGGCGAGGGGGTGAGATACTCAAGGGAGAATGGAGTAAAAGGGAATAAATACGAGAGAGGGCCTTGCATGGACCGATGAAGACGACGTACTGTGAACTGATGAATATGACAAACTCAGGTCTGCATCTGAGGTCCAAAGCCCAGAGAAGTACATTTAACCCAAAAAAGGTTTTCATCTTGGGCGCTCAGCCCTGTGGCTCCTGAGTGAGGTGTTTGAGACCAAGGTTAATGATTGCTGGTGGGTTTCTTAAGCTCCCTGGACGTGCGTGGAGGCTCTTTAGGCCAGAGCCTCTCAACCTTGGCTGGACAGGAAAGATACCTGGGAAAAAGTAAAAAAAAAAAAAATCCCCCTGCTAGGCCCCACCCCCGGAGCTTCTATTATGGGTCTGTGGTGAGGCCCAGGCATCTGTATTTTTCCAGCACTTCCCAAGTAATTCTAGTGTGCATCCAGGATTGAGAACCCGTGTTTTAGGCTTTTTTTTTTTCCCTTTTCTAGTTGCCAGTGTTGCATTCTTCGACATTTGAAAAGAGACGGCTGAAATCAGATAATTTTCCTTTTGCCAAACATCAATCTCATGGCTCACAGAGAGCACCAGAGATAGCATAATTCATCGATTCTTTTGATTATACGATGAAAACTTCTGGCTGGCCACTGCGTGTGCTTAGGGTGGGTACTGCATAAACCTAGGGGATGTGTCCACAGCACAGGTTATGTATCTGTTGCTCCTTGGAGTGGACCAGTGCACAACCTGCTCTATGGTACATGGCAGTCTGAGTGCCCCCTGTGTGCCACACACTGGGCTAAGTGTCTTGGCTACATTGGTGAACCAGATGGCAATGTCACTGCCCTGGTGGAACTTCCAACCTCCAGGAAAGGTGGTCACAATGTGATTTCCATGAAGCGTGGCTGTGCAGTGGTGGGAAGGGCACTTCCGGAGCTCAGGTCAGGGCCCCTCACCCAGTCTAGGGGTCAGGAAGGGCTTTCTAGAGGAATTGAAATTTGGACCAAAATCTGAAATGTAAATACATAGGATGGTCTGCGATGTGGGAGAAGAACCGTCCCATCCACCAAGAGGAACATCCCTGAAAGGGTAGAGAGATTTTACCATGCTCATAACATAACAAAGGAACTGAAAGAAACTCAGAGTGAGTGAGTGTGACGGTCAGGGATGAGAGATGGGTACTCCAGAGGAAGGCAAGTTCTGGTTACAAAGGGGGTTGTGGGCCAAGTTAAGAAGTCTGGGCGTTATCACATAAAATATTCAAATATGGGACTTAGATCATTCTGGCAACAAGTAAGAGTTGATACTGTAGGGAGGCAGGGGTGGGCGCAGAGGACTAGTTATGGGACTATTGTGCAGATCGGAGTGAGAGATGGGGTGGCTTGGACAAGGCCAGGGAAAGAAGAGAAATGGACATGTGCGAATGATGTCCCAGAGAGGCAGACATGGAGAGTGCCTGAGGGAAGGGGCTGATGCTAGACAGGGGCGGGGCCATTCACTGAGCTAAAGCACAGAGAGGAGGAGAAGATGGGGTGGCATACACCAGGGAAAGATGCTGATTTTGCTTGGACATGTTGGTTTTGGGCAGCCAGTCTTGCAGGGTCAGTTCCTGGGAAACAGGCTCTGAGACCCAGTTTGATGAACAAGGTATTTCTTAGGGTGTGCTCTTGAATGCAACACAGAAAGGAGGGGAAAGAAACAGGAGTAGGCAGAAGGAGAGATTCAGCTGCAGCACAGGTCTAATGACTGCCCTGGCTGAGGCAGAGTATATTTTCCAAACATGGCCCCACGAACTGTGTCCCATCCCACATATTCTTACCGTGAGTTCGAAGTTCCTCCAAGGAGAGGTGGGGTCTATAGTCTATATTCTCGAACTTGGGGGGACTTTTAAGCTGCTTGACCAGAGTGATGCTGCATGACTCCTAAGGCTAGGTATAAAAGGCAATATGGCTTCTGCCTGGCTTCCTCTCTCACCATATGCATTTTAGGAGCCCTGAGTCAACAAGTAAGAAGTCTGGTTTCCCTGAAGTCTCCATGCTGGAAAAAGCATGTAGAGAAATCATGTAGTAGGTAGAGAGAGAAGTCTGAGGAGGCCAGCAGTCTAGCTGTCTGCAGTTTGAGCATGCCCAGTCCAGGTGCCAGACCCATGAGTGAGTGAGCAAGCTTTTAAATGCACCCGGCCCCAACCTCCAAGCTACCCCAGAAAACGCTGGATGGAGCAGAGACGAATAATCGTTTTGTCCCTTCTTCAACATGGAGACCAGCCCAGACTGCAGATTCATGTGCAAAGTAAGTGTTGCCATTGTCTTAAACCATTACACTTTGGGGTGGTTTGTTACATAGCATTAGATAACCGGCCCATCAGCTCACCTCTTGGGGACCTTTAGAACTAGGATGGCCAGGGGGCACCTGGGGGGCTCAGTTGGTTAAGCGTCTGACTCTTGATTTTGGCTCAGGTCATGATCTAATGGTTCCTGAGTTTGAGCCCCTCACTGGGCTCTGCACTGACAGCAACTGAGCCTGCTTGGGATTCTGTCTCCCTCTCTCTCTGCCCCTCCCCTGCTTGCTCTCTCTCTCTCTCTCTCTCTCAAAATAAATAAAAATAAACTTAAAAAAAAAAAAAAAGAAGAAGAACTAACATGGCCTTTCAGAGCCATTCCAAGTTGGGCCAAGATGGCAGAGGCTTCATATCCCACACTGATGAGTGACTGGATGTGGCTGCCTGAGAAGCAGTGTGACCTTGGACCAGGAGGGTCTCTCCAGCCGAGGCAATGCTGGAAGGGGTGGACAGCTGAAAGCTGGATACAAACAGCAGCCCCTGTAGCTGGGGCAGAAAGTACTTCCCTGAAGGGGGATCTGGGCAGCACATTGCTATGACTACCACAGCCAAGGAGACATCAAGCCGTCTACACCGTCTAGACCTTGGAAGAGCGTGATGTTGGGAAATTGAGCTACAGCACAGGGTTTCATCCTGTGGTTTCAACCTGCACTGAATCCTCTGAACGCAGCGTCCTGCCCTGCCAAATCAGCACTCAGGATGATCTGCAGCCTCCTTCGGGTTACCCTCGTGCCCACTAACACTGAGAATCTCTGGATAAAGATGATATCAAAGCCAGGGAGACTACAGAGGATGAAACGAGAACCCTGAAACACCACCATTTGTGACGAAGTTAGAGGAAGAAGGGCTGCCAAGGAGAAGGGGTAGGAGTGGGGACCACAAGTGGTTTCCAGTAGGAGCAGGCACTGGTAGAAAATGCAGATTCAAGTACAAGAAGGCTGAGAACACTGGAGTGTTTATTGGATTTGGCAATAAGGAGGTTCTTGTTGGCTCTAGCCAGGGAGTCAAGGTGGGTGTTCATCACATGGGGTAACTGTGGTGAGATTTACTTCAAGCAGCTTCCTGGCTGGGAATCCTGGGGCAGAGGAAGGGACTAGGGCTAAGAAGGACTAAATGAGAATTGTCTCGAGATGGACCCTCTGCACAAAGCAAAAAGAAAAGGGCTGACAACACAGGCAGCACAAAGTAGGATGGGAAAGAGTAAATGAGTTGAGAAGCTAAAGGTAAGGCCATATAACCCATGAGGGAGATGAAGGGCCAGAGAAAGGAGCTAAACCCAGGAAGATGTTTAGTGTCAAATAGTCTTCAGGGTCTACACAACCCAGCCAAGGCAACTCAGAGGAGGCTCTCATTTAAATAGTCACTTCAGGGGTACCTGGGTGGCTCAGATGGTTGGGCGTCTAACTCTTGATTTCGGCTCAGGTCATGATCCCAGGTCTTGGGATCAAGCCCCACATTGGCATCCAAACTGAACACGAAACGTGCTTGGGATTCCTTCTCTTTCTCTCTCCCTCTGCCCCTCTTCACCACTCACGCCTTCTAAAATAAAAAAAGATATATAATAAAATAAATAGTTACTTTGGTAGGCAAGAGAGCAAATGTGTTTGGAATCAACAGACTTTGATTGGGTTCCCAGCACACAAAGCAGTATCTCCTTGGAGAGTCACTTAACTTTTTAAAGCATCCATTTCCTTATCTGTAAAATGGAGATCATAATGCCTACCTGGCTAACTTTCCTGCAAGGACTATAGCTTATCCATTCATTCAGAGAGCATTTACTAAGCATTGCCATGGGCCAGACACCCCGCTAGACATGGGCAGTAGAACAGAGAACAGCAGAGACCGGCCCGTCCCTTCCTGGAGCTTGTCCTCTAGTGAGAGAGATCAGCATTCAATCGACTCTAACAACACTGACATCACTACAGTTGTGGTAAGTGCTACAAGGCAGAAGAAAGACAAAGTCTGTTAGATGCCAAATAGTGCCCGGGACAGAGCAGGTGTGAAGAAATGGTATCTACAACTATCTTCGCCACTGGGAAGATATTTAATGGCGCCGTGTTCAGAAAAATTCTGAAAAGAGGTATTTTACAGTCAGTATCTGCAGCTTCCCTCTCTCTGCTGTTTTCTCCTCCTGGGCCACTGTGGTACGTCACATTTTGCTTGTCAACATTAGTACTTAATTAGCCCCATTAAACACTTCCCGGAAGAACTGAGCCTACCGGGAGGGAAGAGGGCACTGTTTCTCAGCCTTCGAAGTCACACGTGAAGATGGCAGCCTGTGTCACTCGACATGTAAGCTTACTCTTGACATTCTTACACACGAAAACAAAGGTTTTTAAAGTGTTCTCTCCTCATGCTTTCATTTGTTAGAAACAGCACAAAGATGCTCTCTTGTGATGGCAATCTGGGTAGCGTATTGGCGCCTCGTGTGGTTTTTTTTTTTTTTTTTTTTTAATTTTTGAAGTAATGTTAACATAGAGCTGACTCATCTGGCAGGGAAGTTTGCCAGTGTGAGTCAGGAGTGAGTACGAGAGACATTTTACAACTCATCTGCCAGAAGAGTCGCTGCTAAGAGCCCCCGCTGGGATAGCACGTCTGGACCAAGCATGGGATTTGATACTCGCCACGACTCTGTGACATGCTCACTCTATGTTACAGCTGAGGGAATCGAGACTCAGACGTTTACGGAGTTGTCCAAGGCCTCACAACGGGGACTCGACCCAGGCTGCGTGTCTCCCCAAACCCAGTCCCCCGCCCCCAGGCTGTCTCTGGAAGAGGAGGAAGCCGGAATGGGGCTTGCGATGCTGGGTGGTCCCCTTGAGGAGGTCAGCGGAGGGGCCCCCGGCTTCCACTGGCTCGGCACACCCTCTCCTACTTCGGCAACTTCCAATCCTCACACATACGTGATTTGGGGCCAGGGACCGTGTGGCCCTGCTCTGAGGGAATACAAGCAGGGCGGCTAAAGTGAGCCTGGGCCTGGGAAAATGCTGACTGGGCTGGGCCCAGAAAGGAACTTGGGCAGGTTAGTACAGCTGCAGTGGCTTTGCCAGAAGTATGTTGTGCAGGTGAGAGAGAGAGAGTGTAGGAGTGTGTGTGTGTGTGTGTGTGTGTGAGAGAGAGAGAGAGAGAGAGAGAGAAAGAGAGAGAGAGAGAGTCTGTGTGTGTGTGAAGAATCCAACCGAAGGAGTTCAAAGGTGAAGGTGCTGTTTAGCTGCTGCCCTGGGTTACTCCGAGGCATACCCACTCCTGACTGACTGCGACACCACATTTTTAATTTTCTTTAAGGGGGAGTCTGAAGGAACAGAATCCCAGTGTTACCTGAGCCACTAATCCCTGGGAGTGAAATTCCTACACACCAGCAGGTATTATTTAGAGCCTTTCTCAATTAGCAATCATAACACCTGAAGCTTTGAACCGTTGTTGTATGTTTATCTTTCTCTCCAAGTTCACTCTGTTGGCTCTCAGAGCCAGCCAAGTTCAAATAACCTTCTGTCTGGCAGCCACGGAGACAACACCCCCAGCCCCCACCCCAAAGCAGTGATAACCAGACAGAGGCTGGAGCCGATTTCCGTGATCTCTGTGTGTGTTCTGCCGCCTTTTTAGTTCATTGTGCTTTGAGATGTGCCTACTGCCATCAACGATTTGTGGTAGCTTACAACAGTAAAACCATGCACCCAACAAAAACGCCCCGGAAACACAAAAACACTCAGATCAAAACTCAAGCCATGGTAAAAGAAAGATGTTCCAGGGTGTGCGTTCTAATGCTTCGTTTTCGCTTATGGTAAAAGAGACCCCATTGGAAGTGCAACACCAGGTAATGGTTAAGATTGAGCCGTTAGGAGTTACCCCGTCTGGATTTTTTTTTTTTTAATTTTTAAAAAATTTTTTATTTATTTTTGACAGAGAGAGAGAGACAGAGCATGAGCGGGGGAGGGGCAGAGAGAGAGAGGGAGACACAGAATCCGAAACAGGCTCCAGGCTCCGAGCTGTCAGCACAGAGCCCGACGCAGGGCTCGGACTCACGAACTGTGAGATCATGACCTGAGCCGAAGTCGGATGCTCAGCCGACTGAACCACCCAGGCGCCCTACCCCGTCTGGATTTTAACTATTGTGCTGTTTGCTTGAGTTCTCTAAGCCTTGCTTTCCCCGTCACTAAAAATGGGGACAACAATGCTACCTATCTCACGGGATTGAGAACCAAGTAAGATAACGTATAGAAGGCGCTTAACACAGAGCCTGGCCCATGGTAAGCAATCATTTGAGTTGTGCTGCCATTTTTACTGCCATTGTGGAATTTTAATTACCCCCACCTCGCCTCTCTTTCTGGCTGCGTGCACAGATCTAGGTGGGATTTCTCCTTCTTTGGCCTCATGTGAAGACAGGTATAGTGAATGTATTACTGGAGTCCTGTCATCCAATAGCCCAAAAGTGGATGCTATGGACTGCTCCTGTGCACGACAGCAAGATTATTCAGGCTCACAGTCCCCTGGGATTTCTTTAATTTTTTTTTTTTTTTTTTTTTTTTGCGCTTTGGCCTTGGTTGCAAGCTCTATTGGACATACACGTGGGACCTGCCATCGTCAGCTGTAGGGCTAAGCTGAGTTGAGGTGATGCCATATGCTCAGCAGGTCAGGTTGCATTGACACTATTCCAGGGGTATAGCCCAAGAAGATCCATGGGCCTCTTTCCACGCCAACCTGAGCTCTGTTGCTCTCTGAGAAACACATGCTCGTCAGAGCAACTGATGTCAGAGAACACAGGGACCCGATTTGATGGACACCGTCTATAGCACAAATACCTCCAGGTGCTCCACCCCAAATACCTAGACACACAGCCGTCACGTCTATTACTTTCTAATGGTCCCCAGTGGCCACGTGAGAGATGATCTATCACTCCTCAAACATAATTAAATACTCAGGAGAATCCCACTGTGCCCTCCCTCCCAGCTTCGCCCCAGCTTTGCCTCAGTTCCCCAGCTTCCTGAGGCCAGCGTCATCTGGACAGGCAGGACAGAGTTACCCCAAGAGCTATCAACCGAATTCTGCCCAGTATCTGTGTTCCATGTGGATGTCTCCCATTCTCTCTCTCCAGCCAACAAGATGGGTTCAGGGGCTGCAGCGGTTCACTTTTTATCTCTGCGTCCCTGTCCCCATCTCTCATCCTCCGCTCTACTTGGTGCCTGGAACTTAGTATGTGCTCCGTAAATGTTGAATCGGAGTAGGAGTATGAAAGCAAGGAAGCAAAGGAATGCAGTATTTTGCAGAGAAAATGTTAAAGGAGAAGTAAACCCTAGAGACCTTTACGTTGAGCCCCGACAGGGAACAGTCAGGGAGACAGAGGCTGTGGCTCCCCCTAAGACGTGATGAGCCTCAGCGGCAGGACCAGCGTCCAGGTGTCCCCCCTCTCGCTGTGCTGCTGTGCTGCCTCTTATTTCCTTCCTCAGTCATCATCTACCGTTCTTCTCAGAGAGACTCCAGGAGTCTGCAGGGCTCTCTGTCAGCTCCACCTCTCCCTGAAGTCACTAGTTCATTAACTACAGTATAACTTAGCCTGGCCTCATCACAAAACCAAATCAATAAATATTGATTGAATGTCTACTACGTCGACAGCCAGGTGAGAATGAGGGAAGGCAGGAAGCAAAGAAGAGAGAAGCTGTGTGCAGCTTCTCTGCCTTATTAATGATCAGTCTGACACCCCCGTGCACATTTGAAACACAGTCCTGTGAAGGCAGCAGGCATGCTTGTGGGCTTTCGGCTAGGAAAGATAAGGTGGGGAGGTCTCCGCTGCCTCTAGAGAAAGCCCCTTTCCCCCCCAGGCAAGAGGGAGAGGAGAATGTTGTGTAAATAATGAGACCCAAACTACACCCTGTTCATGTACCAGGATTCCAAGAATGATTAAACCTGACTATAGCTCCAGGATAAACAGAAATTTAACATTGCAATTGCCCGTGCACTTTCTCTCCATGTCTGTCTGTCCCTCTCTGTCACACACGCGTGCACACACACAATGTGAACATCTGCTACCCCCTCACTGGTCCATAAGGGAGGCAGTTTAGTTTGATGGAAAGGTAACACTGGGTGCACTTAAAACACTTGACTGCTGGCCCTGCTCAGGCTCGTTCACTGGGATCCTGGCTTCCTCATTGCTCCAGGCCCCTACTTGTCCATTTTTAAAAAGTATAATGCTAATCTCATTATTTATTTGTTTTACAAGGATAGCTTCATGGATGTAACAATCCTTACAAGCCGAACTGCTGTATGCCCCACACAGCTGAAGTATTCCTTGAAAGTTGACTATAGACTTCAAGTGACTGATGGGACAAGTGTCCTTATAAAGAGGAAGCACCAGAGAGCTCACTGACTGTCTCTCTCCCTCTCCTCCATTTGAGGACACAGTGAAAAGGCAGCAGTCTGCAAGAGGGCTCTCACCAAAGCCAAATGGGCTGGCACTTTGACCTTGGACTTCACAGCTTCCAGAATGGTGAGAAAAGAAATTTCTGTAGTTCAATCTACCCAGTCTATGGTGTTTTCTCATGGCAGCCACAAAACGAATCTCAATAAATTAAAAAGGAGAGAAACAACACAAAGTATGTTCTCTGATCACGATGGAATGAAATTAGAAATCAATAGCAGGAAAAAATTGGGGAAACTCACAAATATGTGGAAATTAAACACTACACTTCTATATAACCAATGGATCAAAGAAGAAATCAAAAGGGAAATCAAAAAAATGCTTTCAGGTGGGGTGCCTGGCTGGCTCCATTGGAGGAGCGTGCAACTCTTCATCTCGGGGTCGTGAGTTCCAGTCCCACGACAGGTGTAGAGATTACTGAAATAAGTAAAACTTAAAAAAAAATAATTTGAGGTGAATGAAAATGAGCACACAACGTATCAAAATGTATAGAACTCAGCTATCACGGTGCTTAAAGGGAAATTCATAGCTGTGGCTGCTTATATTAAGGAGAAAGATCTCAAACCAATAACCTGATCTTCCATCCTGAGATACTGCAAAAGGAATAAACTAAACCTAAAATGAGCAGAAGGAGGGAAATAGCGATTAAAATGGGAATTTAGGAAGAGCCGACAAGATGGCACAAGTGGAGCAGGAGAAACGCACCTTCCTCAAGCTCACCTCCCCCGGGCAGACCTGAACCAGCTGCTGGACACGTCCTACAAGCAGTTGATGCGGTGCCCAAAAGACACGAGGCTCAGCCCAGGTCTGTGGAGGACGCAGCACTCCCTACTGGAGCTCCCGTGCAAGGTCAAGAAAGAGGCTTCCCACACAGGGAAGCTGGAGGTGGTTAAGATGCATGTTCCATCCTGCCCAAGATGGTGGGCAGCATGGTGGATGTCTACAATGGCAAGATCCTCAACTAGGTAGAAATCAAGTCCCAGACGATTGGCCACTACACGGATGAGTTCTCCATCATCCACAAGCCTGTGAGGCCTGGCCGACCCGTCGTCGGGGCCACCTACTTCTCAGCTTTATCCCTCTCAAGGAGCCTGTTTCACCAATAAATTTTTTCTATCTTCTTAATTTCATTTATTTTGAGAGAGAGACAGAGAGATCAAGAGGGGGAGGGGCAGGGCGAGTGGGAGAGAGAGAATCCCAAGCAGGCTCTGCACTGTCAGCATGGAGCCCGATGTGGGGCTCCAACTCACAAACCATGAAATCAGGACCTGAGCCAAAACCAAGAGTCGGACAATTACCTGACTGAGCCACCTAGGCACCCCCACAGGCTGTTCCACCAATAAAGGCACAGACTTCTCTAAAATAAAAAATAAATAAAAATCATTATTTTTAAACTTTTTTTTAATTTTTATTTTTGAGAGACAGAGACAGAGCATGAGCAGGGCAGGAGCAGAGAGAAGGAGACACAGAATTTGAAGCGGGCTCCAGCTCTGAGCTGTCCACACAGAGCCCGATGCTGGGCTCGAACCCACGAATTGTGAGATCATGACCTGAGCCCAAGTCGGGCACTTAACCAACTAAGCCACCCGGGCACCCCCAAATAGTAATTAATTAATTAACTAATTAAAGTGAAAATTTAAAGAAATAGAGGCTAGAAAAACCACAGGAAAGAAATCAATGAAACTAAAAGCTGGTTCTTTGAAAAGAATCAGCAAAATAGACAAACAATTAGCTAGATTGACTAAAAGCCACCTACAAACAGACTTTTGGATTTAAACAGACTTTTTGCTATGGATAGGGCCCTCAGACCCCTACTCATCCTTTACAACAGCCACAGAGACTGAAGCTTTAAAAGCTGATGGTCTGGTCAACACAAAGGCAAGACTGGAAACCAAGTGTCCTGTCCACTCCCTGGGGCCTCTGACCCACCGCATCAAATGCCTGCATGTCAACTTGTATTTGAAAGGCAATAGGAAACCTAATGAAGAGAAACTTGTCATGATATGAGCTGAGAAATCCTGAGTAAATCAAATCATTGCCTCCTACTTTGTCTTCAGCACAAGTCAACAAGTGTCCTATTTTGACTCATTTGAAGAAAGGATTACTCTGCCAAGCACTGGACCTACTTTGTCTGATTGCTTAAGAACAACCCAAGGCTACAACAGATGTGGTAGGAGAGAACTTATATCATGCTTGTATAAATAGCTGTTCTCTTTCAGGATCATAGCGACGTTCGGGATTATAATCCTAGACAGGAAAAAGTTGAGCAGTGGAGGAACTAGGATGTGCACTGTACTAGAAAATATGCTCTATTTTATGGGAGCAGAATCCCCAGAACATTCCCTGCATCTCTCACAGTATTTCAGAAGCACTGCCCCCAGGGGTGTGTGGCAAAATCTAGGATGACCCTACTCTGTGATTTTGGAGAGAATGCTTGAGTCTTTCCTGAGGAAAGAGGAGCCTTCCTAGAACAAAATCAAAATCTCAGGACACTGCTCTGATGGGAGTCCCTAAATTGGTCTCCCTATTGAGCAAACAGCTTATGGCGGCCCCTACTATTCTGTGTAGGGGCATGACTACTCTCAAACATGGAGACTTTGCCCCCCCCTTTTGAAAGTTTATTAATTTTGAGAGAGAGAGCGAGAGCAGCATGAATAGAGGAGGAGCAGAAAGAGAGAGAGAGAATTCCAAGCAGGCCCAGTGCTATCAGCACAGAGCCCAACAAGGGGCTTGATCTCACAAACCATGATATCGTAACCTGAGCCAACATCAAGAGTCATATGCTTAACCAACTAAGCCACCCAGGCGCCCCTAGACTTTGTCCCTTTTAAGTAATATTTTCTCACAGGGTTCCAGCAATAGACATGCCTTCACAGTTCCAGCTAGGCTTGCTCTCCTTCTTGATATGAATTTCATTCAGCTAATGAGAGAGTAGAACCTGAAGGCAGGGAGAGGATTTTAGTTGCAGTCAAATGAGCTTGGGTCAAAGGAAGGAGTCTTGGAGTTATAATAACAACAGTTATTGACTGAGCGCTTGCTATAGCCAAAAAGTATTCAAAGTACTTTATGTGGATTAACTCATTCAATCTCAAAAATTGTAATACAGCTACTCTTATTGACTCCATTTTATAGATAAGGAAACTGAGGCAGAATCTTTAAGGAATCTATCCAATGTCACAAGAGGCTAGGTTCCATTAAGTCCTTTCTTTCTTTCTTTCTTTTTTTTTTTTTTTCACCACCCCACATAACCAGCCTTTTGAGGGAGTCAGCTTTAAGATTTGGGGATACCCGGGCGCCTGGATGGCTCAGTCGGTTGAGCGTCCGACTTCGGCTCAGGTCATGATCTCACAGTCCGTGAGTTCGAGCCCCGCGTCGGGCTCTGTGCTGACAGCTGAGAGGCTGGAGCCTGCTTCGGATTCTGCGTCTCCGTCTCTCTCTGCCCCTCCCCTGCTCATGCTCTGTCTCTCTGTCTCAAAAATAAATAAAAACATTTTAAAAAAATTAAAAAAAGAAAAGATTTGGTGCTACCAAGTACTGTTTGGAATCCTATAAACAAACCTCCGTCTTCCATTTGAAAAGACTGGAGTCTAGAGTGTCCACTAGTGTTAATGATAGAAGAGTTAATTACATAAGGCACAATATATAGCTCTAGTTTCAGTAGTTAGAGACCACCAAACCACAAATTCATTTGCTAGATCCTTATAAAATAATTCTGGATATTTCTGGGAAAAGAGAGAGCCTTGCCCAAGGGTTCTAAACCCTGGCTGCTCATTAAAATCACCCGAAGAACGTTAAAAAACGTTGAATCAGAATCTCTAGGGCAAAGCTTGGACAACTGCATTTTTTTTAATCACCCAGGGGAATGCAGTGCGTAGTGAAGGTTGAAAAGCACTCGCTTTGCCAGTATTTGATATATTCTTGCCTCTTGGAATGCCAACACTCTAGTTAATAACCCAACTGGTGACAGTGGAACAGGGTTGGGGCATCTTAGGAAAGCAAAGCCAGAATGGCTGCTGGTGTCCTGAATTCTTTCTGTGAATTAAGAACTACTCGGGCGCGTGGGTGGCTCAGTAGGTTAAGCATCTGACTCTTGATCTCAGCTCAGGTCTCCACCTCAGGGTGGTGGGTTACAGCCCTGCGTGGAGCCTACTTAAAATAATAATAATAATAATAATAATAATAATAATAATAATAATAATAAATAAAAGAACCATTCACATAGCATGTAACTACTTCCAGGTATTTCATATAAACATGACATTAAGTTAAAGAAGGTAAGTGCCGGAGCAAACACAAGCTTTTGCAAGTAAACTGGCTTGTGTTTGTCTAATCCAGAAAGGTTTCAGCAGACCTATCCGACATCCACACGTATCTCAGCCTTAGACTTTCCCTCTCTTGGCATGCAAAGGCCTAAGGGTCCCAGACTAACCATCTGGCCTCAAAGCTAAAATCAGGCTGAGATCTAGACAGTCAGTTATTTAAAAAAAAAATAAAAATAAATTAAAAGAAAAAAAAGGAAAGTGTGGGCCAAATGAAGGACAGGCAGTCTCTCCCAACAGAAGAAAATTGGCCTGCTGGCCCCGAGGGCATGGGCTAATGTACAGGACCAGAGGAAAGAAGTGGAAAGGAAACAGAATGCCATCTCTCAAGCCTGCCCCCCACTCCCTCCTGCACAACATAAACAAACAGTTGTTTGAATCACTTTGCTTCTCCTTTTTGATCCTGCACAGTGATAAAGACCATTCCTATGGTGTTTTCAGGGGTAGTTACAGAAAACTGCATTTTGTCAGTTTGAATAAGTCAATTTGAATGAGTCCATTTTTTTTTTTAAAGGCTGAGATCAAACGGAGGTGAAGGAAAGTGGGGAGTGGGGTTAAATGGTCCATTTGAGATGTTTGCCTTGGGTTACATGAGAGGGAAAACAGAATGTGCGCCCCTGGGCAACACGATGCAGGGCCCTCGCGGCGTCCCCAAGCATCTTGCAGTAAGGAGAGGCACAGGATCAGGCCAATCCCTAGACTCAAGGCAGCACGTTGAAATCCAACTCCTTTTCTAAGGCAGAATTAACCTGAAGACTTGAGTTAATAAAAGCTCTTTGATGAGCCATGATGAACAATGACCAAAGCATCAGGGTCCAAAGAAAACAATTACAAATGGAAAAATAGCTGAAACTGTTTCTTACATTTGTCACTGAAATGCAAAGTGTGTGCTATGAACATTAAATGTCTCGGCGAGTCGTACCTGTGGTCAATTTACCTGGGATCTGACGACGTCATTAAAGCGAACACAGTAACACACCAGTGGTCTTGCTTTGAATTCTGAAACCTGTGAATTTTTACGAGTTGTCTTCTTTTTTGCACATTTCATAGCACGCAGAAAGACTGAACTGCAACACTGTCTTTCCCCATCCCCCTTTCCCCACCCCCTCAACCTTTCCTTTTAAGTTTTGGCCCATATGCTAATGACAAAGGGAACACCGGGAGGGAGGGCTTTCCACTCTAAGATCCTTTGGTGCCCAGCATGGGCTGGAGTCAGGGAAGGAGGGGGTTCACTTCCATCAAGAGACTGAGTGTCTCAAATTGGATCCTCTGCTTTTTTCCAAGGAGGAAAGCCTTCTTGATGAGGCTGATCATAAGGACAGATAGGGATACTGCTAGCCAAGGTTTCTTAACTTTCTTTATTTCAGGTTTGCATATTCACTGACAAAGATCCTCATTGTTGAGAAACTGTCTGAAACCTTTTTATATGCATTTAAGCAAAGTGAATTTGCTTTCTCTAATCCCTAGGAGGAGGGCAGAGAATCGCTATTTATTAAAATTTTAAAGTGAGCCAAGTCTCTCACAAACACCCTCATTTTAAATCCTGTAACTACCCAGTGAGGTCAGCATTATTACTTCCCTTTTACACAGATAAAGAAACTAAGGTTCAGAGAGGGAAGATAACTTTTCCAAGGTCACACAGTAAACCCACGGTAGAGCCAGAGACTTCACTGGTAACATGATTAAGACTCAGGGATGGAGGCTGGAGGATTGTGGGGAGCAGAACAGAAAGAGCTACAAGACTGGAACTTCGATGAAATACAACTGCATGAGCATGATGGAAATAACGTGGACTTGGGATTTAACCAAAATGCTCGAATTCGCCTTCACTGCTGAGCGGTTTATCCTCAGGCACATTATTTCCTCTCTGTCAATTTCTCCATCCTAGTGTGTATGGAGATATGCGGGGCACCTTGCTGATCACTTTTCCTGTATGTCACGTATATCTAAGACAGCTCACATTCACATGCACCCTGCAAGCTGTTATTGATGTCCTAGTCCATTTTATGCCACCACCTAGTGAAAATCTCTGGAAATAGGGAGGTGATTGTGAACAAGGCAAGTACGCCCCTTGCCCTCACATAGCTTGCGTTCTAGGGATAATTCGAGGTATGAGTGGGTTATCATGTCTAGCACATAGTGTGACTTTAGTTTTAAACGTCAGTTTTCTCTTCCTTTGCCATAATTCGCCTCGTTGTGCTCCACGGAGTTCAGCTATTAACCTCAATCACATAAAATTAACAGTTTTAGAATCAAAAATGGTTAACGAGCAGCAGCTGTGTGTGGTCTAACATCGCACGGAAGGGAGAAGACCAGCCTTGATTTAAAACAGTAATAGAAGTAACGTCCCAGCGGAAGCTTGAATCACACTATTTTCCTTGACTTCCCAGAAAGGCAAGTCCATCCCTTGCTTTGTAAAACCAGGTTCTAATAGCAAGGCATCAAAACAGACTGTTGAATGCTCACTGAGGTAGAAAACCAGAGCCCAAAAGCAGTGTCCCACACTAGGAGCCAACAGGTGGGAACAGGGGCATGGCAGGTGTAACAGCAAACAGAGGCAGGCTGGCTGGCCCGTTGCCCACCTGGGCAGACTGACCGACCGCAGCCACCAGCCACAACCCAGAGCAGGGCAACACTGCCGGCCTTTCTCCCGGAAGCTAATCTAACCAAGAGAAAAGCACCCAAGAAAAAACAGTACCACTTTGAACCCAGGCAAGGCTTTGTCAAGGGGGATGCCCAGAAAAATGCACTCTGCCCAAAGGGAATGCTCCTTCGGCAAAAATTAGGCTGCTCAAAGAATTTGACTCCATTAACATCTCAATGACCCCACGTAAGCTTTCAATGATCAAATCTCATTAATAGTACTCTCAAGGACAATTACCTATCATTATGGATGTATTGCTTTGCCCTTTTAATTAGGATGATAATGTCCAGTGTAAATAAAGCCTTTTTTGCTAATTTCAGTTGTGCACAATGAATAGGCTTTTTTTCTTTTACTTTCCCCCGTCCCCCCTTTCCCTTAGGGTTCTTTGGACTGAATTTACTCCGGTTCCTGAAGTGTGGAAAAAGTAAACAAGGTTTTGTTTGGATTCTCTGGGCTCAAACACACAAAAGTGCCGGAAAGTTATCCCAATGAAAATAATTATTCTGCGGTTTGACAATAGTTTCAGAAAATGTTATAGAACAAAAAAAAAATTCCAGAGTTTTTGTTATAATTAAAGAGGTTGGGTGGGGGGCTATTTGGCCTATTTCCAACTGCTTTGTATTTCCACAGAAAGGTAAACAACTTAAAAAATTCATGTTAAATTTTAGCTACATGGGTATTCGGGTCATTACAAAAAGGATCCCACTTGGCAGATTAAATATTTCACATGATTACCTCAAATTCAGGTGCAAAAACTTAAAGTAATCGATATAAAATTTCTGAGAGATGAGATGAAACAAAGGACTTACAAAAAGAAACAAAAATCATTGAAACAAGTGACTTTAATCTTTCCTCGTGGCCCTTAGTGATCTTAGTCTAGTTTGTGAGAATGGACTTACCTCTGGGGAATGTGCTAATGGTCCCCAGGGTACAGGTGTCCCTCATGTGACACAGCCAGCTTGTCTCTGGAGAAACCTCTGGCCAAGAGCAGTCGGAAGTGGACGCCACGCCTCACTTATGAGAACAAGAACATCTCCCTGGCCTGTTTTGCATGTTGTTCTGAGGCTAAAAATAGGCCAAGACTTATTAAATGGCTTGAAGTTCTACAGCAGAAAATAACTCGTCACAAAAATGCCAACAGTTAGGTGGTTAAGATTATAAGTGATTATTGTATTCTTTCTTTCCACAGTGATTACTGAAATGAATTCCATAACTTTGTGGTAAAAAAATTAGGAAGTAAAAAATATATGATGCTATATAAGGTAACTTTAAAAAATACTATCTTCATTGGCCCATTTAAGGGGTTTTTATAATGGTTGGTTCTCACCTCAATTACCATTTATAGAGAGGGGCTTGCTTAAAGTAGGGTAAACCCTAATGTCCTCCACAAATCTATGAAACCTCTCTTCTATTTACCATTTAAAAAAAAAAGATATTTTTTTCCTTTTTTACAAAAAAAAGTTCACTTATTTTGATAGAGAGTGAGCGAGCACAGGGAGGAGCAGAGAGAGAGGGAGAAAGAGAACCCGAAGCAGGCTCTTTGCTGTCAGAGCAGAGCCCAATATGGGGTCCATCTCACGAACCGTGAGTTTATGACCTGAGTTGAAATCAAGACTCCAACTTTGAATTAGGTGAGCCACCCAGATGCCCTGATGTTTGTATCTTTTTAAAGATCTTTATCTCTTTATCCACAAAATCCTTGAAGATGATCTCTGTTATATTCCTAACAAATATTGAAAAATATGGAGACTGAAGAATGTGTAAACAAGCCTTTAAAAATCTGTATTTCTTGGGGTGTCTGGGTGGTTCAGTTGGCTTAAGATTCTCTCTCCCTCTGTGCCCCTCTCTCCGGCTTGTGCACACTCTCTCTGTCTCTCTCTCTCTCAAAATAAAAATAAAATAAAGACCCATATTTCTTTGGTTATAAGAAATAATATAAGCCCACAAAAATTTTAGAAACTATAAAATAGTACCTAAAAAAATTATCCATAGGGGCGCCTGGGTGGCTCAGTCGGTTAAGCGGCCGACTTCGGCTGAGGTCATGATCTCGTGGTCCGTGAGTTCAAGCCCCGCGTCGGGCTCTGTGCTGACAGCTCAGAGCCTGAAGCCTGTTTCAGATTCTGTGTCTCCCTCTCTCTGCCCCCTCCCCCCCGTTCATGCTCTGTCTCTGTCTCAAAAATAAATAAACGTTAAAAAAAAATTTAAAAAAAATTATCCATAAACCTACCAACTGGAATCAACTGTTGTCAGTATTTCTGTGTAACAGGCAGGAAGCCCATCACAGCTGGGGGCTCCTTTCCAAGAGGCTCCGGCCCTCTCAGTTGAGGGCAAGCATGCCAGGGCTCAGTTGTGTTTGTCAGCAGACCTATTTATGCCCCTTGTAACGGAAGTGATTTACTTGAACATTACATAAATTAGGGAAATACGAGTAAGAAAACAAAGAGAGTCTCTATGCAAACCAGATCGAATGTTTTGGAAAGACTCCACAGAGGCAGGAGTTTTGTTTTTTTGTTTTGTGTTTTTAAATAGAAGGGATTCTGCGCTCAGGTTGCCTTGACTTCAGTTTGAGATGGAGCTCTTCCCAGGCACTGTATTCTATGTTCTAGAACAGCTGTGGGCAGACTGAGGCTGGGCCAATCACTTCAGTCCAATAAACCACGATCTGGAAATTAATAGGCTTCAGCTTCCCTACCTATGAGATAAAATCACCTGGCTGGAAAACTCTGTATCTAGAAGACTGGAGAGGCTCTCTCAAGGACATCTGCTAGTTCCATACACTCTTGAGGATTTGCCCCAGATCCTGCAGTTGGATAACAGTTTAAATTATCCAAAGCTTTATCTCAATCCCAGCTCAAGTTTTCCCGTGCCGCCCCAGGGAAAGGGCCCCCTTCTTCCCCTCATTGCTGTTTCTTTTGGTTTTCATAATTTAGAAAGTGCCCCCAGAATGGTTAGGGGTGAGTCAAACTCCACCAAAGCTGTGTTGGTCCAGACTCCTACCCAGATCTACTCTGTTTAAGAAGGTTGGAGAAAAGGGAGCATGGTCAGGTGACGTTCCTGGATGGAGTCCCAGCTAGGTGCTGAGGCAGGAGGAGGCTTTCCAGAGACTTTCTGGCAGACCAAATGAATGGACTAGGCAGCAGCCGGCTCATTTTCCATTTGCGCCTCCCCAGAGGCATCACTGCCAAGATAGTACGAGGGGCTCTGGCAGTGACCTCTGTTGTCTTTGCCTATCTGGACCGTACCCCTCTTCCCACTGTTGCCGTGGGGACCCCTACCCTTGTCCCAGTGGATGCCATTTGGTGGGTCTATCAGTCAAAGTGCTAGAGCAAGCAGGCAGGAGGCCATCCGTCCCGAGGTAGGCCGGTTAGATGCCTTCTCTGGGATCTGAATCTTGGGCTAAGGGGCAGAAAACGGTGTGCCAGCAGCACCCTGAGCAGACCATTAACTCATTCCTGCTGACTCAGAACCTGAGAGCAGTCTCAGTTCCTGTCCCTCCTGAGCCTGAATATTTGGATTTCTTCTTGATTCTGTTAGCTGTCCATATGTTTCCACTGAAATCTGTTTCTGGCTAAAGTATCCCAAACCAATTTCTTCTGACTGAATCCTGAGGGACATAATTCATTCAGTGTGTGTATGTGTGTGTGTGTGCACGCACACGCATGCATATATGTTGTATGTATGTGTGTATACATATACACCCAAATATGTGTGTTTTGCCCTGGAAGCAGGGTCTGTTCATTTTACAGTCAATCATACAACAAATACATATTCAGTTTACCACATATATTCCTTCCACTAACATCTAGGCCACTGAGCTAGGAGTAGAAAGCAGTAAAAGGAGTAAGATTCAATGCTTTGCTTTGAACCCGTGGTGCATGTGTGTGTATGTGCTTAGCCAGGAGAAGAATCCCACAAACTCACCATACCCTGTTGTAGTGGACACCTATTGGATTATAAGCCTTGTCCTTCTAAATTGGTGGCAGTGGGATTGGGGCAGGGAGTGGTAGCTATTTCTCCTGCACGCTGCCTGCCGCAAGCTAAACCCCTCATCCAACCTAGGCCAATCATATTTCTCTCCCAGGAACTTAGAATGGGGAAGGGAAACAGGTGTGGGAGGGGAGGAGCGAGAAGGAGAGAAGGACAGAGAGAAAGGTTGAGACACGGAGTTAGTGGGTTTCCTCCATGTGGGTCAATCATAAACACTTGAATGGAATAGGAAACCATCTTCTGCCCATGGAGTGCATGAGTAACACAGCAAGGTAGTTTGCCGAGAAAGAAGAATGGCGGGACCATCAGTGAGAAACCAAGATGAGAGGCGGTGAGAGGCCACCCAGCTACAGGCCACAGACCCTTTTTGAGACCTACATGCACTTCTGTCTTTGGATTCCGTGCGACCCCTGGATCCCAATAATGTATTCTCACTTGCATGACCAGCTCAAGTACTTGCAACTCAGAGTCCTAACTAGTACAAGCATGAATTTCAAGTGCTGTGGAAACCCAACCTATAGAAAGACACTCTCTAGGGTGAGAAGAGACCCTATAAGGCTGTCTGTACATGGTAGGTATTATTTCACCCCTCTTTTGTCAGACTCACAGAACGTTCACCTTTCCTTACATCCCGAAATGCTACTGTCGGTCTTGGATTTCATGTTGTGTCACTCCACTGAATCCTCCAAGTGGGATTAGTTGAATTCTGTTTCATCGTGGAAGACAACTATTTTTAAATGTAGGCTTATGTTTTTACATTTAGGGTAACCACTCCTAAGATACTTGCAGAATTAGATACTTCAGCATTGGCATATTTTGCTTTCATTGCTGCGTTCTGCTGTTCAATAGCTTCCATTTCTATGTTCCATGAACATAAATAGATTACCACCACAGATTAAGATTTGAAGCAAGTCTGGAGTGCCTGGGGTGGCTCAGTTAGTTAAGCGTCTGACTCTGGCTCAGGTCATGATCTCACCATAAGTTTAAGCCCCGCATCGGCTCTCTGCTTTCAGCACAGAGGCTGCTTCGGATCCTCTGTCTCCTTCTCTCTCTCTCCCTCTCTCTCTCTCAAAAATAAAACTGCCTTGGTGGCTCAGTTGGTTAAGCATCCAGTTCTTGGTTTCAGCTCAGGTCACAATCTCATGGTTTGAGAGTTCAAGCCCCGCATGGGGCTCTACACTGACAGGGCAGAGCCTGTTTGGAGTTCTTTCTCTCTCCCTCTCTCTCTGCCCCTCCCCTGCTTGATCTCCTTCTCTCTCTCAAAATAAATTAATTAATTAATTAAAAAAAAAAAAGATTTAAAGCAAGTCTGACATTCACACAGTCCTTCACAAGGACACCATCAGAGGGCATACAGTGAAATTTATCAGTTGTAGCCTATACTGCACAGCATATAATACCAAATCTTTTCCTGTCATGGTTGCCATGACTAAGAACTCTTTGGTCCCATCCAAATCCTTGCTGACGCCATTCATTAACACAGCTAACTAGAGGGTACTGTTCACACCTGTGCACTCGTCAATCGAATACACCACTGATAATTCTAGAGTCGCTTAACTGATGTGAAAATTTTGGAAAATTAACTGGACATGTCGTTCGGCTGCTCGTGTTCTTTCGTTGTCTTGAACAGTGCCCGCCTGCAGGGAGCACGGCCTTTCCAGGGAGCACAGCCTTTCCTGTGCTCTCCCGGTGTCCGTCTGCAGGCCGGGGACCCCAGGAGACTGCCACTCTGGAGTTCAGGCTGCAGGCCCACTGTGGTTCTCCCATTAAGCCCTGACCTCTAATGTGCCTCTCTCAATTATAAAAATGACCTTTTGGCCTCCATCTTTAATCTTTACTTTGTTTCTCACCTTGTTCAGAACCTAGGTGTGGGAAAAAAGTGCAATTGACTGGGGGCTCCTTTGGCAAGCCCAGAAGACCATACCTCTAATTTTTCCCTCCTCATTTTGCACATGCTGAGTTCCAGTTTCTCCCAGTTGCTGGTTAGGGCAGATATATTTTGCTTCATTCAATAAGTACTTTTATAAGCTCACATCGGTAAAAGGTTTAAATGTCCTAATGTCAAATTCATAACCGCATTTTTTTAATGTGTATTTATTTTTGAGAGAGAGAGAGAGAGAGGGAGAATGAGAGGCGGAGGAGCAGAGAGAGCGGGAGACGCAGAATCTGAAGCAGGCTCCAGGCTCTGAGCTGTCAGCACAGAGCCCGACGCGGGGCTCAAACCCACGGACCAGATCTTGAGATCATGACCTGAGCTGAAGTCGGATGCTTAAACCCACTGAGCCACCCAGCTGTCCCCATAACCTCATACTGCAGCAACTTCATTCACTTTATTCACATGTTAAAATGAACTTCTGAAATGTTTATCTTCTTTTTTAGTTTGGCAAAGTTTTCATCCTGTATTGTCTCATTTATCCTTATTCTCCTTATGGTTTTTTATAACAAATATTGATTTGTGTTCTTTAGATACAGTCATTCTTTATATATTAAACATAGCAATATTCTTGATTTCCACAGAGAAATAGTCTCTCACAGTTTTCTTAAAATAGGTGGCCCTTTCAGTCTAAAGGGTTTTGTTGTTGTTTTTCCCTCATCTATGCTAAACGCATAAGAGCAGAAAACGAAACCCGTTTCTTTAAAAAGAAGCCGAAACCCGATTTTTATGTGAAATTTCAGTTAAAAAACATTTTTTAATGTTTATTGATTTATTTTTGAGAGAGGGAGAGAGAGAATCCCACGCAGGCTTCACATCATCAGCAAAGAGCCTGATGCAGGGCTTGAACTCACAAACCGTGAGATCATGACCTGAGCCAAAATCAGGAGTTGGACACTTAACCAACTGAGCACCTAAATTTTTTAAAAATTAATTAATTTTTTAATTAAAAAAGTACTGCCTCACGTCAAAAAGAATCACTGAGCATATCAACAAAATATATATGTTTTTTGGTCAGAATCCTCCCTAATCCCCCAAGGGCTGCTAGTTTGCCTATTACCAGAGGCATTAAGGAGCTCCTAATGTGGTTGGGCACAGACTATCTTTGTCATGAAATCTGTGGGGGCCAGGATTGGGGCCCCTCTTTGGGACAGGCTGTCTTCCTTTCACGGGTCTGAGATGCTTGGAGCAGGGAACAGAAGGGGGTAGGCATGGTGAGCCTATCCCAGCTAAGAACCCATTTTGCATTTTGCCTCTGGGGCAACCCAGGCACCTGGTGACTCACCAGCACTCTCTCCCAGATTCCAAGCGGGCGAATTCCACTCTCAGACTTTCTTTCCCTTAATTTTTCTTTCCCTCTGAATCTGCCCATTCTCTCTGTTTCTATTTTCTAAACTGGAGAAGTTCAGGTTCTGTAGACTGGGGGGTACTTGTGAATCCTACCAACTGGGGAACACAGCTAACAGCCGAAATAAGAAATATACAGTCACATTAGAAAGGCAAAATGTCTCGGGCTAAAATATAACAGCCAGGAAAAAAAATATTTCAATTGTTGTAGAAAAATATAATATTACAGAATCCAAAATGAAAACTACTTTTAAGAGACATATAGAACATTTTAAGCTTTCCTATAAAACTGATTTGGTAAGTTTTATCACACATGATAAAACTTTTTACAAGCCTTTGTTTTAATAAATTAAAAACAAGGGATTTTTTTTTAGTATATTTTTTATGTTTTTTGATTATTTAAATATCCACTTTTTGGAATTGCTTATTCAAATTTATTGGATCATTTCCCATTAGATTGCCTTTTTCTTATGGATTTGTACAAGTCTTTCTTCTTCTCTTTCACTCTTTTTTTCTTTCCTTTTCTTTCTTTCTTTTTTTTCTTTTGGCCTACTCCAAGGTCATGAAGGTATTCTTCTGTGTTATCTTCTGGAAGGCTTATGATTTTACTTTTAACATTTAAAATTACAATCTATCGGGGTGCCTGGGTGGCTTAGTCACCTGAGTGCCCGACTGACTCCTGATTTCAGCTCAGGTCATGATCTCAGGGTCATGGGATTGAGCCCCACATGCTGAGTGTGGAGCCTGCTTGAGATTCTCACTCTCTCTCTGCTCCTCCCCCTGCTTGTGCTCTCTTTCTCTCTAAAGTAAAAACATAAATACATTTTAAAAATTTTTAAAAAGGTGTGCTTGGGTGGCTCAGTCAGTTAAGTGACCGACTTTGGCTCAGGTCACGATCTCTCAGCTCATGAATTCGAGTCCTGAGTCAGGCTCTGTGCTGACAGCTCAGAGCCTGGAGCCTACTTAAAATTCTGTGTCGCCTTCTCTCTCTGCCCCTTCTCCACTTACTCAATCTCTCTCTCTCTCTCTCTCTCTCAAAAATAAACATTAAAAAATTAAAAACATTAAAAATTATAATAAGTTTATAATCCACCTGGAATTAACTTGTTTTGTGTGAAGTACGGAGGAAGTTCCTTTCTTTCTTAATTTAGATATCCTATTAGCCCAGATTCTTTTATTGAAAAGACTGTCCTATCCTTACCACACTGCATATAGCTTTGTCATAAGTGAAGGTATGTGGGTCTACTCTGTCCATTCGTTTTTCAAGTTTGTTTTTCCTTAAGCTTTAAAAATGACCCGTATGTGGAAGGCAATGTCTAAGACGGTTCCAACGATCCCCATCTCCTGATATTCACACCCTGGTGTTGTTCTCTCCCACAATGCATCAAGACTGATTTGTGTGACCAACAGAATACAGCAGCAGGAATGGTATACCCCACTCCCAGAATGAGGTTATAAAAGATGATGAGGCTTCTGTTTCCTTCTCTCTCTCCCTCTCTCTCTCTGTCACTTGTTCTAGGGAAACCAGATGTCATTTCCTGAGGATATTCAGACATTTTTGTGGAGAGATTCACATGACAAGTGACTGAGCCCTCCACCCGACAGTCTATGGTACAACCTCGTGAGTGAACTTGGAAAGAGATCCTCTAGCCTTCTGATGACTGCAGACCCAGAGCATGGCTTGGCTGCCACATCATGAAAGACCTTGAGCCAGAACCACCCAGCAGCCCTGTTTATGGATTCCTAACTTTCAGAAATCAAGTGAGATAATGTTTGTGGTTTTAGCCTACTATATTTTGGCCTGGTTTATTACATAACAATAACTAACATCCCATTTTCACTTAAAAATGCTCACGTATTGAAAAATACTAACAGAACTCCTAAAACTGTTTGTCAGTTTTTATGAGTTATTTCTGTGGAAATGTCAAAGGCATTTTTAAAGCAGAGAATTGCCTATTAATGCCTTACATGCAATAAGAATAAGGCAGCTCTGACTTTGAGCACACCATTGTTGCAGAAAATATGTCGCAGCAACTGACAGAATGAGAAAAAAAGCAAGATTAAATCTAAGATGTGGGGATAATTTCTCGGGATCCCTTCCTTCTGGACTATTTATGATCCTGGTGGAAGCCTAAGAAGCCTACTTCTTTAAAATCCTTAAAGTAAAGAGCAATCACCTTTCCTCTTCCTTCTTCTCTTTTTATTCCTACACTGACAGTCTTTTTAAAAAATTAATTAATTAGGGGCACCTGGGTGGCTCAGTCAGCTAAGCATCTGACTCTTGATTTTGGCTCAGGCCATGATCTCATGGTTTGTGAGATCGAGGCCTGCCTTGGGCTCTGTGCGGACGGTGTGGAGCCTGCTTGTGCTCCCTCTCTCTTGCTTCTTCCCTGCTTGATCCCGTGCACGTGTGTCCACACACTCTCTCTCTCTCCAATGTAAATAAATAGACTTTTCAAAAAATTAATTCATTTTTAAAAAATGTTTATTTATTTGTTTTTGAGAGGGGGGCGGGCAGAGAGAGAGGGAGAGAGAATCTCAAGCAGACTCCACAACGTCAGCACAGAGCTGGAGGCGGGACTGGAACCCACCAATTGAGATCACGACCTGAGCCAAAATCAAGAGTTGGCCACTCAACAGACTCAACCACCCAGGGGCCCCTAATTAATTAATTAAAAACATATTTTTTAATGTTTAGTTTTGAGAGAGAGACACAGCATGAGTGGGGGAGGGGCAGAGAGAGATGGAGACACAGAATCGGAAGCAGGCTACAGGCTCCGAGCTGTCAGCACAGAGCCTGTTGCAGGGCTCAAACCCGGGAACCGCAAGATCATGACCTGGGCCGAAGCTGGACGCTTAAGCGGCTGAGCCACCCAGGCGCCCCTCTGTTTAATTAATTTTAAGTAATCTCTATGCCTCTGTGCCCAATGTGGGGCTCAAACTCACATCCCCAAGATCAAAAGTTGCATATGCTGTGCCGACAGAGCCAGCCAGGTACCCCTACACGGGCAGTCTTAAGGTATTTAAGTTAAAGTGCAACTGGAGGGGCGCCTGGGTGGCTCAGTCGGTTAGGCATCCGACTTCGGCTCAGGTCATGATCTCACGGTCCGTGAGTTCGAGCCCCGCGTCAGGCTCTGCGCTGACAGCTCAGAGCCTGGAGCCTCTTTCAGATTCTGTGTCTCCCTCTCTCTCTGGCCCTCCCCCGTTCATGCTGTCTCTCCCTGTCTCAAAAATAAATAAACATTAAAAAATTTTAAAAAAAGTGCAACTGGAAAATGCAGTGAGGATCTAGGCCATAATGTGCACAGCAGTTTGCCTGGAGCAGAGTTGATGAAGGAGACTGTTAGAAGACTGAGAAAAGTCAGTTGATGTCCTTTCTCTCTTGATCCAGGGAGCTGGGATAAGCCAATACCTGGTTCCCCATGGATATAAGCAATGCCTTATTTTCCCCAAGTCTTGTTTTCTCCTTCTCTTCATCTCTGACTCCAGGGCCTGACCATGAATTTGCCTGACTCCAGGGCCTGACCATGAATTTTAATTCATGAGGTGTCTTTGTTTCAGAGGGGACCTCCCTGGCTTTAGGGAAACTGTTTTCGCATCCACTTTCTTTCTGCTCCCTTTGTTTTCTTGGTTTGGACATTATCTGATATCTTGGGAAAGGAATTCCCTGCTGCAAACCCAGGCCTTAGAAATTTCATCCTTAGCTTAGTTCTCACTGGCCCCCAGGAGAGTTGTATCATTTTTTTGTTTAACTGTCCTATTTTCAAATTGAGTGCCCTCCCCCCCCCGCTCCCCTCCCCCCCCATGCATGTGCCTGTGCACATGCACGCACACACGCAGACTTCCCAAGCTGTCATCCACTCAGGGGCCCATGAAGCATGGAGACCCGAGCTAGTTTCACATATTCTGGTTCTTGAAAGACTTGTTTCAAACCCTCATGCCCACTTCCGAGACCTGTCCACACCCTTCCCTGCAGCATAGCAGATGGACAAATATGGAAATTGAGTTCTGGATTTTGTTGCTTTTTAAAAGAATGTTTTGCTGATAAAAAAAAAATTAAACTCACACAGCAAGATGAGAAACAATACAATGAATCCTCTTCTACTCATTCACCTAAATTTAATAATAATGAAAGATTTTGCCACATTTGCTTTACCTCTTCTATTTCCCCCTTCTTTTGAACTATTTTAAAGCAAATTTCGGATAATTGCACCTCTACATATCTCCCTATACATTTCTGAAACGTTAGTTGTCTAAATCAAGATCCAAACCAGGTCCACAAATCACATTCAGTTGCTTGTCCTTTAAATCTGCGTTAATGCAGATTCCTCCCCTCTCCACCCCACAAATTTTTTTTTTTTCCACATCATGGACTTGTTGCAATAAGGAAGCCTACTTCTTAAAGAAGTGGTCGAGATTTGTCTATTTGGCTTCCTGGAAACATTCGTTTCCCACTCTTCCTTATTTCCTGAGGCTTGATGAGACTCCGCTTCATTTGTAGGCAATAACACCTCAAAAGTGGTGTCATAGACTTTGTAGCACTGTACCTCAGTAGGCCCACAGTGTCTGGTGGTCCTACTTTTAGTAATGCTAAGACCGACCAATGGTTTAGGTGGTGACCACCTAATAGCTCATTCTAAATTTCGATTAGCCATTCATCATGTTAGTTTCATCCATCGATAATCTCAAGTGAGTTCTGAAGGGGAATCTTTGCTGCGGCAACAGACCTGGCCCACTGGTTACAATGTACTTAAGGCAATCTCTTACACAGTTGACGTGTGAACAACACAAGTTTGAAATGCACAGGTCCATCTTAGGCAAATTAAAAAAAAATTTTTTAATGTTTATTTATTTTCTAGAAAGAGACAGAAGGCGAGTGGGTTGGGGCAGAGAGGGAGACACAGAATCCGAAGCAGACTCCAGGCTCCGAGCTGTCAGCACAAAGCCCGATGCATGGCTTGAACTCACAAACCGTGAGATCATGACCTGAGCTGAAGTCAGACGCTCAAATGACTAAGCCACCCAGGCGCCCCTTTGATAAATACAGTATAGTACTCTGAATGTATTAACTCTCATGATTTTCTTAATAACATTTTCTTTTCTCCAGCTTAACTTACTGTAAGAATATAGCATATAACATGTATAACATACAAAACATGTGTTTGTGTTACAGGTAGGGCTTTCGGTTAACAGTAGGCTGTTAGTAAAGTTTTGGGGAAGTCAAAAGTTATACGTGAATTTTAACTGCACAGGGAGTAGGCACCACTAATCTCTGTGCTGTTCAAGGATCAACTATATTTCTTTACCCTGAACCCCCAAAAGATATGGCTTCCACTCATGGCTGTATCTCCATCCTCTAAACAAGTGCTCCTTAAATATTAATGTGCATATAAATCTTGTTAAAATGTGGATTCAATTCAGGAGCCTGAGACTGTGTACTCCTAATAAGCCCTCAGGTTATTCCAAAATTACTAATCTGTGTCTCCACTTTATGAAGCAAGGCCCTAGTGCGTTTCTTTCTTTTCTTTTTCTTTTCTTTTATTTTTATTTTTTGATGTTTATTTATTTTTGAAGGAGAGACAGAGCATGAGTGGGGAGGGGCAGAGAGTAAGGGAGACACAAAATCCGAAGCAGGCTCCAGGCTCTGAGCTGTCAGCACAGAGCCTGACGCGGGGCTCGAACCTGTAAATCACAAGATCATGACCTGAGCTGAAGTCAGAGGGTTAACCGACTGAGCCACCCATGTGCCCCGGCCTTAGTGCATTTCTAGCATTTAATATCCCACAGGAGCCAAAAGGAGCTAGAGATCAGAGATTTTCAAGAAATTTTCTGATGATATATGACAACTGGCCTTAAGAATTAGGGAGAACATAAGAACTGGGCAATACTATAGGGCTCTCTTCCTGGCAAATCTACCCTCTTCTAACCTGGAAAAATACTACATGGGGACCAGTCATGGCCTCAGAAGCCCTCCTGTATGTGGCTTTTGCCTCTAGTGCAAGAGCTCATTACCATCCCCTTCCTGCTGGGCTGGACCATCTAGACTTACTCACCTCCTCTTCCTCTTTTCATGCACATCTCTGCCTGACACTCTACAACTGGATATGGAAAAAGGACAGAGATAACCATACTATGCTCTGGTTTTCTCCAAAACCTAGTATATTGAGAAGGGCATCGACCAGCTAGGGAGACCTGCCTACTATCTTCCACAGTACTCTGGAAAAGCTCAGGGCTTTCTGCCAGAACCACCCAGAAAGAGGTGAGATCATGTGATGCAGGGGACGGAGGGAGCTGTATCAAGATCAGGGCAGATAATAAAAGCAAATCATTCCTATTAAGCAAATGCTACAGACACTTGTCCTAAATTTTCTACTGTCTGAATCTCAATGCTCCCAGCTGGGTTGGGATATCAAGCTAGACATATCATGCATATGTCTTGGCTTGATATCCTAGATCCATGGCTTGGTTTTACCACCTTTACGCCCATTTAAGTTTCCTCCAAATACCCTTTCTGGCATTTTTGCTCCACCTCCTCATTTTCATTCCTGGTTTATGGCTCTGCTCATACTTGTATTTCTCAGTTCCAAGGCTTAGACAAGGACAGTCCCCTCTAGTCTGTAACCCTGCAGATCTCATGTCAGACCACATTCAGCTTGGGCATCCTTAGCAGAAGACCAGCGGGGCTGGATTCAGGCAATTGGAGTTAGATTGGGGTAGTTCTCAATTCATAGATTAGATTAGGTTAGGTTAGATTGATTAGATTGCCGTATGTGTGCTGAGGAATTGCTTAAGGTTTTCAAACAGGGAAGGGACAGTCATGATATTAGGTTATTTGAACATGTTTTCCCAGGTACAGACGTTTTCAAGAGTATATCGAAGCATCAACAGTGAGCATGCCTCATTAAAAATCTCAGAGAGAACATTCTGTTCTGCTATAGCCCTAGCCATGGTCTCTGGGTTCTCATTTTGGCATTTTCCCTTGGGTAAATGTCGCCTCTTTTCAGTTTATTTATAGTTCATTTAGACCATCAAAGCAATAACAATTCCCCAAATAGGAAGAGATGCTCTAATGGTCAGTGGGATACATGAAAACCATTTTTTTTTTATGAGAGTGAAAGTATTAATACCCTACAACTATCCTCTCACTTTCTCCATCAGATCAATTTGTGTTATTTTCTTCAAAACCTTGCCTAAAGTATTTGTCTTCTACGAGGTCATTCCTGACAAAAACTACCACATTTTGACACAGGAAGAACTTCTTCACATTCAAGGCTAGGAAGTGGCAAGGTGCAGGCTTTGGAATCAGGCAGATCTAGATTTGAATCCCAGATCTGCTACCTACCTGAACCAAAATGAAGGTCAAATTTACCATCTGGATTATGAAGCTATCAGTACTGTGGTATCCGTTGGGTTTTTTTTTTTTTTCTTTTTAACCAAAGGCCAGTCTTTCATTTCTTTCTTGCTAAAATAACCTTTACATGTTCAAATGTTGAGTGGAGATTCCTTGATTCAGCTCCTGATGGATCCAAGGTGGATCCAGCGCCTCATCTATACTGGTCATGTGACCCAGTGCTGACCAATGAGATATAAGGTAGAATTTGATGGGGGATCCTGGGAAAGATTTTCATTGCCTGAAGTGAGTGCCTTGGCTACCTTTACCTCGGTTTTAAGTTCAGCTGTGTGAAGACATGATACTTTTTACCTGAGAGGTAGATAAGCACAAAGACACTGACCTAGACCTCTGAGTTATGGAGTTGCCAATCTAATACCAGCAAGTGCATCCTCCTGTTCATCCTAACTTCTTGTCGTGTAAGATAAATTAACCACTCTTGGGTAAAAACCCCTGCTAGCTGGCTTCTCTTTGGCTTGTGGTTGAAAGCATTCTTAACTGTTGTAATTACCTATCTCATAAAGTACTATTGAAACTTAAATGAGGAACCCAGTTCTGCACCTGGAATATGGAAGGTACTCCATATATGCTCATGGAATTCATTTATTTATTCAATATTGCTGGTGAAAGTGCTCAGTTTGGTGTTTCCCTCAACTGAAGTCCCTCAACCATGGAATAATTCTAGAAAGGGAAGGATGCTCATGATTCTGAGTATCGGTCATTTATTCACTCATCAAATCTTTACTAAATGGTAGGCAAGGTGTTAAGCTCTGGGGAAACAATGATGAACCTATTAATAGGCATAATCTCTGTCCTCCTGGAGCTTAGAGTCTAGTGAAGGGGGATGGTCAATGATCGAACGCCCCTCAAGTAACTGTGGCAGGTGCTTTCAAGAAGAGGAGCATGTTTCTACAGCAATAATGGAGAAATGTATCTTCCCAATATACCTATTTCTAATCTGGAAGAGCCAGAGAGACTTCCCTGAGGATGAGATGATTAAGCACTGATCTGAGGGGAAGTTAGGAGCTAGTCAGATGAGAGAGAAAAGACAGCAAAAGTTTAGGGAGATAGAATAGTAAATGCAAAGTCCCTGGGCAAGAGGGAACATGGTATGTTTGCAATTCGTACTTTTATTTTCAAAATTTATTTTGATTAAAATCATATAAGCATGTAGGTGTATGTGTATAAGTTGTAGATGTGTATAAAACTATATCCATCGGTTTAAAAGTCAAATAATTACATCAACTGATAATGTAGAATATAGTATTGCTATTGAAAAATAGCAATCCATGCCTCACTTTCACTCTACTGCCCAATCCCGCTCCTAAGAGGTGACCTTATTTAATGAGCTTTCTTTCTAAAATGCTAACATTTACTTCCGCATTTCTAAACAATATGCCGATTGGCTGACCCTGAATACATTTCCAATTTTTCCTTTCTTGCCTGCGTTCACGTGAGGGTTTGGGAAAGGGAAAGCTAGATACCCATGTTTCCAGCCACTCTTGCAGAAGGAGGTGACTGTGGGACCCCAGTTCTGGGCGAGGACATGAAGGCACTGGAGGCTTCTAACATCAGTGCTGGAATTGCTGTCGTGACTGATGGCATAGCTGAAGCTGACACCGTGTCTTTCCCCTTCTTACTGCCTTAAACATAGATGCAATGGCTAAAGATGAAGAGATCATCTGTGTCCACCAGAAAAAGACCCAGAGGATCTCAGAGATGCCAGAATTAAGCATCAGAACTGAAGCGAGCAGCTGTTAACTTTCAGATCTTTTATTTTTTAAAGTGAATAAAACTAGGGGCGCCTGGGTGGCTCAGCTGGTTAAGCGACCAACTCTGGATGTCAGCTCAGCTCATGATCTCACGGTTTGTGAGATTGAGTCCCACCTCGGGTTCTGTGCTGACAGTGCGGAGCCTGCTTGGGATTCTCTCTCTCCCTCTTTCCTTCTGCCCTTCCCCTGCTCTCTCTCTCTCTCTCTCTCTCTAAATAAATAAACTTAAAAAAATTAAAGTGAAGAAAGCAAAATTTTAAAGCTTTCTGTTAAAGCCACTGTTAATATTTATGTCGCTAGGTTTTGATTTATGAGACTTAGGCAACAACTGTTGACTTTCTATGATGGTAGATGACATCACTCTCTGCCACAACATTCCACTTCCTCCTCACCAGTGAGACACTATTGTCTTCCTCCTTCCCGATTGAGTTTTATCACCCGTTTTAATACATTATCATTAATTCCATTATTATGATCATATGATTATTATCTGCTGTCAAGCCAAGTACATACTAAGATTACTATGATCGAATTTCCATTCTTATATAATTTCTTTCCCCCTGGACCTACTGAATGTTAACTGTCTATTTAGTTTCCTTTGTACCTATTGCTAAGACTTTCCTCCCCCTCAAAAGAATTTCTCAATACAACTTTCCACAATGTTAAATGCAATCATTGGATTCTACCCCCTACTGTCACCCAGAGACCTCTGTTGAAAGACAGTCTCTCTGAGTCTGCTACAAAGCCATCATTCTGGCCTCCCTCTAATTGCCTTTTCTGTTTTCTGAGTCTCAAGACCATCTCTTTCTTGGTTCTGCCTTGTTCCCCTAATTCCTAATGGAGCACATTATCCAATATGTTTCTGAGAAAGGGTCCATGGGAGGCACTTTTGAGACTTTGCATTTCTGAAATGGAATTTTATTCTACTTTTATTCTTCATTGATAACTTGTCTAGGCATAGAATTCAGTATTCAGAGGTATTGCTTTTAATATCTTCAAGCTGGCAGTATTGTTGAGAAAGCTAACATAGTCTGATTCTTGATCCTTTATGTCTGAGTAGTTTCCCTGCTCATTTCATTTTATTTTTACCCTCTGGAAAGGTAAGCCCAGAAATTTAATCATAATTGCCTCAATTTACATCATTTAGAATCCACTGTACTGAGCACTACATGGTCAGATCAATCAGAAGGTTCATAATGCTTAAGTTCTCAAAAATAGTATTTTATCTTTCCTCTAAAAGTTTTCTCCCCAACATTTTTTTCCATTTTTTTCTTTCCGAAACACCTGTTAGTCACATATTAGATCTTCCTGACCGTTCTTGCAATTTTCTTATCTTTTTCTCTTGTATTGTCTATTTTGCTGTCTTTTTATTCTATTTTCTGGGAGGTTTCTTAGATTCTGTCTTCAAATATACCATAAAAGGCTCTATTTCAGCTTTTACATTTTTAATGTCTGCAAACTCATTTTGGTTCTGATGATTGTTTCGTTGTTTTTAAATAGTATGCCCTTCTCGTTTCATGACTGTAATATCTTATATATTAATTATATAATCTTTATCCCATCCCTGTACGGTACTGTTTTCCTCAAAATCACTCTTTTTTTAAATTTTTTATTATTTTATTTTTTTAAATGTTTTTATTTTTGAGAGAGAGAGACAGAGACAGAGACAGAGCATGAGTCAGGGAGGGGCAGAGAGAGAGAGAAGGAGGCACAGAATCCGAAGCAGGCTCCAGGCTCTGAGCTGCCAGCACAGAGCCCAATGCGGGGCTCGAATTCACAAACCTCGACATCATGACCCAAGCCCAAGTCGGACACTTAACCGACCGAGCCACACAGGCACTCCAAAATCACTCTCTTAATTACATTTTTGCTCTGGCCTTTATACTCCATTTTGGAGGGTTTTTTTCTCAAAGGTGTGGCAATCATTGACCTCATATTTATACTTAAGAGCATGGCATAAAAAGCTTATTAGAAGTTGCCTGGGTGAGGACAGGACTTGTTGACTGATGGAAGGCAGGCATGGGTGGTGGTGGTATAAGCTTTGCTCCAGGTTCCCTAAGCTAGGTGGAGAGAGCCAGGAGATGGTATCTCCCTAATTAGCATATGGTCTTTCACCTGGCTATTCAGTCCAATGCCTCACTCTTGATGACTGATGTACCCAAGCCTCAAGTCTTCCAGGTTCAGTCTGACACTTCTGTCTCCTGCCATGGAAGAGGGATGGGTTTGTGGGCTGAGCTGTGTCTCCCCTAAATTCACGTGCTGAATCTGTAACCCCCAGTGCCTCAGAATGTGACTGTGTTGGGAGATGGGCTTTTAAAGAGGCAATTAACATAAAATGAGATCATACGGCTGGGTCCTAATCCATTACAACTAATGCCTTATGAAAACCGGCTGGCTCAGTTGGTGGAGCGTGCGACTCTTGATCGTCGGGTTGTGCGAGCGCCACTTTGGGTGTAGAAATTACTTACAATAAAATCTTTTTTAAAAAAAAGTTAAGAAAAGACAAGAAAATTAGGACTCAGATGTACATTCACAGTGACAAGACTATTTGAGGACAAAGCCAGAAGACAGCCATGTAGAAGCCAAGGAAAGAAGCTTTAGAATGAAGCCAACCCTGACAAGCCTTGAATCTTGGACCTCCAGCCTCCAGAACTGTGACAAAATAATTTTCTGTTGTTTAATATCTTTTTTAAATGTTTATTTTGAGAGAGCGAGAGAGTGAGCACGAATGGGGGAGGGGCAGAGAGAGAGAGAGAGAGAGCGAGAGAGAATCCCAATCCCAAGCAGGATCCACATTCAGCAGGGAACCCAACATGGG